>NC_068930.1:47661529-47996529 GCF_023091745.1 Budorcas taxicolor
TTGGATGAGAAAATAGCCCCAAAATGGTATTCCCTATCTGCTAATGACAACGTTTCCCAAATCAAACAATTTCTTGGCAACCCTGCCTCCCAGTGCCATCCTCTTCTTCATTTTTGAGTGTCTTTTTCAAGAGATCCCTGAAATAATGCGCCCCTTCTCTCTTGCTGCCTGTGGTTTCCCTTCCCAGTGTGAACTGTGCAGGGAGGGGCTGGGGCAGCTCCAGCGGCTCTGGAAGCGGGGGCAGGGAGGGTAAGGGGGAAAAGGGCAACGCAGGACGCAAGGCAAGAAAGGCTCATGACTTTTCCGCTGTTCATTACGTGTGTCCACTGAGCTGGCCTGCTTCTGTTTTCTAATGGGTTCTTCAATGGCAAGCTGACCTTTTGTCTGAATAGGTCAAACTCCCACTGAGCAATAATCCTCAGCCTTCTTGGCGTCTGTGCGTCCCTGAAGGTGACGGGCACTGGTTAGGAACATGACTGGGAGTGTGTGGTGTATTTCCCCAAAGAGGGATTGTCTTTTATTGCACTTAATTAATTCTCAAAGACTACCTCACAAGGTTATGTGGAAGAGTCTAGGTTATTTTTTGCTGACACCATTGAGGGACAAAACGAATTTTTCAGATACATGCTTCAGATTGGGGTTTTCTTCTGTCTGTCTGTCTTTTTTTTTCTTCCATTTTTTAATGAGAGAAAGGCCAAATGTGCAATCCTAATGATTCATCATATCATTTTATGTTTCTGAGACAATCAGAATTTCTTCAGTCAATTTTAAAAAATCTTTCTCCCTATACATTGCTTCCATTTAAAGTCTCTTAAAACTCTAGGTGTTTTATCTGTAACCCTTGAGAAACATGAGATGATCGTGTTGTTCTCTTGATCATGTTATGCTGGGCCTAGGTTTGTTTTGAATTGCTTAAAATTTTCCGATGGAATGTTTATGAGGTTTATGAGTTACCCTACAGTGGCTAGCAAGTTTCAGCATCACATAGGTACTCAGTAATTTCTGAATTGAATTTGAATTACTGTGGCTTTTTTTTTATTTTACCAGTTTATATAACCTGTTCAAATTATATAATTCTCATCACTGTCAGTGACTGAGACATAGTCCTCACAGATATAGGATTACAGGTTCCATTTATTTAGCAATGTGCTATGCATTTTTTGGTTGATTTATTATTCTTTACATTTCAAAGCATTGTCTTTTAATTGAACAGACAAATGACTGAAGTGTCTGCAGATTAAACATTAACCTGTATAGCAATACCAAGTATGCAGTGTGGGGGGGCTACCAAATGGTTTTAAAAACTGGCCACTTCCAAAACACAGCAGTCTGAGAGAACTTCATAATCAGTGTATTACTTTTCTGAGAATGATGACCCTCACTGAGGAAGTGCCTCTTTAGTTTTTCTTTAGGCATAAATGATACTCCATAAACACAATGAGAGTAACATAGAGGAACAAAATAACTGTGTTTGTATTGTTCCTCAGTTATCAGATTATTATCTCACTACTCAAAATCCCAAATGTGGTGGGATGAAAAACACAAGATAAAAAGTACACATTTAACATCTATTCAGTTACCAATAAGGCTTCAAGTCAGAGCTGGGCTTCTACCTGGGGCATAATGGGTTCCTGTTTAACATATTTATGTTGGTTGTAAAATTAGGAACTGTCATTACAGCCCCACATCACCTGCATAAGTGCCAAACATATAAATCAAGAGAAGTTCTAGTGTAATAAAAATGCCATGGAAGGGAAAAGCATGAAACCACTTACAAGATTCTTGTGTGTTATGCTAGCATGTACTAGAATGCACACTCGGGTTTCTATAGAGGATCCGAAGAACAAAGGAAACTAACCAGGCAGGTGTAGGACTCAGGGACAGAAGACCTGATGGAGGCATGTGGGATCCCCAGACTGACTAATAAGCTTTTAAAATAAAATTCCTAATTATGTATGCATTTGCACCACTTACCTAAAGAACAGCTGAGCCCTAAGTTGAGGAAAGGCAAGAAAAGAATGGCCATCAATGGCCAGGCTTAAATTACCTCTGCAGGAACCCGGTAGAGTTCTGCAGTATAGTTCATGCTTCAGGAAGGTGGTTGTTATTGGAGCAAACTCCTGGGACCTTCTAGAGAATGAACAAGGTCCTCTCATTTCCTGTGATGTTTCAAGGTCCTCAATAGATTGGTGGCTGTTACTCTGCTGCCCCCCTCTTAATCCAGTTCTTTGGAGAATAGCATATGTTCTCTGAGATCAGTCCATTTTTTCTGTGAGTTACAGGGGTTTATTTTAAACCTCATTATTGGAAGTCCTGAAATGCCCCCAAATTTTAAACTATTAATAAAGAGCTTTCTGAATCCTAATTACTGCCTCAATAACAGAGTGGACACTTTTGAAGTTTTTCAACAACCCCTTCTGCCTCTCCAAAGCTCCCCTCCCCCCAACGATCTTTAAAAAAAAAGAGAGAGAACTGCAGATTTTATTCATGTGGGATCATTCACACCAAGCTACCATAATGTGCAATTAACACTCTAGAAACTGAAAACAGTATTCAGCAAGACAGCTGCATTATCAAAAATGCCAAAGGAGTTTTGAAGGGAGTAATGTGCATGTTAGAATAGGAAATTAATCAGAAATGCACACACACCCAGGAATACTGTCTTAAGTACATCTTAATATTAAAATTTTAAAAATCTTATGTCTATACTTATGGTAATGATTAATCTTAGGGTAGAAGATTGATTTTTTCTATTTTAAGATTATTAGTTATGTGTTTTGCTTCTGAAGCAAATGAAGAAGTTAGAATAGTGATCTCTAACGTCCCTTCCAGCTGGAATATTCCTTGATAATAATCACTCTTCAATTATATTTTATAAATTTTCCCATTGGAAAAAAAATGCCCTTTTTATTTCCTCTTGCAAGTAATAGTGATACTTACCACTCATACTAGTTTCAAAGTGCCTTTCCGACATGGCAGACATTAGCTCACAATTGCAGGGGGGAACTGCCTACTTTTGCACAGCACAATAATCCTAAGTACACTTATATTATAATCCCTACTAAGGTATGGATCTAACTAACTGACTTAGTAATAACTGAGACATAACAGAATTATCCCACCAGCATTTTGCTGGTATTGTCTTGTCAACTAGCTGAAAGCATTTGGAGAAGAAAGAAAGTAGGGGGTTTAATTTTATTTTCAATTCATAGTGTCTAGATTTGAGGGAATCGAGGTTTGTCATACAATTTTTAAGAAAAGCAGGAAGAGGTGAGGGATGTATTTGTTTGAAATATGGAAAAGTTCTGAATATTTTCTTTCATAAATTGCTGGAAAGAAAATTAGGTTTTTATGTTTGAGGACTCTTTAAAACTGGAAAAATAGCTAGAACAGATTTCAAAGCAAATCATGACCCCGTGCATAAAAAAGAAAGAAATTGTGAAGCAATGACCCACAATTCTGGATCCCGTAAATATCATGCAGTAAGCCCTTCTGTTAAGGATCTGGAGGCTCTCTGGGTGTATGTGCCTGCAGACAACACATGCTAGGAACAGAAAGACTAACTATACCTTAGCAGAAGAACAGAAGTATTCAGATAAGGAAACAGTCACTGAGCTGAGAGGCACAGGCTAAACAAGCTTCCACCTGGGCTTCCTGCAGGTCCTGTAGGAATAGTTATACGTGAATGTTCAGTAAATATGAAATCCAGCCATCCTGAGATACTTAACACTAGCGCAAACAGTCACTAATGAGAATCTCCTAGCCAACATGTTGTGCTTATTAAATTATGATAAAGATATTGCATTAGAACATTTAAAAAATCCTGTTTGCTTTTTTCCTGGCCTAGAGGACATTAAATGTTCAGGTTTCTCTGGGAAGGAAAGGAAATATGTATTTGCTTTAAAAATAACAATACCTAAATTTTAAGAAAAGCAGCTTACTAACTTATTTTTTTTTAATGTGAACATTCCTATATTTTTTTGCTCCAGTATAGGGAAAACAGTCCAAAAAGAAAAACATTAAATCTGATTTTAATGTTTGTAGAAGTTGATATTCTACGATGAAAATTCAGCCTCAGCTCTGATTTGCTCAGGCAACTGAGAATCAGAGTTAAAACTGGCTTGTGATTCTCTTAGATCTTAGAGCTATAGTAGCTATCTAGTGATACAATTAAAGAGAAATGAAGCTGAAAGTGTGAATTGGAGCCCCCACTTAATTTCTTTCTTTCTTTCTTTTCTTTTCTTTTTTTTTCTTTAAGTTATAGGTGCACAACGAAGGAGAAGCCCCAGTGCACTGGCCATTGAAGTATTTGAAGCACATTTGGGAAGTCACATTTTACAGGTACCTTTAAATGAAAAAAGCTTGCTTACATTTTGCTAAGAAAAATCCACATGTTTAGTCTTTTTTATGAAAAAGCCTTTTATTGCAGCTATGGGTATGACTTGCTATTGTAGCTTGGAATTATGAAATTTTTATGAATTTATTTTTTTTCTTTCTAGAAAGCCATCCCTTGAGAGAATATTAATGAGAAAGGGAGGGCAAGTATTATTTGTGCTATAATAATTGAGATGAACGGCACTATTGAGTTGATGCACAATGTCTAGTAGCTGGCTGTTCCCAGAATGATTGTGTGTGCTGCATTTGTAAGTGAACATATGTGTGTGTCTTTGGAGCTATATTTTGTTTTTGGAAGAGCAAAGTTTTGTTGTGAAAGTATGTGACATTTTTATGTGTTGCCAAACTTCAGTTGTTCTTTGCTTAAGTTTGTATTCGTAAGTGCTTCCCACCCTAATGTTAGCTTTCCCAAAGTACCAGCTTTGTCAGGATGAGATGTTAAAGTATGTGTTTAAGTAAGAGGAGACGGATATTAATAATTGGATCTTTCCAGTGACTTTCATGAAAAATACGAGGGTGACTAGGCGTGGACCTGGAGTTATTTAGTCTTGGAAAAAATTTATCCCAAACTTAGCACCTCACTTATTCAGAACTTTTTCTGTTAAGATTTTGCAAATCCCTAACTTGACTCATCATTCTATATTGCCTCTGTTTCCAGGATAAGTGTTGCCATGGCCAAAGCTTTTATTTTTTATTTTGTACATGTAAGATTCATTTTTAACCTGGCATTGAAGAAACAGACATATTTGGGGTGTCTGGGCATCTTATTGGAAAAAGATGGTTGCTTTCCTTAGATAAGATCTGGGGTGAAAACAAAGCTAAACTATAAACTCCTGTCCATTCAGAGTAATTTTTTTTAAAAAAGGTCTCTATGGTGCTTTCATTTTCTAGATAGCCAAAGTGGTACTGAATCTAGCATGTAATTTCTGAAAATATATACCCTAAAAAAACTGCTTTCATCAGGTTGTCCATGGTCAAACCCCAGTGACTCTCCAAAATGGTTCCTT
This sequence comes from Budorcas taxicolor, assembly GCF_023091745.1. Lineage (NCBI taxonomy): Eukaryota > Metazoa > Chordata > Mammalia > Artiodactyla > Bovidae > Budorcas > Budorcas taxicolor. The sequence goes on from NC_068930.1 coordinate 47,666,932, forward strand.
GGCTGACAGCTTCAGTGTCATCGAGACAGTTGTTCAAACGACAGATTCCTGGGTCTCTCCTGGACCTAGTAAATCAGGGTCTTCAGGGTGAAATCCAGGAATTTGTTACTTTTAACAACCATTTGAGATCATTTTGATGCTTTATTAGGTCTGAGATGTCACTATTCACCTTTGTAAATTTAAGGCCTGAAAGGTCCTTATTTATTTTTATTTATTTTGATCTTTCTCATTTCTCCACTAATATATGTACATTCCATAGAACTATGTTTCTTGAACTACACCTTAGGAAATGCTATCCTATTGTGCACATAAAGTTTTGAATTACCTTTGTAGTAGATAAGTTTCAGGGATACAGGAAGGATATTTCTTTCTAGATCTTTACATTTTTATTTCCCTCTTCACTGTACATTTTTGTTCAGAATCTCTGTTATAAGTTTTTTATGAGTGATACCATATATACCACTGTTCCTCTGTATGTGAGGGGAGTTGGTTCAAGGACCCCTGTGGACAGAAAAATCTGTGGTTGCTCAAATTTCTAATATAAAATGACATGGTATTTGTATATAACCTATGCTTGTCCTCTTCTATACTTGAAATCATCTCTAAATTATTTACAGTACCTAATACAGTGCAAATGCTATGTAAATTATTGGTAGCATGTGGCAAGTGTATGTTTTCCTTTGTGGAACTTTCTGGATTTTTTCCAAATATTTTTGATCCGTGGTTGGTTGAATCTGTGGATACAGAGGGCCAACTGTACATTGTTAGATTCTGATGTGATCCAGGATAACTCCTATTTATATTCTGAAGCCATCGGTGCGTAAGATTTTGTCAGTGAGAGAAATGATTCCAGTGGTATCCTATTATCCTATAAATTCTCTCTGGAAATCTTGTGTTCAGTGTTTTGTAGGGAGGGAGACTCAGGAGCTGCCAGAATTTAAATCTAATTTAAAATAAAAAACTTAAGAGTGTAAATGTAAGCTCAGTGAGAGCAGTGTAGAAATAAAGAGTGACTGTCCCCAGTTGCAGTTCAACATTGGACTCCAGTAAGAGAATGGAGGATCTACATGAGACTGCTGAACTCTCCTGTTCTTTGGTTTGGTCACACCTGACTTAAACAGCACTCTTGAAGGGGACATAGACAGCTGGATGTCATTTGGAGTGGAATAACTAGATGAGTGCATGAACTGGAAATCGTGTTACATAAGATGTGGCAAAGGGCGTGGTGAAGTTAAGTGTGGGAAATACATGGCATAAAAGGGACATTAATATCCTCTCCTATCTATTTGAAGCCCTCATCCCAAAAGAAGAAAAAAAAAGGAGGATTAGATCCATTCTGTGTGTCTTCAGAGTATAGAAAAAAGAGAAAGGGGTGAAAGTTGAATAGAAAAAGAAATTGCCTCCATATAACAAAACTTACAAATAAAGCTGTCTGCATTTCCAACACACACAAAACCTTTAGCCTTCGAAGTATAGATGGCTTTGTAAAGATGCTTTCAAGAAAGTCAGGCATCCAAGTGTGGTTGCACTAGACAGTCTTGAAATTGTCATAGAAACTAGAAACTCCTATCATTAGATTCTAAAACCAGAGGTTATGGAGGGGAAGAAATCTGTATGCTTCTCAAAATGATATGCTAAAATTGCAGATAGGAATGGATAGGGAAGTAGTAGTAACAAAAAGGGCTTCCTCTAATTCTTGAACCCATAGATCTATATACCGCACTCAAGGTTTCTCAGTAGTCTGCTGGGGTAACATGGTTTCCTTATTTTTCCTTCAGGAGGTTGCATAGTTGAATCTGGTTGATTCATGGGGCCTGGGGTAAATTCTTTCTTCTTTCTCCCCTACCCTTCTTTTGTTTGTAAATATCGGGGTGGGGGAGGGGGTGAACAAACCTGTGTGGTCAACAAGGTTGGCATAGTCTCTCACATCATAGTTTACCATCATTACCAAAAAAGAAAAAGGGTAAATACTTAGTAACAACATAATTTGCTGTAGAAGGCACATGGCTGCTCTCCTTAACTCGCTTGCAATCATTTGGTTAAAGAACTAGGAGATTCCATAAAGTGAGAAGCATCACACTGGTCAAGTATTTTACTAGGGGCCTGTGAAAGAGTGAGGCTCTGAATTTGCCACAAAGCATCAGAGAAGACCACTCAAAATTGTTGATGGATGAATAGGAGTTTACTAGCCAAAGACAACCAAAGAACACTGCAGGCAAAGAAATGTAGAGCACAAAGCGTGGAGGCAGCTCATAATAGATCTTGTTTGGGGACTGTTAAGATGTTCAGCTGATGGCTATTTCACATACGCAGAGGAGCACATACGAGATAAAGATGGAGAACTTACCAGCCATACTGTACAAGCCCAGTAAGCCACACCAGGATGCTGTAATCAGCAACAAGCCTGTGGAGAAGGCTTTCATACAAGAAAGGGACAAGATAAACCTTTGGTTTGTTTCTGGTGTTACTATTAAAATACAATCTAGGAATCCTCTGTGTTATGAGAGGCTATTATAAAGAGACAATTTAGGAAACTATTATAACAGTCTAATATCCAAATGAAGATCTTATCTGAGATAGAACCTCTATGAATAGAGACACAGGTATGGCACATGGTATGAATTAGAGATGAAAAGCTAGGGAATGGTAGGAGTTATCAGTGATCCCAGATCTTCTAGCCTGATAAAAGGTTCCAGTGATACTCTTGCCTAAGAGGGGCTGAAAGGGATATCTCATTACATAACCAAATCTGTAAGAGGTAAGCAGTTGGAAACCTGAATCTGATCTTCTAGAGAAAGATCAAGGCAAAGGGTAAAAACAAGGTTGGGCACTATTGATTTGTGTAGATGAATGGTACTTCAGATCAAGCAGCAAGTTGCAGACAAATGGAGATCATATGGAACAAGGAAAGAAAAGGGCTGAGGAGAGGCAACCCCGTACATGCCATTCCTTTAAAATGCAAATAGAAAATGAGAAAGGAGTTCAGTTCAGTCACTCAGTCGTGTCCAACTCTTTGCAACGCCATGAACCGCAGCACGCCAGGCCTCCCTGTCCATCACCAACTCCTGGAGTTTACCCAAGCTCATGTCCATTGAGTTGATGATGCCATCCAGCCATCTCATCCTCTGCCGTCCCCTTCTCTTCCTGCCCTCAATCTTTCCCAGCATCAGGGTCTTTTCCAATGAGTCAGCTCTTCGTATCAGGTGGCCAAAGTATTGGAGTTTCAGCTTCAACATCAGTCCTTCCAATGAACACCCAGGACTGATCTGATTTAGGATGGACTGGTTGGATCTCCTTGCAGTCCAAGGGACTAGCAAGAGTCTTCTCCAACACCACAGTTCAAAAGCATCAATTCTTCAGCACTCAGCTTTCCTTATCGTCGAACTCTTACATCCATACATGACTACTGGAAAAACCATAGACTTGACAAGGTGGACCTTTGTTGACCAAGTAATGTCTCTGCCTTTTAATATGCTGTCTAGGTTGGTCATAACTTCCCTTCCAAGGAGAAATCGTCTTTTAATTTCATGGCTGCAGTCACCATCTGCAGTGATTTTGGAGCCCAGAAAAATAAAGTCTGCCACCGTTTTCACTGTTTACCCATCCATTTGCCATGAAGTGATGGAACCAGATGCCATGACCTTAGTTTTCTGAATGTTGAGCTTTAAGCCAACTTTTTCACTCTTCTCTTTCTCTTTCATCAAGAGGCTCTTTTGTTCTTCTTTACTTTCTGCCATAAGAGTGGTGTTATCTGCATATCTGAGGTTATTGATATTTCTCTAGGCAGTCTTGATTCCAGCTTGTACTTCTTCCAGCCCAGTGTTTCTCATGATGTACTCTGCATATAAGTTAAATAAGCAGGATGGCAATATACAGCCTTGACGTACTCCTTCTCCTATTTGGAACCAGTCTGTTGTTCCATGTCCAGTTCTAACTGTTGCTTCCTGACCTGCGTACAGGTTTCTCAAGAGGCAGGTCAGGTGGTCTGGTATTCCCATCTCTTTCAGAATTTTCCACAGTTCATTGTGATCCACACAGTCAAAGGCTTTGGCATAGTCAATACAGCAGAAATAGATATTTTTCTGGAACTCTCTTGCTTTTTCAACGATCTAGTGGATGTTGGCAATTTGATCTCTGGTTCCTCTGCCTTTTCTAAACCCAGCTTGAACATCTGGAAGTTCACGTTTCACATATTGCTGAAGCCTGGCATGGAGAATTTTGAGCATGACTTTACTAGCATGTGAGATAAGGCTCCAAAATCACTGTAGATGGTGATTGCAGCTGTGAAATTAAAAGACGTTTACTCCTTGGAAGGAAAGTTATGACCAACCCAGACAGCATATTAAAAAGCAGAGACATTACTTTGCCAACAAAGGTCCGTCTAGTCAAGGCTATGGTTTTTCCAGTGGTCATGTATGGTTGTGAGAGTTGGACTGTGAAGGAAACTGAGTGCCGAAGAATTGATACTTTTGAACTGTAGTGCTGGAGAAGACTCTTGCGAGTCCTTTGGACTGCAAGGAGATCCAACCAGTCTATCCTAAAGGAGACCAGTCCTGGTGTTCATTGGAAGGACTGATGCTGAGGCCTAAACTCCAATACTTTGGCCACATCATGCGAAGAGTTGACTCATTGGAAAAGATCCTGATGCTGGGAGGGATTAGGGGCAGGAAGAGAAGGGGCCGACAGAGGATGAGATGGTTGGATGGCATCATCGACTTGATGCACATCAGTTTGGGTGAACTCTGGGAGTTGGTGATGGACAGGGAGGCCTGGCGTGCTGCAATTCATGGGGTCGCAGAGTCGGACACAACTGAGTGAGTGACTGAACTGAACTTAACTGAGATGAGTGCAATTGTGTGGTAGTGTGAGCATTCTTTGGCATTGCCTTTTTTAGGGATTGGAATGAAAACTTACCTTTTCCAGTCCTGTGGCCACTGTTGAGTTTTCCAAATTTGCTGACATATTGAGTGCAGCATTTTCACAGCATCATGTTTTATTATTTGAAATAACTCAACTGGAATTCCATCACCTCCCCTAGCTTTGTTTGTAGTGATGCTTCCTAAGGCCCACTTGACTTCACATTCCAGGATGTCTGGCTCTAGGTGAGTGATCACACCATCGTGATTATCTGGGTCATGAAGATCTTTTTTGTACAGTTCTTCTGTGTATTCTTGCCATCTATTCTTAATATCTTCTGCTTCTGTTAGGTCCATATCATTTCTGTCCTTTATTGAGCCCATCTTTGCATGAAATGTTCCCTTGGTATCTCTAATTCTTTGCATTGATTGCTGAGGAAGGCTTTCTTATCTCTTCTTGCTTTTCGTTGGAACTCTGCATTGATATGGGTATATCTTTCCTTTTCTCCTTTGCTTTTCACTTCTCTCCTTTTCACAGCTATTTGTAGAAAGGAGTAGACAAAGATAAGAGTAAAGAACCTGCCTGCCAATACAGAAGACACAGGTTTGATCCTTGGGTCAAGAAGATCCCCTGGAGGAGGGCATGGCAACCCACCCAAGCATTCTTGCCTGGAGAATCCCATGGACAGAGGACCCTGGTGGGCTACAGTCCATGGGATCACAAAGATTCAGCCATGACTGAAGTGACTTAGCATGCAAGGAAGAAGTATCAAGGTGACTGACGATATAAATCCTTCAGGAGGACAAATATTGAAAAGATGTCATAGGTTTCATCAGTTAAAGCATTGCAGTAAAATTTTAGGTTCAGAAGACAAACCTAAAAAGTGATAGAAGGTAGAAGTGTTTGGATGTTTGTGGTAAAGTCCAGTTTAGAGAGGAGAAGATAGTGTTACAGGAGAATTTTGTATTAATGTTGTTAAGAGTATGTTTATAATCTGAGATTCATGGGGTCAAGCATTGGTCAATGGTATGCTCTTTAGCAATCAACTTTTAAAAAATCAATATCAAGTGGTCATGTCTGCATTAGGAAAGGATAGGCTTCCATTATTTTTAATGGCTATATGTCATTCTATACTATGGCTGTATCATAATTTATTTAATCTTTTTTTTCCATTGAATATTTTGATTATAAGTTTGCATTTCTAATTCAAATACCAAGTAAAGTGTGTTTTAATGAGGAAAGGCCTAAGCCAGGTTGATTTTAACTTAAATTTATTGAATTTTTGGTATGTATTAAGTTCTGTGTATTATGCTAACTACTCTTATATCATCAGTTAGTACAGTGTGTATCTGTGATTCAGGTACTCTGTGCATATCTTAAAATTGAGTAAACTAAGATTTCTTAGAAAACTCACATAACAATTACATGACTAAACTCACATAGCTAGTTAAGTGAGAGTTGAATTTGAACCCAGGATGTTAGGACTAGATTATAAATACTTCCCCATAAATGATGAGGACATTTTAAAAGGCAGGTTATGAAAGGCAAGACTTTATATTTGTAGTGAACAGAATTAGGGAACTGATGGAAAGTGGAAGGTAAAATACAGATCAGTTCTGAGCACCAGAACTGGGGTTCAGGTAATACGTCGGAATTTCCTGCATCAGGTACCAAGCCTTGCTGTTCCGCATACTAGCCCCGGTGGTGTTTTGTGAAAAAATGTGCTAAGGACTTCTTAATTTCTGGTCCACCTATTCTTCGTACTGCAGTATATGTGTTTGCCATGGGCATCTTGTTGTTGTTGTTCAGTCACTAGGTCATTTCTAACTCTTTGCAACCCCATGAAGTGCAGAACACCAGGCTTTCCTGTCCTTCACTATCTCCCAGAGTTTGCCCAAACTCATGTCCATTGATCAGTGATGCCATCCAGCCATCTTAGTCTCTGTCATTCCCTTCTCTTCCTGCCTTCAATCTTTCCCAGCATCAGGGTGTTTTCCAATGAGTCAGCTCTTCCCATCAGGTGGCCAAAGTATTGGAGTTTCAGCTTTGGCATCAGCCCTTCCAATGAATATTCAAGGTTGACTTCCTTTAGGATTTACTGGGCTGATCTCCTTGCAGTTCAAATGACTCTCAAGAGTCTTCTCCAGCACCACAGTTTGAAAGCATCAATTCTTTGGCAGTCAGCTTTCTTTATGGTTCTACTCTTGCATCCATACATGACTACTGGAAAAACCATAGCTTTGACTAGACAGACTTGTTGGCAAAGTGATGTCTCTGCTTTTTAATATGCTGTCTAGGTTTGTCATAGCTTTTCTTCCAAGGAGCAAGCATTTTTTGATTTCGTGGCTGTGGTCACCATCCACAGTAATTTTGGAGCCCAAGAAAATAAAACCTGCCACTGTTTCCATTTCTTTCCCATCTGTTTGCCATGAAGTGATGTGACTAGATGCCATGATCTTAGTTTTTTGAACTAAGCCAACTTTTTCACTCTCCTCTTTCACCTTCATCAAGAGGCTCTTTAGTTCCTGTAAAGGTACATTTTATTAGCCATATATTCTCTTAAGAAAATTTAGGAAGTTTTATAGATCCATTAAAATGTGACTTCTTTCCTACTGAGAGGGGCGAAATAAATGTAATGGTGATTCTATCAATATAAAAATCAGCTGTTACAAAGTTCTTTTCCAATGTAATGATCTAATTCTGGTATACACAGGCATGGCCGTGGTCCAGGCTTCATACCACCCAGTTCTAGGGCCACCGTTTGTATTGTATACACTGTGACCCTTATTGTAGCCTCAGTGAACCTATAGCTGTTTCAGGTATGAATTTCAGCACAGGGGCATCTTCTGCAGGAGAGGCGAGACAATCAAGGGGTGTCAGCCTCGCGGTTGCATAACTATGAGGTAGGGGCATTGGGCCTGAGGCGTTTTAGCTGACTTTATTCTTCTGTGACTCATTGATCAGAGGAGGAGTTAGAGGCAAGGGGTCAAATTAAGAATTGTGCTGTTTGTGACAGGTGAAGTAAAAGTCCCAGGCTTCCCTGATGGTACTAGTGGTAAAGGACCCACCTCCCAGTGCAGGAGGTGCAAGAAACATGGGTTCAATCCCTGGAGGAAGATCCCCTAGAGGAGGAAATGGCAACCCTCTCCAGTATTCTTGCTGGAGAATTCCATGGACAGAGGAGCCTGGCAGGCTACAATCCACGGAGCCACAGAGAGTTGGACACAACTGGGCGACTAAGCACACAGGAGAAAAATCCAAGAACTTTGAGCCATTATGTGAGCTCTTTTCCTGAATGTAGTACTTGTGACTCAGCACTGATTTGGTTCCTGCTTTAAAAGTTCTCTCTAGGCATTATTGTTCTCACTTCATGATTCCTTAATATGAATAAAGTATAAGTGGTATTTACTTTTACTTACCCAGTTTAGAGACCAGATAGAATATTCATATTTTACTTTATCAAAGTTAACGGAACAGAAAATGGTAACAGCATCCTTGTAACTCGTAAAATTAACTAGGGGAATGACTTTCCCTTAGGTGCCAGGTTTATGAATGGAGTTCTTTAATTATTTGCATGCCCTTAGCAGAAGGGTTTGAGGGTTGTTTTTTTTTTTCATTCTGTAAATAAAGCTTATATAATTGTTATGTGAAATTATAGTATTGTTTTTGCATACTCCATAGTATTGCCTTGCCTCACAGGTGTCAAAACAAAGCAATCAAATCAAACTTTGTATGTGGAAGATTTTTTAGGGTTTATGTTTTTATTTGTCGTGAATACATTATGGTGAACTACAGAAGGGTGCCTGTTAAGTTGCTGACATTGAGTAATACATATCACTACTAATAACTGTTACTTATAAAGTAATTGAAGAATGGTTTTCATTCATAACTAGTTTTGGATATTATAGTAAATGAAACTTTCTGAGTTGGATGAATATGCTCATAAATATCCACAAGTTTGTATATAAATGATATAGAACTGCAATTATTTTAAATGAAGTCTTGAGAGAATAAAAATATTTTATAAAAAAATCCCTAAAGAGAGATAGTGGTGGAAGTGTGGCACCAAGGTGTTAGTTTTGAACTTGTCTATGTTGCATGAACCCTTCTATAGTAACTCATTAACCTTGCATTATTTCTGGGTATTAAGAAATGTTTGAATTACAGGGCATTCAAACCCCAAACTAAAAGAGAATCTCTTGAGCAGACACTTTGAGGGAAACCAAGAGAAAATCACCAAGAACATTTCAATATTATAACACCTGAGGGTCTCTCCCTGGGAGTGAACCAGAAAAGGCTGGGCAAAGGAGTTACATGACCTCTTGTCTTCCTCAGCATCACTAAGGAAATAATTGTTCTTGAAAGAATTATTTTTCAGTAGAACAACTCTCTTATAAAAGACATAGATTGTGGTCATCACCTTAGCAGACCAGTATAACTAAAGTGTATATTTTCTTAAAATGGATGGAGAACAGGGATCTCAAATGTTGCTATTTTTGTATTTGATAGGCTAAGTCATCAGAGATTTGCATGTGTAAAATGGATGACACTACAGACTTCAGTGAAATGTCAGATTTCAATCCTGTGGTTTTTCTTCTTTTAATACCTTCAATCATGGGATAGAGAGTAGAAGTAAAAGAAGAGCCTAGGTTTAAAAGGGAATGCTGTGAATCAGATTTAGAACAAAATAATGTTAGAATTTATGTTTAAATTTCTATGCTTCCATCTTTAATCATAGTTTGAAGATAGTTTAAGGATATACCCTGGAATCATGGTTGGTCTACACACTGTTTCGGTCCTGCAGAATTCTTTTTAAGATAAATGAGAAAGTATAGGTTTTTTGGAAGGAATGATGCTAAAGCTGAAACTCCAGTACTTTGGGCACCTCATGCGAAGAGTTGACTCATTAGAAAAGACTCTGATGCTGGGAGGGATTGGGGGCAGGAGGAGAAGGAGACGACAGAGGATGAGATGGCTGGATGGCATCACTGACTTGATGGACATGAGTCTGAGTGAACTCCGGGTGTTGGTGATGGACAGGGAGGCCTGGCGTGCTGCGATTCATGGGGTCGCAAAGAGTCGGACAAGACTGAGCGACTGAACTGAATTGAACTGATAGGTTCTTTATCAGAAATATTTAAAAATTTGTAGTCAGTGTAATAAGGGAAACAAAATATCTTGTGACACTTTATATTTCTATTAACATTTAAGTATTTCTAGTGACAGCACCGCTTCAGTGTCTTGAGACCCACTCAATTGTAGAAAACTAAGAAGATTCTTTAGAGAAATTAGGTTATAGGCAAAAGATGTACTTACAATCATGTTGGGGTGGGGCTGGAGAGTGCAACATCTGTTATTAGCATCTTGTTTCATTGGATCCAGCAAGAGACAATAAAAGATTGACTAGTACAGTTCAAATATCTGGGCAGAGAAAAGTGAGTAATACCTAAAACAGCTCAAGAACTGACTAATACGAACATAAAAATTATTACTTAAGATGTGGCCTAGCCAAGTCAACATCACACTTTACATTTAATAGCAATGTTTTCAAAAGACTTTTATGAGAGAGAATGATACATTAAGTGTATTTTCTATTTTATTGATGAATTGGAATTTCACCCTTATTATTTTGTTGGAATTTACAAGTATTAAAGAAATGATTATCTCTAGGAAAGGTTCATCTTCTTACTCCTTATGGCCCTTGATGGCAAGTGGTATCCTGCTTGACATCAGTACTAAAATAAAATAAAATTCAACTAATAGAGATGTTCTCTAGCTATAAAACAGGAAAGAGAAAAAGGGGAGTGACCCTGCAGTTTCCCTATGATCCAGAATGGTAAGAAAATGTAAAACTAAATATAGAAAAAGAGAAAGTTAGTGAATATATTTGCATATGCAAATTAGCTTAATTGATACTGCTTGCCTCTACAGGGATTTTTCATTACAAACTGGAGTGCTACATTGTTCAGCTCATATTGAGTAATTTAGTAACTAATGAGACCAGTTTGCACTAATTTGCATATGATAAATGAGCTTAATTGCAGTAAATAACTTGGAGGCATAATTACTTAATTTTCCTGTGTTGCACGGCTTTTAAGTTCACGTATGAACAACTCAAGATAATTTTGCATATTTAAATTAGTTGCTTTTAAATTTTCTTGGACAAAAAAAAGGAATACACCTTATCAATTGAGCTGTAAAACAATCGTATGTAAGGTTTAGTGTATTTTTATTTAAAAAGAAAGGAGAGAGAGGCAGAGATTTGTTGTTCTCCTCTCCTATATCCTTACCTCAGATAAGATATCAGCATTGACATTAGGAAAATGCTTTTCCTGTTGGAAGTTAATTCACAACTTCTGTTAGTAAGTGACCTGGGCGAAGACTGAAATGTATATATGAGTGAATCATAAGTTTTAAAGTAGGGTTTATTACACAGATGCGTTTGTCCCTTATTTAATTTGGCAAGCTAATATCTGAGGTGTCAGTTGGCTCTGCTGTCTTCCTGTCTTCTAAGTTGCTGAGCTTTGATGACACAGCATCATCACTCTGACCTTAGCATGTATTTTCTATCTCAGTTAACATTTCATCTTTATGAAATTGGTTTCATTGGAGAATCTCAGTGCGGTTTGGCCAAAATTATCTCACTGATCTTCACATGAACTCAAGAATATATGTTTTATCAAATCTCCATTCTCAAAATTGAAAAACTGAACCACAGAGGGTGACTACTAAATCATGATTTTACAATACTATATTGCCTTAGAATTTCACTTTGTGAGAAAAAGTATGTTATTATTCAGAATTAACTTAAGTCATATAAAATCATGTTCATAATTGAGTATGAGAAAATATTTTGTGGTTGTGAAAGTTTCAAAGTGGTCATTTAAATAATCATTGCTGCTTTAATTCATTGTATGAAAAGCAGAAGGAGGTGTTAGGGTTATTTACTTGCCACAGTCTGGAAAAATAACTCCTGAAATTTTTCTTGAAAAGGCTCAAATCCCATTAAATTTGGTATAAGCATCCTACATCCTTCAGAGATGGGCCAAAACAAGTATTAATAATAGTATATCCAGGGTGCACTAATAATAGTGTAAAGTTTGAATCCTTCATGTCATAGGTGCTCAAGAAGTAACTGATGAGTAAATGAAGGAACAAATAAATTCTTCCTGAAGTCACACTGAACCCCAGAACTGGAGCCCCCTTTCAGCTCTGTGTTCCCAGCCCTGTTTTTTCTTTTTTTTTTAATTGGAGGCTAATTGCTTTACAGTGTTGTGGTGGTTTTTGCCATACATTGACATGAATCAGCCATGGATGTCCACGTGTTCCCCATCCTGAGCCCCCCTCCTACCTCCCTCCCTATCCCATCCCTCAGGGTCATCCCAGTGCTCTGTCCCTGACCACCCTGTTTCATGCATCGAACCTGACTGGCGATCTCTTTCACATATGATCTTGAATCATCCCACCCTCACCTTCTCCCACAGAGTCCAAAAGTCTGTTCTTTACATCTGTGTCTCTTTTGCTGTCTTGCATTAGAGGGTCATCGTTACCATCTTTCTGAATTCCATATATATGTGTTAATATACTGTATTGGTGTTTTTCTTTCTGACTTACTTCGCTCTGTATAATAGGCTCCAGTTTCATCCACCTCATTAGAACTGACTCACATGCATTCTTCTCACAATCCAGCCCTGTTTTTAATCCATGTTTTCTAGGTATGTGGCAGAGCATGCCAGATTCTTTTCGTGCACGTACTTTGGCATCCAACCACTTTGAGCTCACATCCTGATGTGCTAACTTACTGATTGTCAGCCTCTTGCTAAGACAGCCTCTTGTTCTCGCTAAGCCTCAATTTCTTCATCCTTAAAAACAGAGAAAATAGTAGTAAAATGTCTCCTGATAGGCATGTTGTGAGGATTGAGGGAGATAGTGTAGTTAAACATGTTTAGTACAAAACCTGGCATGTAGAAGGTGTTTAATAAACATCTGCTAGTATTTCTGTCTATATGTTGTATAGTTCAGAAAAATGGCCAAGTTTTTAAAGAAAAATGTTCATGCTTATCAGGAGTATTACCACACAGGAGTATGGGAGTGTTATCAATAAAAGTCCTCTTAGATTTAAAGCAAGATAAATAAATTTCATTGAACACAATCTGAATTATCTGTTTACATAAATGGTATTTAGATTTACTGGGCTTCCCAGGTGGCACAGTGAAGTGGGTTGCCATTTCCCCCTCCAGGGTATCTTCCTGACCCAAGGATTGAACCCTTGGCTCCTGCATCTCCTGCATTGGCAGGTAGATTCTTTACCACTGAGCCAACTGACTACAACTAGTACTGATTATAAGTGGGGACTTTCTCATCACAAAATTGATTATCTCAAGTAACCAGGATCTAGGAAATGAGACAATAACTTTAAAAATACTAAACTGAAGCTTCAGTGTAGTAAATATTTACTGAGTACCTAGTTTGATCAGAGAACAGAGAAAATACCAAGATACAAAGGGGGGTCACGGTTTTGCCTCTCAGCACTCCCACTGTGATCAGAGAAGACCAGAAACGAAACAGACAAACATGATTTAGTGTAACGTAGACTAGTGGCTTTGAATCCCTTCCCTTAGTTATGTGGACCTGGGCGATTTATTCACCCTCTAATCTTAGTTTCTTCCCCCCTAAATGGAGATGGTAGCAGTCCTTCGCGCAGAGATGGCTGTGAGAATTATAGATACAGTGCCTGGCACATAGTGAGTGTTCTGCAAAAGTTGGCCATGAGTGACAGGCTGCACCCTGGAAGTTACCCAGCTTGGGGCTAATCAGTGAGCATGGCTTGTGGCTACAAACTTAAAATTACACAGCTCATCCACTGTGTTACATACACAACTTTTAAGTTTGATTTTCCTGTGCATCTCTGGGGGGTGGGGTTGCTAGGTGAGTGTCCTGTCTTCACACCTACATTCTCCTAGTGTGGTCACATAGGGTAAGGCTAGGGGAAGGGAGGAAAATAGGGCAACGGTATCACTGTGGTTGAGCAGTTTTTGTTTGAGGCCTGCTGATAGGAAGATTGTTTGCAAAGTGTGGGAACATATCTTTATTCTTTCTCTGGCACTAAGGGTGGCCAAATTATTTGGAGATGAAAGCAGAACAGAAAGATAATTATACTTTCAATTTTTAAAAGTGGTTAGAGGTCTTAGAAAATCTTAGGGTTATGTGTCAAATAGGAATATGAATAATTACATGATGATAAAGATATTTGCAAATCTGGGCCAGATTCTTTTTCTTTCAGCTTTAGAATAGTCCTTGGTGGTAGTAAATATTATATTCTTGTTACCAGCCTCAGTTAGGAATGACATAGAATAGGGTGACACCAGCTGATTATCATTTATTGGGAACCCTCAGTCAGGATGGCGAGGTTTGCTTTCTCATCTGAACTCCAGAACTTCATAAGTCTTTAGGGTTTGAAGAAGGTTTGGGGATGGGAGTTCTATGGGTAATGTGTTTTGTTTTCCAAACTGAGCTGATGGAAGATGTCCGTGAATATGTGGGAACAGTTGTTCAGTCGGTAAGTTGTGTCCGACTCTGCGACACCATGAACTGCAGTACTCCCTGTCCTTCACCATCTCCCAGTTTGCTCAGACTCATGTCCATTGAGTCAGTGATGCCACCCAACCTTATCATCCTCTGCCACCCCCCTGCTCCTGCCCTCAATCTTTCCCAACACTGGGGTTTTTAACAGTAGTATTCAACAAAATACACTTGGGAAATTCTGGCTTAGAAGAATCAAATCCAAATTAATTTAAGATATTTTAAAAATCTCTAAGAGCTAAATTGAACACATAATGGAACAATATTTACACGATAATATCAGATCTATAATCAGCTTCAGTAGCTTTTTTTTCCAGAGAATTTTATTTTATTATTTTAACCCATTTTATATTGGATTATATAGCTGACTCACAATACTGTTTTAGTTTCAGGTGTACACCCATTATTTTTCAGATTTTTTTCCCATTTAGGTTGTTATAGAGTACTGAGTAGAGTTCCCTGTACTATACAGTAGATCCTTGTTGAGTCTACTAACTTTTTTAAAACAAAGATTATTACAAAAGAATCCTCTGTATATAGTTGTCCTTTGTGTGTGTGCATGCACATATGCACACGTATGTGGTCAAGTTTTAAAAATGTTTTTTTTTAACTTTACAATGTAAAAATAGAAAATAAAGAATATGTAGAAAGGTCAAAAATGTAGGCAAGCAAAATCAACAAAATAAAAGTCAAGTATTTCTCCATCCTCTGAGGCTCTGTTTTATTTGATTATCTGTAAATCACCCAAAATGGGATTGTGATCCTTGTCTCCTAAAAGCAGTTTTGAAAGGAATAGCTGATGTTAAGAGAGAAACTATACGTCAATCATGGCTGATACATGCTTGCAAATGGTTTTCTTCTTCTGAGACTGACGTGGGTGATATTATAACTACTGGAGACCCCAGGAACCAAGAGCTGTAGGCAACGGTGATAAGACAGCACTGTCAGGGTCCTGCTAAGGGGTCCCGGGATAACCACCAGGCTGCATCCTCCCTCCACTGCAGGCATGGACCTATGAGCCAGCCCAGGAGCTGGGTCACATGTCCCCTGATCACCAACATTCCAGCTATTTTTATTAACATCCAGTAGCACCTTATAGGACTTCCCTGGTGGCTCAGATGGTAAAGCGTCTGCCTACAATGCGGGAGACCTGGGTTTAATCCCTGGGTCAGGAAGATCTCCTGGAGAGGGAAATGGCAACCCACTCCAGTATTCTTGCCTGGAAAATCCCATGGATGGAGGAGCCTGATAGGCTACAATTCATGGGGTCGCAAAGAGTCAGACACGACTGAGCGACTTCACTCACTCACTCAGCACCTTATAAGGGCTTCCTAGGTGGCACTACTGGTAAAGAACCCGCCTGCCAATGCAGGAGACAAAAGAGACATGGGTTCAATCCCAAGGTCAGGAAGACTCCCTGGAGAAGGAAATGACTATCCACTCCAGTATTCTAGCCTGGAGAATTCCATGGACTGAGGAGCCTGGTGGGCTACAGTCCATGGGGTTGTAAAAGAGTCGGACAAGACTGAGCAAGTAAACAACCTCAGCACCTTGTAAATATCACTTCCCAGACACTTGCCAACTCAGGATCTAATGATTTAGGACTGAATGGTAAGGAATTCTGGTGGCAGTGTTATTTTGTGATAGCAGAATAGAACTCTGCCTGAGGAAAGAAAAAGTCATACCATTTGTTTTATCTCTGTTGGGAAAAATAAACATTAGGGTAAATTAGTTGAAAATATTATAAACATTTGTTATTTTGATTGAATAAAATGTGTAACTGATGGTTGAATTGCCCACAAAGAAGAGCCTAGTCAAATGCCCATGAGACCAGATAACTGCTACAGGAATTGTCAGGTCAGAGCAGCTGTTTCCCTCATTTCCAAAGATATAAAAAGTACAGGTGACCCTTTAGGTCATCAGAAAAATACTCTCTGAAATAATCCACTCTCATAGTTCATTTTAAGGTGATGCAATGTTTTAGTAAATTTAGTCTGGTATAGAGATTAGACCAAGGGTAGAATTGACCTAAAGAAACAGAAAATTCTTTTTTTGTAAGTGGCAAGCCTGCGAGTTCTACATAAATACAAAGGCAAATGATAATATCAGTGACTATTTTAATTGCATCTTTAATCCATAAGGATAGTTCAATGACATTTTAAATTATACTTTTAGAATTGTAGTCACATAGGAGATAAAACTCAGTAACTATTTAATAATGCATACTGAGATCAACTGTATCCTCTCTTGAGATCACATTTAGGTGGACTGAATGTAAAAGTCCAATCAATCCAGAATTTAGACAGCATTTAATCTTCTGGAAGGCATTGTTGAGTCTTTCTAAAGTACCCAGGCTTGGTTCTTCGAGTTGGTACTAGTTTTCTCTGCTGAATGATTAGTTTCATTACATTCTCAGCTAAACTGTATTATTTTTTACATGGAATTGGATTGTTGTAGATCAAACTATTCTCCATACTAGAAGATTACTGATCCATTTGGGGAATTTATGCTGCAAGTTGGTTATTAATTGATAGTTACTTAACCTGGCTTTCCTTGAAGACAAGAGTATAGTTAGGTTGTGTTTAGTGGGGGAAATTTTTAGGCTGAAATAAAGCAATCCCTTTCAAGGACATATCTTCTACTGAAATTGGCAGGATACCTCAGTCACTACTGCTCTTTGTATCATCACTGCGAAGTATCTAAAGGATTCTATCTGAATAATGGAATTTCTGTATAGAGAAGACTCATTCTGCTAAGAACATGTGAAAGTAAGGAACTTCTGAATTCTCTAAAATTGAAAGATTAAAATTATGTATAAACAGAAAGTCATCTAATCTCAGTTTCCTGGATACAGATTTGAAAGAACTATGCAAAAGTTCTAAATAAAAAAGGGAAATAATAACATTGTATCAGCACACATTTGTTTAGACGGTCTATATCAAGCCCTCACTGAGTGAGCTGCTTACATGCATAATCTCAATTGATCCCCTCACTTATCTTTTGGATTAGATGCTATTATTCTTTCCATTTTAAGGCTAGAACTGAAGTTCAGAGTGGGAGAGTGACTTGATGAGTAGCTAGTAGCTGTTAGTAGATGGCACAGCTGGGATTGGAACCCAGAAGTGGAAATGGGAAAGATAGAGAAAGGAATTATAAGGGAAATATTAGGTATTAAATTGCTTTACAGTTGAAGTTTTTGAAGTGACATACTTTAAGCTATGGTTTGAATGGAAACTAGAGGATATGCACTTTAGTTCAATAAAGAAATATTTGCCCTGAGCAGAAGACAACATTTTAAAGCTTGTCATGTCTTTGCTGGGAAAGTGTTTGAGGAAAATGACATGGCTTAGCTCTGGTTGCTGACCATTTTGTTGTCTCCTGCTGAGACTTGCCATTTCCATAGCCAGTGGGCTATATTGAGTCCGACAGAAGCAATAGGTCATTAACAGCAATGGAGACTTGGGGCAGCCTACAGAGGCTGAAAGAGAGGGAAAATCATTTTGGACCACATCAACAAATCTGTGTCTAATAGCATCCATGCAACTATGTTTGGAGAGGTTAGCCTGATTTTCAGGGAAACTTAAGAAGCTTTAAAAAGCACAAAATGATTTTCCCCCCAAAGAGCACCATGTTTAACATGAAAATATGAGTGAAAGAGGATGTTCTAACTTCTTTCAACATGCTGCATTTCCCCTTTCATCACACTCATTGAAAATAACTGTTTAAAACTCATTTACTTAACAGAAAATATGGATTTTATTTTTCTACTGATATCTGCATTAACCTTGAGATCTATAACTTACAGCATTCATCTAAATAGACATTAGATTATTTCTATTGATGAATATCTTAATTATGTATGTTTTCTCAATCCTTGGCAATTCTTCTGGATTATTGAAATTAGGATGAGGGGCAGGTTTTGCCACTGATATGATATTATTTTTGGTATTGGTGAGGTTATTCATCTTAGAAAATATGTATAACGAGCCTCTGAAATGGAGAAGGCAATGGCACCCCACTCCAGTACTCTTGCCTGGGAAATCCCATGGACGGAGGAGCCTGGTAGGCTACAGTCCATGGGGTCACTAAGAGTCAGACACGACTGAGCAGCTTCACTTTCACTTTTCACTTTCATGCATTGGAAAAGGAAATGGCAACCCACTCTAGTGTTCTTGCCTGGAGAATCCCAAGGATGGGGGAGCCTGGTGGGCTGCCGTCTCTGGGGTTGCACAGAGTCGGACACAACTGAAGTGATTAGCAATAACATCTTCTGAAATGTAGACCAGTTTAGCAGGGGCTGGGAGATTGCCAGGAGAAATATCAATAACCTCAGATATGCAGATAACACCACGCTTGTGGCAGAAAACAAAGAACTAAAGAGCCTCTTGATGAAAGTGAAAGAAGAGAGTGAAAAAGTTGGCTTAAAACTCAACATTCAGAAAACCAAGATCATGGCATCTGGTCCCATCAGTTCATGGCAAATAGATGGGGAAACAATGGAAACAGTGAGAGACTTTATTTCCTTGGTCTCCAAAATCACTGCAGATGGTGACTGTAGCCATGAAATTAAAAGACAATTTCTCCTTGGAAGAAAAACTATAACCTACCTATACAGCATACAAAAAAGCAGAGACATTCCTTTGCCAACAAAGCTTCATCTAGTCAAAGCTGTAGTTCTTCTAGTAGTCATGTGTGGATGTGAGAGTTGGACTATAAAGAAAGCTGAGCACCAAAGAATTGATGCTTTTGAACTGTGGTGTTGGAGAAGACTCTTAAGAGTCCCTTGGACTACAAAGAGATCCAACCAGTCCATCCTAAAGGAAATCAGTCCTGAATATTCATGGAAGGATTGATGTTGAAACTGAAACTCCAATATTTTGGCCACCTGATGTGAAGAACTGACTCATTTGAAAAGACCCTGATGCTGGGAAAGATTGAAGGTAAAAGGAGAAGGGGACGACAGAGGATGAGATGGTTGGATGGCATCAGCGACTCGATGAACATGAGTTTAAATAAGCTCTGGGTGTTGGTGATAGACAGGGAGGCCTGGCATGCTGTAGTCCATGGGATCACAGGGAGTTGGACATGACCGAGCAACTGAACTTAGCAGGGGCAGGAAAAATATAGACTCTGAATACTGACATTGAACAAGTATTCAATGATAGCTTGCTATAATAAAGCATACCAAATACAGATTGAGGGAATATTTAGATGTTGTTTCTTTCCTCAGAGAATTTCCAATGAATTTCTGTGTCCTCATCTGGCATGATGGGACTTCCCAGGAGGCACTAGTGATAAAGAAGCCACCTGCCAATGCAGGAGGTTTAAGAGACACAGGTTCAATTCCTAGATTGGGAAGACCCCCTGGAGGATGGCATGGTAATCCACTCTGGTGTTCTTGCCTGGAGAATCCCTGGACTGAGGAGCTTGGTGAGCTACAGTCCATGGGGTTGCAAAGAGTCATGCACGACTGAAGGGACTAAGGACACACACACACTGGAATGATAGGTGCAGGTCTAGAGGCAGGATCCTAAATTCCAGTGATCGCATTTACAATTGAGTAAAGCTTAGGAAATGCAATACTATTTTCAGGACCATCTATCATTTATATACTTAAAAATCCCCCCATTTAGATACATATGAACATAGCCATGTGTGGTTTTAGGGGAAAAAATTCCAAAATAATTGCACCTATGTTTTGTGTCTCATGCTAGATCATAAGCAACTCCAAAATGAGGATAATGTCTTGTTCATCTTTGTGTCTTATGCTGTGTTATATGCTGAATAGGTTACTTGATACGTTTGTATAAGGACTGAAATTTGTATAAAGAATGCATGTAACTTCTAACAGATTGATCATTAATTGACTCTCATGTTTGGAGCAATGTTATTAAGAAGTCAATGAGAGTAATACTCAATGACTCCAAGATGTGTTCTTATCACTTGTGGACATTTACACCCTGGGCTTCTAGTAGGGTTAATGCATTATGTTATACCAAGTCCCCGAGCACCAATATGAGAATGTCCTTCTCAGCCACAAGGTCATTAAAGAAAACACAGTCCCATCATAATGTCATTTTCCCCTTAATTTTCTGATTATTTACATTCTGTTTGGCCCTAATTATGAATACCTTTAATTGCTTTATCACAGTGATGATTAACTGTGCCCAAGTCAACCCCTTTGAAAGAGAGGACGAATCCTTCTAAAGATTTGTGCATGACTACACTTAGGAAGAATATTAAACAAAGAAATAGAGGTGTTTCAACTTCATGAAGGCTGGTCAGCTTTTCTACATTCCTAAAATACTCAGGGGTGATTTCTTTTCCTGGGTTTTTCAGAACTAGGAAAATTTAATCTTCTATTTTTCCCGCAAATATGTTACAGTCTTCTGCTTTATTTACATGAATCATTCTTCCAGAAGACAATGTTAGAAATAAAATACATGCCAGCTGTTTTCTAGTGTGTTAAAGAAAAAAACTAAACAGCAAAATAAACTTTGAGATCTGCATACTATCACTGCAGGAGTAAATGGCTGTGTTTGTCTTTGTTGTTTTACACTTACATGTATAAAATAGCAATGATTGAGATTTTTAATATTTTATAAATTAGGTTTGAAACACCAAATGCAGGTTATTTCTTGCTGAAATGCTTGGTAGCAATCAAGTTCAGTTTAAGCAATGTGCAATAGTTGATAAAAGTGGCTCGCTTTCATTTTTAAATGAAAGCACCAACCTTAGGATACTCAAAAAATTAAAACCTGGAGATCATGTATTTTAATTCTGCATTTTGATTCAATTTTTATAAAATGGACAGACTTTGAGACTTTATTTTCAGATCAAATTATTTAAAGCACGCACTATTATTTTAAAGTTTCTGTGTCTTTTAAAACAATCTCATCGCACAAAAGTATGGAAGTGTTAGTCGCTCAGTTGTGTCTGACTCTTTGCGACCCCGTAGACTGTAGCCCACCAGGATCCTCTGTCCATGGGATTTTCCAGGCAAGAATACTGGAGTGGATTGCCATTTCCTTTTCCAGGGGATCTTCCTGACCCAGGGATCAAACCCAGGTTTCCTGCATTGCAGGCAGAGTCATGGCATGGTATTTATTTAAATCTTACATTTTATGTTCCTCACAAAAATACCAGGTGTGCGTTTTATGTTGACATCTATCACCTAGCAATATGATGGAATTCATATTTATCAAACAAAGCTCATTTCTCCTGGTTCTTTCTCAGTGAGGCATGGGCCACGCCCTGGAGATGAGGATGGAAATTCTGTTCATTACTTGCTAAGGAGTAGGTTTGGCCTGAGAAGAAAGAAGGGTCTTTGCTTTGGGAAAGCTGGCACAGATGACCAGGAGGACATGTCATTGTCAATTTATTACCAAGCTATTCTTTCTCCCTGGCAGAAGGCTTAAACATTTTTAATCTATGATGATTCACACTTGGGAAGCATCTCTTTTTCTCATTTTGTTACTCCCACCTGGAAGGAAATGTTTATCTGGGGGTTCATTTGCAAAGGACCAAGCGAAGAGAGGTGATGTGGAGATGAAGACCTTCCTTTGCCTTTTTCAGGGTAGGTGCCTATGACACACAGCTGTTCCCGAGCTGTGGGGGAAGCCGCCACAGAATCAGAAACACTCACACAAATGTATCTGCTGTTGTGCATTTTCTTTTCATGCTAATTGCCTCTGTTGGAAACTTGGTGCATGCAAGTATAAGCTTACCTATCCCTGGTGGCTCAGACGGTAAAGCGTCTGCCCACAATGTGGGAGACCCAGGTTCGATCCCCGGGTCGGGAAGATCCCTTGGCGAAAGAAATGGCAACCCACTCCAGTATTCTTGCCTAGAAAATCCCATGGATGGAGGAGCCTGGTGGGCTACAGTCCATGGGGTCACAAAGAGTCGGACACGACTGAGCAACTTCATGGAGGTTTCCCTAGTTAGTTACTTCAGTTAGATCTCATTCTTTCACTTTCACTTCATACCTGTTTTAGACACTGTGCCCTGTGTTTTTAATCACCGGAGGTTAAAATTAAGCATTGAAGAAATAGCACTGATATTTTTTCCCACTTCCCTTGGTAGACGTTGGTACAAAAGCTGACAAGACAGGGAAATTTCCTGGTGTGCTATGGTGTAAGGTGATTATCTGGCTTATTGTTTTCAAACACAGTGAAGTCTAGGAAGTACCAGTGAGCACCACAGGGTGGGAACAGACTGACCCCCAGCAGAGAAACAATCAGGTTGAGCAGAACCTTCAGTGTGGGGCCAGGAACGAAAAGCTGGCATCCAGATGCCAGTGCTTTGGCAATCTTATCTGGAGTTGCACATATGGATCCTGCATCTGCTCGGGTTATGCCAGCAGTCGGCAGCCGAGCTGACACAGCTACCATGGCAAGAGCAGGCAGAGCCAGAGCTGTATGCCCCGGTCTCTGCTGAGACAGCTGTCAGAAGCCATGATGTCGGCCTTGTGATAGCTAATTTTCAGAGGATCAGTGTGGCTCTTTGAGTGATTTTAAGAGCCCTCACTAGGTCATTTCTGAATGGCCATCTTTGGAGGAAGTCGGGGGGTGGGGGGCAGGTGCACATAGGTAAGTGTGTATGCACAGTGAGCACATACGTAATTGTGCTTTGGCAGGGGGTAGGGGGGCTAACATAATAGTGCTCAAGAAAAAGTAAACCGAAGATTCTGGACAATGATTTAAATCAGTGCATGGTGAATACACTCTTGATGTATATATTCTATCATAGGAAGTTGGTTTATCTAATAGTGACCATAACCAATTTGTTTCCTCTTTAAGGTGGAAAAAGAGAGAGGCTTAGTCCATAAAATTTGAGTATCTGCCTTTCAATAAGCACATTTCTCATTTCATCATAATTGCCCCAATAGGAAGCTGAGTGACTGAACATCAAAAATTCATCTTATCATCTCTTTCCTTCCCCCGGAACCCTTCTTAAAAAGAGAAGGGTTTATCAGAAGGTTTATCTCTTCTTATTATCTCAAGGCAGGAATAACCAATGGGCAAGTGTTTGCACTTGGGGCCAATTTATATATCTACTTGCGATTCCAAACATTTTTTTATGTAACTTTCTATCTTTACTGAAATCATCAATTCCTGGTGGGTAACTGGTTAGGTATAAGAGAACCAGTTTTGTTCTTTATTTTTCTCTGTATTGGAAACTTATTTATCAACAGTTTTGGTGACATTTGTTAAATTGCATTGTTTATTTTATTATAATTACTTTCCAGTTCAGTTGTGAAAACATTTACTAAGCTTGCCTGTAGAAGTTCACAGGCTTTGGAAAACACTGCGTAACAGTAACTGACATTAATGGAATCACTTGGACATTGGCACGTACTGTTCATAACGATGTATTCTAACTTCTCTTTTGCAACTAGATGATCTAATGAGGGAAGTATGCAATCTTAGCATTAATGGCATTTGAGATCATTCTTAAATGTGTGTTGTCAGTCTTGGTCTTGGCTGTGGTCACATCTGTAGTATTCCTGTTGATCTAACATGTGCTGCCAGGGTTGATTTAGTCTGGCCCCTTGATCTTAACTTGTAAGCGTTTATGTTGAGGAGAAACCAAGGGACCTGGACTTCAAATGGCTTGCCTCTCAAGTTAGGAAAGGGGCAATGGCCTCATAATTTTTAACTTGCTGTAACTCAGAGTTTCACACTTATTTATATACTTTTCCTGCCCAGAATATAGTCTATGAATAATGGTAATCATCAGGTGAATAATGGTAAGTTTTAGCTATCTCACGAGCTAATGCCCTAGAATATCCTGTCCCTGTGGAGAACGCCTATCCTAGCGTCCACAAATGTAGCCTGCTATTGGGGTTGAGTGTTTAGGTTAGTACTTGGCCCAAGTAAAGCAAAATACATTCTCTCCTCCAACTTTACCCCTAATGCTGGCAAAATTCAGAGGTCTGGAGTTGACCCAGGGAGAACCTCTGCACTCCTGTCCAGTCACAGTATTAGATTGTCCATTTTTCTGGCCTAAATGATTGGTAATGGTGGGGAGATTCCCCCAGGCTGTCACACATACCAAGTATATCAAGAGGCCAGCAAACTAAGTCCAACTCAGGCACCCAGATGCAGAAGTGTAGTTGTCTGGGGGCTCCCTGCACTCATCCCTAAGTCCACAGAGAGGGAAGGACAAGAGGGGAAGAGCTAAGGGAAGAGATGATACCAGGTGGTCCCCCCAACTTCCCAGAGTAAAGGATTGGTGTAGTGGTAGGTTCCACATCACAAGTGCCTCTCAATGAAATAATTTGTTCGTCACTTATCTGCATGCTAATACATCATGTGGGCATTTATGTAATTATTTATTGAGTGCTAGACCCTGCAATTAGAGACTGCAGATACCAGGAAGTAATTATGGTCCTTGTTCTTATGAACTTTGCCAGTGAGGCTAAGGAAGTAAATATAGAAATAAAGTCATGGAAAACTCAGAGTAAAGGAAACCTTGAAGGATAAGATTGAGTTCTCTGCTGAGAATCAGAGAAGATGCCACAGACAGTGGGATCCTTGAGCAGGGCTTGATGGGTGAGTGTGGTTCTACCAAGTAGAAAAGGATAGAAAGACACCCCAAGTGGAAAAAATGGCATGACCAGAAGTTCAGGGCTTTGCAAAGATGTTAAGAAGTAGTTCTGGGGCGGGGGGGGCGGGGGGGGGGGCCGGGGGGGGGGGGGGCGCGGATACGGCCTGAGGACTATAGAAGAGTTAGTGTTGGCATCTACTCTTTTATTTTATTTTATTTTAATTGGAATGTAGTTGATTTACAGTGTTGTATTAGTTTCAGGTGTGCAGCAAAATGAATCAGTTGCACATATACATGGGCTTCACAGGTGGTGCCTGCCAGTGTGGGAGACCAAGAGACGAGGGTTTGATCCCTGGGTCGGGAAGATTCCCTGGAATAAGCAATGGCAACCTGCTCCAGTATTCTTGCCTGGAAAAGTCCATGGACAGAGGAGCCTGGGGGACTACAGTCTATGGGGCCCACAAAAAAGTCAGACACGACTGAGCAACTGAACCAATACACACATATACATACACATACACCATTCATATACATATACATACTCTTTTTTAGATCCTTTTCCCATATAGGCCATTACAGAGTATTGAGTAGACTTTCCTGTCCTATACAGTAAGTCCTTATTAGTTATGTAGTTTATGTATATAGCAGTGTGTATATCTCAGCCCCAAGCTTCTATTTCCCCCCTCCCTCTGGTAAGCAGGGGTAGTTTGTTTTCTATATCTCTAATTTTATTTCTGTTTTGTAGATAAGTTCATTCGTACCCTTTTTTTCTTTTTTAAATTCCACATATAAGCAATGTCATATGATATCTGTCTTTCTCTGACTTACTTCACTTAGTATGATCATCTCTGGGTCCATCCATATTGCTGCAAATGGCATTATTTTGTTCTTTTCATGACTGAGTAATATTCCACTGTATATATGCACCACATCTTCTTTTTCCATTCCTCTGTTGATGGACACTTAAGTTGTTTCCATGTCTTGGTTGTTGTAAACAGGGCTGCAGTGAACATTGGCATGCATTTTTTTTTTTTTTTTTTTTTTTCAAAAAAACACTTATTGAATGCTTGTTTGTGCTACTTGAGAGCTGGGTCCTGGGGATATTGAGCAAGACATCTCCCTCCTTCAAGGAGCATACGCATAAGGGAGAGGGACATTCAGGTAGTGACTTCAGCACAGCAGGTAAAAGAGGGTCAGGAGGGAAGTATAGATCAAAGGTCAGGTTGAAATCAAATGCCAGTACTTAGGGGTTGACTTTACCCTGAAGGCCAGTGGAGAGCCATGAAAAAAATTAAACCTGAAGGCTTAGTTGGGATCTTCCTGGGAGTAAATAGGAGAGGAAAAAGAGCATGCAGGCAGGGGGAACAACCAACAGCAGTCAGGACAGTCTGAGGGAAAGGTGATAAACCTGAACTGGGAGGTGATGGTGAGATTACAGTAGAGACAGAATTGGGAGATGTTTCAGGGAAAAAAAAAAATCATCTCATTGCACTTTACAGACTGGGAAACTAAAGTTTAGAAAAGTTAAATAACCCTTTCTAACATAGAAATAGCAAATGGTAGAGCTCAAGTTTGAACCCATTACTTACGAGGAGATCTCACTTTTTTAAAAAAAACTTTTAAAAATTAATTAATTTATTTTAATTGGAGGATAATTACTTTAAAATATTGTGATGGTTTTTGCCATACATCAACATGAATTGGCCACAGGCATACATGTGTCCCCCTGCCCCATCCTGAACCCCCCTCCCACCCCCCTCCTGAGATCTCACATTTTAAGACAGATTTTCATCATATCTATTTCACAGGATGCTGTGAGAATTAAATAATATAATCCACGACAATCCCTTTGTGCAATGCCTGGCAAATAGTAAGGGCTTCAAATCTGGTGCCTTTATTACTGTTTTTATCTTCATCATTCTTGGATCCCACCTTTATGGTGTAGATCACCCCTGCTTATGCAGTAGATCCTTAAGCTTCACAGAGCTAATGAAAGGAACAGTCTCGCAAAAGACACTGTAGAGTAATCTGTCCTTAAAAAGGCAGGTGTCTTGGTCAAGATGTAGAACACACTCTTGGCAAGACTGTATAAGGAGGTAAAGAATGATAACACTTTAAAACAAAATGAGGGATCATTGTTAACTCATTTCGAATATAAAAATATTAGTCATCTGGAGCAAATGTCATGAAACATTCTACCATAGGTACTTTATTTTAGAAATTATACGTATACTTTTAGTAATGACCAAGTCACTTCTCTCAAGAAACCTTTAAAACCAGCTTGACCCCAGGGCAGGTAGAACCTGCCACAAGAATGCAATAGGGGTAATTCCCTGGCCTTCTTTGTCACCCTCAAAATCTGTGCATTATTAGAAAAGGCAGTTCATGTTAAATTCTAAGTTCACCCTCAAAAGTGAAAGAACTGAACACCTCAGGTCTGTTCTTCCTTCATCTTGTCGTTTACGGAATGGCACCGCTGCAGCCCTTGAATCGAGTAGGGCTGCAGTGATGTTAGCAGGGGCTGCCGCAATCTTAATTTTATGGAATAAATTTTAGTGTGACATTAAGAGGAAGCAAAGAGGTTAACTTTATCATTTTTCTTCATCTTAGAAAAAAAACAAGCTTTATATTTGTTTTGCATTTCATTTTAGAGCTAAGACATGATTCGCTGACTCCTGTTTATAAAATATAACAATTTTTCTCCTTTTTGTAACCCAAACACATAATTTTTAAGTGAGGCATGTTGTTTCCTCTCTTTATGTGTGTTCATACTAAGTGCTGGTATAATTCCATTATGTTTTGACTTGAACATTAAATATTACCTTGAATATACACTTCCCAGCAGTCGTGTTCTGATAGTGACATATTGTACTGTTTGAAGGGTGTCATATGGTCATCTGTCAGCCGAATGTTGTTGCATGGAAAGAATTTTATTCTTCAGATGTCATCTAGACTGCCTCATGTTAAAAAAGAGAAATAAAGCTGGATTTTCAGAGTCTGGATAGAGTAAATTAGAGATGGGTAAAACTGACCCAAGATAGGTAGAGAGGGATTCATCCATTCAGAGTACAGTTGCTCAGTAATAAAGACAATTATTATACTTTGAGTATTTTTAATTAGGTGTGGTTGTATTTTATGGCAGAAAAATACAAGCTTCCTTTCAGGACTTTTGGTACCCAGTTCTCCTTGTCTTTTGCCATGCGGACAAAGATGCAAAGAAGATTCCTAGCAATAATACAATAGAAAGAGTGCCACCCCCCTGCAGATAGCAATCGGAGAAAAAAATGTAGGAGACTATGGCTTACTATATCAGAAGTTAGAGTGATAGAGAAAAGAAGAATGCGTTCATACTTCAGAATAATTTAGCAGTCAATATTTCTATCAGCAATATTTCTTTCAACAGGAATTAAGATGCTGGCCCTTATCCAAAGACACCTCATCCCCCTGTTACATTATAGATCTGGTCCAGCTGTGGCTGCATCTGTAGAGAGATGAGGGCAGGTCTAATAGCCAATTTGTAGGGTGTTCTGCACCAAGTATGTAGACGATGGATGCCCCCCTCTAAATGCATTTTCCTTCACTTTAATCTTTGCCTGAAATATACCTGGAATTTTGTGCTGTTATGTTCTTGTTTCAAACGTGGGGAAAAGTATGCATCTGTGTTTGTATGTTCTGTTGCATTTTTAGGATCTAGAATCTATACTTACACTTGGAATAGAAGGGTGACACACTTTTGTTTGTTTTTCTTGTTTTGTCATTGCATGTCATTCCTGAACTCTGTCTGAAATGAAAATAATCGCATGCCCCTCCATCTTTTGCATTTAATTTACAAAATGTAGCTCTTTCTCTTAAAGTGATCTAAAAAGACACACCGTATATCCTGCACTTTCTTTCACAAATGTGTACATTGGAACATTTACAGGTTTTATTCTTCAGAAGTCCCTACCATTTACATTATGTATTCATTTGAACTACTTAATGTCCATGAAGGTAATAATAAGCGGGGTACTAAGGCACAGATGTCTGAAACATCATCATACCAAAGCAAATGATCAAATATTAAGAGACAAGAGTAGGTATTTAAAAAGAGAGAAAGCAGAAGTCCATGACCTTTGGTCCATGTCTTAATTAACTACCAACATTATTAACTTTAATTTTCATTCAGGTTCATTCTATCGCAAAAGCTCTTCTAATTTTTGATTGTGAGAGAAGAGAGTAAGAAGTAGAGAGAGACAGACAGAAAAAGAGAGGTGATCTTTTCTTTCCAGGGCTGAGAAGACATTGCGTTGACATTTTTATGGTCATATATTAAAAAAAAGCACAAAGTGAGGCCAATGGTAATAACCTTGCAGTTAATCCTATGGGATGCCATGTTATTTTTCTTGGCTCTTCCGGAACTTCAGAGAAATGTTCACCCCTGGTGTATTGATGGCAGCAGAAGGTCTTGGATCAAACTCCCAGATATACTTTATCCCAAACATACCACAATTTAAAACTGACTAATTGAATTTCAAATGAATAAGAGAATAGTTGTATCGATGAAGATGATCCTTTTATTGAATAAAAATAGTTCATAATAATTCAGCATCTGCAACATTTCTTGAGCTTTATTTTCAGATTAGGATTAACAACTAATCTCAAAAATATACAAGCAACTTATGCAGCTCAATTCCAGAAAAATAAATGACCCAATCAAAAAATGGGTCAAAGAACTAAATAGACATTTCTCCAAAGAAGACATACGGATGGCTAACAAACACATGAAAAGATGCTCAACATCACTCATTATCAGAGAAATGCAAATCAAGACCACATTGAGGTACCATTTCCCGCCAGTCAGAATGGCTGCGATCCAAAAGTCTACAAGCAATAAATGCTGGAGAGGGTGTGAAGAAAAGGGAACCCTCTTGCACTGTTGGTGGGAATGCAAACTAGTACAGCCACTATGGAGAACAGTGTGGAGATTCCTTAAAAAACTAGAAATAGAACTGCCTTATGACCCAGCAATCCCACTGCTGGGCATACACACGGGGGAAACCAGAATTGAAAGAGATACGTGTACCCCAATGTTCATCGCAGCACTGTATATAATAGCCAGGACATGGAAGCAACCTAGATGTCCATCAGCAGATGAATGGATAAGAAAGCTGTGGTACGTATACACAATGGAGTATTACTCAGCCATTAAAAAGAATACATTTGAATCAGTTCTAATGAGGTGGATGAAACTGGAGCCGATTATACAGAGTGAAGTAAGCAAGAAAGAAAAACACCAATATAGTATACTAACACATATATATGGAATTTAGGAAGATGGTAATGATAACCCTGTATGCAAGACAGCAAAAGAGACACAGATATATAGAACAGACTTTTGGACTCTCTGGGAGAGGGAGAGGGTGGGATGATTTGGGAGAATGGGATTGAAACATGTATGCTATCATGTAAGAAACGAATCGCCAGTCTAGGTTCGATACAGGATACAGGATGCTTGGGGCTGGTGCACTGGGATGACCCAGAGAGATGATATAGGGAGGGTGGTAGGAGGGGGGTTCAGGATTGGGAACTCATGTATACCCGTGGCAGATTCATGTCAATGTATGGCAAAACCAATACAGTATTGTAAAGTAAAAAAATAAATAAAAAATAAAGAGCAAACAAACAAACTCACACATTTTCAATTTAAAGAAAGTAGTTAATTAATTTTTTTTAATTTTATTTATTTTTTTGGCCACATGGTTTTTAGGAGCTTAGTCCCCCAGTCAGTGCTTGTGGAGTCCTAACCACTGGACTACCAGAGAACTCCCAAGAAAACAAGTTAAATTACTACAATTCTTATGAGATTGTATATTTTTTGAGAAAGTTAGTTTGACTAATAGATTATCTTAATAGTTCAAGGATATGTAGGTGATGATGCCTTTGCCATAATCTATACAGAAATAAAAAGCAGCTCATTTTTCCTGCTCTGAGAATTATCTATGAATTGTAACATGCACATATTAAGCAAATATAAACTAAAAGAGAAAGGAAGGAATTACTATTTACTGAGCATTTGTTGCTGCTGCTAAGTTGCTTCAGTCGTGTTCGACTCTGTGCAACCCCATAGACGGCAGCCCACCAGGCTCCCCCGTCCCTGTGATTCTCCAGGCAAGAACGCTGGAGTGGGTTACCATTTCCTTCTCCACTGCATGAAAGTGAAAAGTGAAAGGGAAGTCGCTCAGTCGTGTCTGACTCTTCATGACCCCATGGACTGCAGCCTACCAGGCTCCTCCATCCATGGGACTTTCCAGGCAAGAGTACTGGAGTGGGGTGCCATCGCCTTCTCCGGAGCATTTGTTAGATGTTGTATAACTGAGTATTTAATGTTCACAACCTCCCAGTGAAATAGCATTTCCATTTTGTAGATTCCCATTTTGTAGATAAGAAAAAAAAGGATCAAGGTCACTTGATGAAGAAGATAGGGCCTGTGGTAGGTCTCTCTGATGCTGGTGACTATGCTTTTTTATTTTTTTAACACAAATTTTAATATAATAAGCAATGCAATAATAGCTTAAATAGTAGTGAAGCTCGGAATTGAAATAGGAATTTATCAGCCCAAGACATGTATCAGTATCTTTTTTTTTTTAATAGTAGAACACTCTTTTGTGTTCTTTGATGACTTTTTCCATATTTCCAGAAGGTCTGGAAGCCTGGAAAACCCCTAGAAGCTGATTGATGAAACTGTGTGATAGTGTGCAGTTTCCGCAGTCTCTATTAAAACAAAGACAGACCTTACCTTTTACCATTCATGTTATCCTGTTCAACCCCTCACTCTGTCCATTGAATCTTGCCTTCCTCCACTCCATGTTTCCTCTTCCTTTCCTATTCCATGTCTTCTCAATTCATGAAATGTGTACTTTACACCGGGAGGTTAACGGCAGAGAACGAGCCTATCAGTCTCGTGGCCAGGACTGTGGACTGGGACTTGCTAATAAGCAGGAAATCATATTTGCTGGGGTGAACTCTTAGATGTAAATTCGTTCCCTTAAATCTTTCTTTGTGATATCAAGAAATTTTCCTTTCTCTGGAATATATTTTTCAAGGTAAATATGTTTATTTTAAAAGTGGTTTTGTACTAAACAGTATGACAGCATTTTGTATATTGAGATAAGTGATGAGTGGGAAAGTAATGGGTAATGTCTGTCAGTTAGCAGCTTGTTAATAAGGTTGTTTCTATATCAAGATGTTTTACTTTAGGTGTGTGTTATTCATTTGTCATTTTCTGTAAGCCATCAGAATGGTATCTCTTAAGCTGGGGTCACCCTATTTATTGATAGTTTTAAAAAAAAAAAAGCAAGGAGGAGAGACTCCTTATGAAGAGAGTCAAATAAAGGAATAAGGAGGTGGTTACAAAGACAGATACCACTAATTTGCATTTCTATGGAGGGCATACATTAGCCAAAGGATAGACATTGTTCGCAACTATGCATTACATCTTTCAAGTTCTGTTGGACTGTTTATGCCATCTTGGAGCCTCAATGCTTCCAGGTCTTTCCACTTCAGCTAGCTGCTACCAATTTCATGGTTTGTAGGTATATACTCTTCCTTCACAGTTGCCAAAAAAAAAAAAAGGGGGTGGGGGTGTAGAAAACTTTACTCATGTAACACACTGAAATATTGTTAATTTTCAGGGTTGCTGCTGAATTATTAAAGATTTCTGTGTTACATGTGGCAAAAGAAGGGCCCCTTGCCTGTGTGTTAATGCTGTCAGGGTCCCTGCGGTTGTTGGCCCAGTTCATGATATATTACACTGGAAGCATTTCAGCACTCTCAGGGGATCTCTGGTCCTACCTTAAGGTCAAGAGTTAACTACTTGTATTTTAGCTGTGTCCTGCTATCAATACTGCTCCTATGGAAACCTCACTTGACGTCATTTTTGAATCTTTGAGACTGTAGTCAAGCTTCAGTAAAAGTCAATAAGAACATTAGACTGTTGGCTATATTATTACTTGCCACTTCCTGCCAGCAATCTACCAATTCATTAGCAGAGAGTTTTGAAACTCTTGCTTGATTATTTATGCAGTCAATAGCAAGGCTTGTCTGCATTCATAATTGTTTGATTTTATGGCCTCTTCTTTAAACAAACATTGTCTATGGTAATGTGATGCCCTGATGGATGGGAAAGGTTTTGTCTGTGAATATCATTTAGATAATTAAAAATGACAGATGAAATCGCCCGCTGTCTTGACCTGTACTTTGTTCCCTCAGTGATGCTGAAGAGATGCTGATTGCTGTCAATCAAAACCCATTGGAGGTTTGTAAATTCTGGCTGCTGTGAACTCTGACCCCCACTGTTGATCTGAAATAGATAATAACCTTGAAATTCTATTAGAATTTAAAAACAGTTTTACTAGAGGGGCACAGTATATATTTCTTTTCCTCTAGAACACAGTTACTTAATGTCACTCTTTGCACTATCCAGAATTAAAGTACAATTTTGGTGAAAATTAATGTAACAAATCAGAGGAAAGATCTTTCTCTATAATTCCAAACTTTTGATTAAGATTCCTATTTTTTGACTAGGAGAGGACAAAATCTTAAGCTTTTGCTGCTTTTCTGGTTATTAATGGTTAGAATTTTTTTGCTCATTTTTACTAATCCTGTTGTTGAATGAATTATTTTCATGCCAGCATATCTTCATTTATGCTATTTTTTCATATTTATCTTATGAATCTTTTAAGTTGCTGCTTTTCCCAAGCCAAAGAAAATAACACAACTAGAATTTTGAAGACAGTAGAGATCCAAAGACCAGTGTTTATGCCCAAAGTTCTCAGCAAGCATCTTCAAAACCTTAGGTCAAGAGATCAGGCTGATAAATGCATTTGCCTTGCAAATTGTTCTTTATCATTACCCAGACACTTAAAATATATTCAGAGGTCCCACTGGTCCTTAAAATATGCATGCAGGTAGATGGTGATGGGGATGGAGGAAGAGATCGCTTTCATTCCTCAGTGTAGGAACCATCAAACTAGTTGATAGCAAAAAATTATTAGCAGATTCTACAGGCTTGAAAATGATAAGAAACTAGGCTTTCACAGTGTTTAGTACACTGGTCATGGCAAACATGTAGAACAGTAGCAGCAGTGCAATAAGAGAATTGCAAATAGCAGAGATCTCTTAGAAGGTAATTGAAGTAGTGTTGGTTTTTCTACCAAAGAAACTTCTTTAGAGTTTAGTGAATTTGTGAAGGGTCATATCAAGAGTTGTTATCACTGTTTTGCATTTTGTAATCAGTAGATACTTTAATATTAGTTATGTTGGTGCCTTAGTGACAATGGAAGATAAATATTATCATTCATATTTGGCAGTAGGTGAAAATATCAAAAGCATAATTCCTATCTTCATTTTGAGGGCATTTATCCAGAATCAACCATTAGCTATCTAAGAATAATATGATTTTACAATTAAAGTTTTGTTGTTTTATTTTTCTTTATCTCGGTAAATGAATTCCTTGTATACATTACCACGCAGTAAAAGTTTATTATTACCTGATAAAAGCCAATTAATATGAAGTGAAAGTCTCTCAGTTGTGTCCAACTCTTTACCACTCCATGGACTTATAGCCTGCTAGACTCCTCTGTCCATGGAATTCTCCAGGCCAGAATATTGGAGTGGGTAGCTGTTCCCTTCTCCAGGGATCTCTCCAACCCAGGGTTTGAACCCAGGTCTGCCACATTGCAGGCAGGTTCTTTACCATCTGAGCCACCAGGGAAGCCCAAAAACCAGTTAATACAGTAAATATAAATGTGAATATATATACAGATATATATATTCACATATACATGTCTAAAACCTGTCCTTAAAATCTTAGCCAAATTCCACCTTTTCAGTAATGTCTTCCTTGTTCTCTCCAGTCCCCTGGGATGGCCTAGTCCCCTGAAATTTGTCATTTATTGTATATTGCTTTATTAGTACTTTCATATATTCATTCACTCAGTCATTCTTTTTTTATTCATTAGTGAGCATTAATTAAAGACCATTTAGGTATCAGGCACTTTTCATAGTACTAATTATTCTGTGTTTTCATCCTATCTCCCCAGATAAATTATAAGCAAAGGACTTGAAGACCCAGTGTCACCTTCTTAGACTAGGTGCCTTCTTCTTCTGTATGAGTTTCTTTGTCTCTCTTGAATGACTTTACCCTTGCAAGTCCTCAGGAAGCATCTGATTAACCTTTGACATGGCTTTGTTTCACTTGGGTGTTGTAAGAATGAAGAGTCAGAAAGGGATAGTGAAGAGTCTATGAACTTTATTGAGGCAACTAGCTTGCAAATTACATTTTACCTAAATTAGCAGGCTCTGTGGCAGCATCTATAATGAAGGCTGAATCTTGGCTCCTTTAGATCATAAATATTACAACCATAGCTGAGTCAAGAAGAAGATAGCTCAAGTTCCATCCTGAATTCTCCCTTCCTTGTGCTTTTGACATAGTTTCATTTGATTTAATGGTGAAAGTCTACTCTGTTTCTTTTGACTCTGAATAGGGCTAAGAATTATACGTGTGAGGTTTTGGTTCAAGGAAAATATCTTAATTAGTTTACTCTAACCTTATATATGGAGAAGGCAATGACACCCCACTCCAGTACTCTTGCCTGGAAAATCCCATGGATGGAGGAGCCTGCTGGGCTGCAGTCCATGGGGTTGCAAAGAGTCGGACACTGAGCAACTTCACTTTCACTTTTCACTTGCATGCATTGGAGAAGGAAATGGCAACCCACTCCAGTGTTCTTGCCTGGAGAATCCTGGGGATGGGGGAGCCTGGTGGTCTGCCGTCTATGGGGTTGCACAGAGTCGGACACGACTGAGCAACTTCACTTTCACTTTTCACTTTCATGCATTGGAGAAGGAAATGGCAACCCACTCCAGTGTTCTTGCCTGGAGAATCCCAGGGACGGGGGGAGCCTGGTGGGCTGCCTTCTATGGGGTCGCATAGAGTCGGACACGACTGAAGCGACAGCAGCAGCAGTAGCAGCAGCAACCTTATATATGAAACAATTCTCTTTTAGCTCCTAGGTTCAATTAAGTTTTTCATGATAGAACTATTATTTGCTTCAGGTTTAATTTATACCCCCTCTGCTAATATTATAAGTCTGTTTTATCAGAAGAGAAAACCATTGAAGTTCTCATACTTGAAGTCAACCTATTTCTTCTTTTGTTCTCTGTGATATCACATTCATGAATCATGCATAATCTCCTAAATACCAAATTTCTTGAAAAAGGGAATTATGTGCATATTCTAACTTTTTTGGATTTCTTATGACACTTAAACAGAGAAGGCAATGGCACCCCACTCCAGTACTCTTGCCTGGAAAATCCCATGGATGGAGGAGCCTGGTGGGCTGCTGTCTATGGGGTCGCACAGAGTCAGACACGACTGAAGTGACTTAGTAGCAGCAGCAGCAGCATGACACTTAAAACTCAATTGAAAGAATTTCAGCTGAACTTGTTTCTTCATATTCACTATAAGTTGAGTGTATGCATGTAAGACATCTGTCTATAAAACCTGCCCCTAGTTTGACAGTGTACACAGATGCTTTATTTATGGGAATTTAAAAACATTTAAACATGTCCAATTATCAGTTATTCCATGGTAACCTTATTTATAGGCTTAAGACTTTGCTTCTGTCAAATGACGTGGACACAAATATCAAATGGTGATGTTACAACAACTTTTCACACTGTAAGGGGAGCATATCAAATTTACAGGGAATGATGAGCTTGCATTAAGAGGAAAATAATTTCTTGCCTTTTAAAAATCAGTTGTAACACTGACATCTAAGAGACCAGTTTCTGCCACATTCATGCGAGTCACAGATCTAGAACTTGCTGCTGACCTAGTTTGTCTGTGTCTTATCTCCTAAAAGAGAATCTTATCATTGGAGCTCTACAGAAAGATTGAGCTTCTGCTAATATTTGTTACTATGCTTAGTTGCTCAGTGACGTCTGACTCTTTGTGACTCTTTGGAGTGTAGCCCACCACGCTCCTCTGTCTGTGACATTTTTCAGGCAAGAATACTTGGAATGGGTTGCCATTTCCTTCTCCGGGGGATCTTCCCAACCTAGGGATCGAACTCACGTCTCCCATGTCTCCTGTATTGCTGGTGGATTCTTTACCCACTGAGTTATTGGGAAAGCTCTAAATACTAGGCACTTTCAAACTGACATTATTTGAAATGTAATAATGTAATTGTCCCAAGTCCCTCAGTTACCTAGCAGCAGAGCTGGGGTTCTGTCTTTAATTTTCTGAGTCTAAATCCCAAGTTCTTTATGCTACAACAGTCTGCTTCCAGACAGCTCCATCATATCAGCGTTTTATTCTAATTGGTTTCTTGTATGAGATTAATAATAATGGTTGTTATTGTTGCAAGCAGTTGCCGTTGGATTATGTGTATCAAGTTCTATACTGTTTCCTTATCTTATTTCAGCTGGTTCTCCCAAGATATTAGGAGACGTGTATTATCATCTACATTTTGGGACTGAGAAAACTGATGTTTAGAGATAGATTCACTCAAAGTACCAAGTGATCCAGCCAGAAAACAGACCCAGCTCTGCCACTGTCCAAAACGTGTGCTCTCATTCATCACACTCTGAGCCCTAGCTTGTATGTGGCAGAGCAGCCTCTTGATCAGATGCCTTTGATATCGGCTCTAAGAGTGTTCAGTTCTGTACACATCAAAAATAGACACAAGGGTCCTCTGGTGATTTAACTGAATTTAATCCATTTGGGGGGTAATTTTTATTTGGCTTCATTTTACTAAGTTCAGCCAAACTGATTTATATGAAGCCTCCAATTATCTTTTCAGTATGCCCATGCCAGAAATTTTGTTAGGGAAATGTTCTTTTCATTATTCCCTCTCAGGGAGGGATGATGAGGAAAAATCAAGCGATGTGACAGCTGTGTCTCAGAAGTTTTCTCCTACCTGCTTATCCAGTTGTTTTGAGGATAGCAGTTCACACTGCTCAGAAAGAGTCCAATATCCAAATAGTAATAATTGTAAAGAAAGTTACATGAGGCAAAGAGCCCCCGTCAAAACCACACTGCCCAATTCCCCCCAGCTACTGGAAAGATAATTACTGAACCTTTGTTCATGTCAAGTAAATGAATTTTGAATCCTCTGTATATTTAATTATCCAAGACTGAACCTTTGTTATTTTCCTTTAAAAGAAAAAGAAAAGTCACCCAGATAGCCCCTCATGGTACATTTTGGGCACTAATTACTTCCTCAAATCTCACCACTATGTTAACTTGCTGTTAGTAATGTGCTCTGAGTGTTATTTGGGTTTATTAGCATGCTTTTATCGGAGAAGGCAATGGCACCCCACTCCAGTACTCTTGTCTGGAAAATCCCATGGATGGAGGAGCCTGGAAGGCTACAGTCCATGGGGTAGCTGAGGGTCGGACATGACTGAGCAATTTCACTTTCACTTTTCACTTTCATGCATTGGAGAAGGAAATGGCAACCCACTCCAGTGTTCTTGCCTGGAGAATCCCAGGGATGGGGGGAGCCTGGTGGGCTGCCATCTATGGGGTCGCACAGAGTCGGACACAACTGAAGTGACTTAGCAGCAGCAACATGCTTTTATAAGAGCTTCTTAACAGGAATGTTTATTTTGCTAGTCTACTTCTATTTTAATGTTTTTTTTGTTTGTCTCTCAATGTATTTTGGCTTTAAACAAATACAGATTTTTAAAGATTTGTGATATGAATCTTAAAGTATAAATCTATAAAATATTGAAAGTACTTTGCCCATGAATAGGGCCCACCTATTCTTTGAAAATGGTATTTTTATGGCTTCACCCAAGATATTAATAGCAAGGAGGTTTGACTGGTTATTTTGAAGAGACTGAGAAAGTTTACAATACCAAAATTTATTTAAAACACATAAACTCTACATGTGAGTACAAAGTGATTTTTTACAATTCTATTGGGCTCCCAAGGTTATATTTTGCTGCAATATGAAAATTAATTGTAACAATAAAGGCCGCGGTGACAAACCTTTCACGCGGTCCCACTGTGACAATTAGCTCCCAGTTGCTAATCCATTTGTTTATTAGAACATTGAGTTGAAGCTGTTTTTACTTGTAACTGAAAATAGATTATTATCGAGGTTGGTTATGGACCTAAAGAACATGCTTCGAGGTGTTTTATTCGTTGAGGATGACCATAGATTTCAAAATAATACTGTTGGGTCACCTCTGACAGGTTTCAGGAACATTGTTGTAAAAGATGTACAACAAGTGCCTTTCCTCCAAACTCTGTCATACACTTGGTTTTCTTTAGTGAGAGCACACTTTTAAAATAAGTGTATTGTTCATGAAGCGAGTCTGACATACAGGCAGCATGATCAAAGTGATCGTTTTTTCCTTAGGAACATAGAGCGCTTGCCTCTTCTAGGAGAACAAGGTAAGGCCGACGTCCCTGAAAGTATGCAGGCTGTTTCCTAAAGAGCAACAAGGAGAATGGGGAAAAAGCCTCCATTAAACTTTCAAAAAGACATACGTTTCAAACAGACTTGCTCAGCACTTACTCTCTTTGTTAAGAGTGTAGGGGCTCTGTGCTTGTCTCTGCACCTGGAGATGGAAAATCACCACAGGCCACAAGGAAGAAGACATTACAAAGACACACAAGAAATGCGCTAAGTCCTTCCTGAAACACTCTCCTGAACTCCCGATTTGTTAGAGTTGAAGCTTAGGTGTCCCCCTGCTGCCCCTTGCCCTTTATCTCACTGAAATAAGCCATTTCCTTTCCTTTATAAATAGTTATTTTGATTTAAAAAAATTTTTTTAACTCACTAGCCTAAGATCCAGAGGATTTTTTAGTATTTAAATCTATGTTCAAAGACAGTGTCAGGGGTAGTTAAAGGCCTGTCTTCTAGACTTCAGTTCAGTTCAGTCGCTCAGTTGTGTCCGACTCTTTGCGACCCCGTGAATCGCAGCACGCCAGGCCTCCCTGTCCATCGCCAGACTTAGATTCTCTTTATTCAGTAGCAAGTTCAACTGTTAGCTGCATGATCTTATGCAGTTGCTCCAGTTCTTTGTGCCTCAGTTTCCTCAGCTGAAAAATGGAAACCTAGCTAATACTTAGCAGAAAGCACTTAGAATAATCGTAGATACACTCTATGCATGCTAGCTGCTATTACATTTTTTTTACCCCAATAAGAATTTTGGTTACTTAAGACACTTTTTTGAGGCTTATAAGCAAAAAAATACATGTACTGTTTCTGATCATTGAATTTGTTATTTATATTCTTCACCTTTTAGCATTTTATAAGAGTTTTTAAATATTTTTAAAGATAGTTCTTAAAGTCCATTTTAGACTAAATATCTTTTAAAATTTATCATATAAAAAAATAAAATTTATCATATATACTTATCATTAGGAGGGATTAGACAAATACTCAAACCTAAGCTCTCAGAAACTCTAGAAATAATATTTGAATTCCAAGAAAAAAAATGTCTTGAGGGACATAACAACAAATGTGCACCTGCAAGTGTGGAAATCTTACTCACACCTTATCCCCATGGAAAATTCAAGGCAAGTTCGAACTTGTCGGGGCTGTAAAGAAAAAGAGTAAAAACATTTTCTGGCCCTATATGGGTTTATTTTAAATCTGTATCTCACAGCATTAAGAAAAGGCTATGGTCTTACTGTGAAACTGTTTTGCCACATAAGTTAATGGACCTAATTAACAAAAATCTAAACAGCTCTGAAAAGAATGTAGACCAGGATTTAGATAAACAACACAGCCATAGACATTCTTAGTTTGACTAGAGGAAAGTTTAACTCTGAAGATCTCTTGCCTATTTTAGACAATTTGCATTCAGTGGCATTTGAAAACACTTTTTTAATTAGAGGGGATAAATGGTGTCTGTGTTTGTGTGTGTGTGTGGCTGTGTATGTTTGCAAATAGAAAAAAAAAAGGTCATAATAGGCATTTTATTTATTTCTATCTAAGATTCCAGTTTCATCAAATTTGACCTGGATTGGGATTCAACTTATATATTTTTCACACTTCCTCTTAGGATGCTTTTCTTTTCACTTGCGAAGGGATTCATAAGTGGAAAGAAGTAGCCTCATTAGATTTCATACACATTAGATGGTGCAGAATGCAAAGTTATAACGGGTCTTTTGTAATTTGTTAGTGAGTTAGCATACTGAGGCTGCTTTCAAGATGTTAGAGAATTATCTTTTAGAAATGATTTACCCTTTCAGAGCTTTATGAGAAACAGCCCTGCAATATGCCTTTAGAGATTTGTTGATTTAATTGCAGAAAATTGGCAAGTCTGAAAATCGGATTTTTACCTTCAAGCATTGATATACAGAGGCCCTACAGAGAGCAGGGTGAGAGGTGTTTGTTGTCCTGGCCCCTTCATGTTGCTAACACAGGTTTCAGGAACCCGACACAGCACTTCCAGGAAGCACTGCACACAGCTACCTTATTCTCAGGAAGCTGGACCTTCAGTTATTCGTCTGGGAAGTGTTAAATAGAGGAAACTATAATTTGGTGGGTCCTTTTCTTTTTTTAATAACAATTTTATAATTTATTTGATACATAGTCTTTTTTAAATTTATTGTTTTATAATTTTATTTATATATTTTATTTTTGGCTGTGCTAGGTCTTTGTTGCTGAGCCAGTTTTTCTCTAGGTGCAGCAAGCAGCGGCTACTCACTGGTTTTGGTGCATGGGCTTCTCATCGTGGGGCTACTCTCGTTGAAGAGCACAGGCTATAGGGCACTTGAGCTTCAGTAGTTGCAGCAAGTGGGCTCAATAATTGCAGCTCCTGGACTCTGGAGCACAGGCTTACCAGTTGCGGCACATGGGCTGAGTAGCCCGGCAGTATGTGGGATCTTCCCAGATCACGGATCGAACCCGTGTCTCCTGCATTGGCAGACAGATTACCACTGAGCCACCAGGGAAGCCCTGGGAATTTTATTTTTTATTTACTTATTTGTGACTGCGCTGGGTCTTCTGTTGCTGCGTTCAGACTTTCTCTAGTTGCAGTGAGCTAGGAACTCTTCGTAGAGGCTTCTCACTGCAGCGGCTTCTGTATTTGGGGCTCAAGGGCTCTAGAACATGAGGGCTCAGTAGTCATGGTTCTCAGGCTTAGTTGTTCTGAGGCACATGGAGTCTTCCCAGACCAGGGATCCTGTCCTGGACCTGTGTTTCCTGCCTTGGCAGGTGGATTCATATGTGCTGTATCACCAGAGACATTCTGAGTCCTTTCCTTGAATCTTCTGAGAGAGTATTAGGAAACGTTTAATTGATTGTGTCATGCGACCATCAGTATGGACTCCGGGGTCAGATTCTGCTCTGGTCCAGGCTCTGCTGCAGGCTTGTGAGACGTTTCGGTCCTCACTGTAAACAGAAGATAACAGTAGAGCTTGTGGTGAGAGGAGGGTGGTATTTTGAAGGCTTTAAATGAAATATATATGAAGCATCACTCAATCAGAATTAATTCCTTTAAAATATATCTATTTAGTCTGTTACTGTTACATGTTTCTGTATAGTAACAATACTAA
Source organism: Budorcas taxicolor (assembly GCF_023091745.1). Lineage (NCBI taxonomy): Eukaryota > Metazoa > Chordata > Mammalia > Artiodactyla > Bovidae > Budorcas > Budorcas taxicolor. The sequence continues at coordinate 47,709,482 of NC_068930.1, forward strand.
AATAACAACGAGGACAAAACCTTTCAGCTGTGCCAGCTGATACCACCACATGGAATTTTCAAAAATATATAGCTGCCCAACTCTGTCCAAAGGTCAGCATTGCTGCAAACCTGAGGTGGGAACACTCACCCTAGCTGTGTAGAGCCCCAAGGATGGTAGCAATATGAGAATCAACTGTATCCCAGGTTAAAAACTGTGCTTTGCTTCCTTAGATTACCTTTCTTTTCTCTCCAACTTGTCTTCCTGTGGCCCGGAAGAGTCCACCAAAGCTCAAGATGTATCCCTACAAACATATACATCTGGAAAAGCCATGGCTGGTCTGATGTCCACTGAGTTATGGAATCCATTACTCAGGACACGTTCTAGTCAGAAAGTCCTTTGGAGTGCCTAACAAGCATTTCATGATAACTGAGTTTATTTCCGCTTCTCTGATTTTTGAAGTTCCTTTCAAAACCAATACATACTCAATTTAGTGGTGTCTTTGTGCCTCAAGCCCTTCACTGTTTCTTATTTTCTTCTTTATTTGAAAAATCCCAAAGTGTCATCAATAAATTGGTACTTTTCTCCTCAGTATCAGACTGAGACTTTAAGTTATGTGGTAATGTGACCACCAGAGCTTGGGTTGAAGGAAGCACTCTTCAGATTGGCAAAATCTCTAGTAGTTTCTGGAGGTGCTTCTCTAAATCAGATGAGTTAGATGGGATGAAAAACACCCTGAGACCCCCACTTTCCCCTGAGCCAGCTCTGGACTCAGCTAGCAGGGCTACAGAGTCTCCACCAGTCTCCCCTGTGGGGCCAAGGAGGCCTCCCCATCCTTCCCTGGTCACAGTCCTTCCCTGACTTTCAAGTCCAGGAGTAGGAAAACTTAAGAACCATCAATATGGACTCTTCCCTGGTTTCCACCAACTCACCACCCTCAGGAGGCATAGCCAGTTTTCTGCAACTCTACCGTTGTCCTGTTATTCTTATATTTACTCATTTATATATTCTCTCAGGGAATAGCGTGTATCTTCTGTGGGCCCCTGCACTGGCTGCAGAGGCCATCAGCTCTGGCCCAAAGCCCCAGGAGTCTGTCACTGCAGAGAAGCACCGTTCTGTGACAGGGGCTAAGTCGTTGTTCGTGTATGCCAGTCTGTGGGCTGATCATGTTCCAGAAAATAATATGAAGGAGAGAGTCCCCAGCTCTCACAGTGTGGAGGAGGGCTGGAGACCAGGGTGTCTGGGCCTCTGTAGGAGAGCATGTTTAGAGTGTATGCGGAGACTTGGCATTGGCTGAGGCTAAAGAATTTCTAGATCAAAGAGAAACCGCAGAAGAGATCTGTGAACAATAGAAAGTCACCAGACAAAACCTTCAATCCCAGATTTCATTTTTATCAGCGTTGCATTTGCCTACAGTTGCAGCATTAAAAAAAAAAAAAAAATTTCCAAAGACACAAAGCTTTGAAATATTGAAGAGAAATAAATGAACCAGAACTTAGAAAGTTGGCTTGCTCACAGGGAAATTGTAGGGTTTTTTTCCCCATTTCAAATTAATGTAAAGACATTTCTCCAAGTACAATGGAAAGCTTATTTGTTTGTTTTTGTAAGTAGGCAAAAAAAAAAATGAGCCTAAGAAATGTGGACCTTACTCTTTGAAGCTTAGCAGGAGGTTTGTGATATTTTCTTTATAACTTAGGCCTAGGAAAAATGCAGTAGTACAATACATCACTGATACAACAATCTGATAGATTTATAAAATGTTTAGTGAATGTATTCTGCTTAGAGCAGCAGGAACACCTGCTTCTATTATTCCATCACTGATAAAATGGTAAATAGCTTATGTCAGTCATGCAGCTTGCATAAAGCCACATAGTTTACTTGTGGGGTTGGTCATTTGTGTGGAATTATATGGGGTTTGTGTTCAATCTCTTCGTTAAATGACTCAGTAAAATTATAGGGTCATAAATGGACAGTGACACCATTTTAATCTTTGTGCATTTTATCTTTTCTATCCACTCCCTATTCTTGATTGCACTTCCTCCAGTATAAACTAAAAGATGGACCTTCAGGGATTAACTATTATTGTGTCCGCAGATAATGGTGGGCATCCGTGTGGTCAGTCTAATGTCATTTCTTTATTATTATTATTTTTTAACCAGAGGAGTTTGACTTCTCTCCTGATCAGTAAGAACTATAACTTAAAATCTGACAATGTTATATCCTCCCACAAACCAATTTAATTTAAGCAGTAACTGCCAATATTTAAGAAGAAAACATGCAACTATATTCAAATGTCATAAAGTTAATGCTATACAATGACAGTAATCACGGTGTTCAATGTTTCTTCACTAACCTGGGAAGTAGGGACAGGTGACTAAAGGAAATGCAAGAACACTTTTTTTTCTCCTAACTGAAAACACCCTCCTATTCTGGCTGAAAGTGAAAGTGCTGGTCACTCAGTCATGTCTGACTCTTTGTGACCCCATGGACTGTAAACCTGCCAAGCTCCTCTGTCCTTGGAATTCTCCAGGCAAGAATACAGGAGTGGGTTGCCATTTCTTTCTCCAAGGGATCTTCCCAACCCAGGGATCAAATCCAGGTCTCCCCCACTGCAGGCAGATTCTTTACCATCTGAGCCTTCAGGGAAGCCCCTGAATACCTGCCACCAAGTCAAAGTAGCACCTGCCTTTTCATAGTCTCCTTGGACTGAGCAATTGAAACCAAGTCCTCCGCAGAGGCATGAAGTTCTTGTCGGTATACCATGAAGGGCAGGCATTCTGCTTTTCTCAAGAGACTAAGTAGGAAAAAAGTAATTTAATGTTGAGTCACTATCCTTTTACTTTCTTGGTCTATGGGCATTGAATGAACTAGAATTTTACTGATGGACTTGAGTAGCACCTCCAGGCAGAATTTACCCTTGTTAAGATAGAATTCTGTAGTGGGTACTGCTTTTTTTCCTTTCCCTTTCTTTTTAAGTCCTACAGCTAACATCTGTTTTATTTTAGATCAGTAACCTCAAATATTCTTCATCTATTCTTAACTAATAATAAAGCGGTTCATAATGGATATTTTCACATTTAGTGAGATGCTTGCCTTTTTAAATTGGTGATTGTGTTTTTGCACCTTTGGCTTTCAGATTCTTGAGTATTAATTAGAGGCTAGCTTGTCCAGATAGCCACATTTAACAGTGATGAAAAAGGTTGTATAAGCAAGACTTTATAAAAATGACATAGGAGTTTATGGAAAATGATAGACTATACCCTCTGGAATGAGAATTATGTATACTTAGTTTCACTCAGTAGAATCAAGCGTTAAATGTATTCAGCAGTTTGTGATACACAGTTTCTTCTCCCTGAAAGATGAGTAATGTGAATAAGGGAATTTTCCTGATCTGGTCCAGTCTTTGTCTGTCTGTCCCATGTTGCTCCCATTTTCCCATGTTTGTGTTGTAATGCCTGGATCTATCCCTGGGGCCTGTTTACTAAATCCAGAGAATTCTTAGTGTCTGCTTTTGCATCTGTGCAAGCCTTGGTCTTAGTCAGTCGATTTTCACAGACGGCTTTGCCTCCGGTATGCTCTGCACAGTGTTGGCCGCCTGCTTTCTTCTTTGCTGGGAATGGCTGTGAATGGCTGCATGTTGCTGCAGCTCTCTGTCCCAAGCGTCTGAATGCTCTGGGCCTGTAAGCTTTGTCAGCTGCATCCTTTCTGCACTGTCAGCATTTGGCACCAGCGTGGCATCGGGGAGGTGTTTTGAGCCTTTAGGCAGGAGGAGGCCATTTCTGGACAAAATAAGAGTTGAAACTGGAACTCCTATGGGGCAGAGCCATGACACTTTTGACAAAGGATGTTTTCCTCCCTTCTCTCATCTCAGAATTCGTAAGTGTATAATTCAGAAGTGTTTAATACTCCTATGCACTGATTAATAAACAATAAATAAGTGTAAATCAGATGAACATGAATGAACCCATGAAGCTGACTATTGCTTCATACAGTAATGGGGTTTGACCAGACCAGGTCTTCACTATACAAAGTTTCCATAAGATGACTCCTAGTCTCTTCTACGAACTCCAGCTTTTAGATGAGCCTGACTTATTCACATTCTTTTATGGGCATTTTCCTTTGTCCTAGGAAAACATTGACAGAGCCTATAGCAAATCCCACCTTTAACAATCTCACAGCATTTATAGGAGCATGACTAAAATTCATCACAGATTTCTTTTTCTAGAACAACAGGTGATTTGAATTAGTGTATTGAAAAGTCATTTGCTGCCACCATTCCAGTGCTCTGTTTGGCAGTCTTCTCTTGGATGAATAGCCTTTAATTCAGTCCGTTAATTAGGGTACCTTGCACTGATGTTACTGTTTCAGAGAGCTGTCTATGAAAAGGTTCCTTCATACAAAGGTTACCTTCATTCATCCACAAGTAAGAAGAATAAAAAAGGCATGTCTTTATTTAAATCCAAGTAGGTACCTCTGTCACTATTTTATCACACTAGCCCACTCTCCTGACCCCCTTTCCCCCAAAAAAGAATTCTAATGTAACAGAGATCTAGTAGTCTTCATTGCAATAAACTTTTTACATAGGTAACATAAAAAAGATGAAAAGTATCTTTCAAAAGTGTACTGTCTTAAACTGAAATATATAAAATAAAATAGATGTCTTCAGTGTCATGATGAAAATAGACACTCCAAATTAAGTCCCTGGAAGGTAGCAGAGTCAGTCTATTGCTTATCTGTTTATGGTCATCCTGAAACTGTTAGTTGGATAATACTGAGCTCTGTCCTGCCCACATCTTCCCTAAACACAGTGATCACCAAGTATGAGTGTGTTTGAAATAGAGGAGAGTATAAAAGTGAGGGAGAAAAAAGAAAATAATACAAGAACTGGGGGGAGATTTTCCTCCTTTGCTAGTAAGCTCTGTAAGAGTCAGGGATCTATTGGCTACGGAGGTTGCAGACCTCAGTGTCTGTGACTAGACGAAGCTAGTTTGTGCTTCTTATGCACCTCCTGGGTATCTGGCAGAGAATCCAAGGAAGAAGGGGCAGTGCATAATTCTGGACCAGCTGGTTTCCTACAGCCCTTCTTTTGTGTCTTCTCTCATTCTGAAGAGCATAATCAAAGTGTGGCTCTTCATTTAGTCAGATCTCTTAGGTAGCAAAGTATTACTCAAAACTACATTTAAGAATGCAAGATCATCACTATAGCATAAAGCTAACAGATTGCTTGTCCTGATAGTTTGCCCCTATGCTCACATTAGGGGTCAGGATGTGAGAGGAGAACGGGGCCAAGTACACTGATTTTAACCAACTAATCCATTTATATAACTCAGAATCACAGTTATAAATACCTTCAGAGACTGTGCTTAGAGGGACAGACCCTTCTAATGACTTGCTAGCTTAACAGTAAACCACTGAAGCTACTAATTTGCCTGTAAACACACTGTCCCACTGGAATTGCCCTACACAGTACAGTTCAAAGGGCCTAATAATTGCCCTGTTCTTTTATATGGAACTGTTTCAACCCCTGCTGAGACCCAGAAGATTAAGAATGTGAATGGAAATAAAGCTTCATTCCCTGTACACTTGGCTCAAGACCTATAAATGATCTGTGATCGCTAATTGAACTCTTTTATTTCCCCATCACTGAAGCTCTTCATGGTTTTCTTTTCTCCCTTCCACTAGATACTCTGTGTACCAGTCTAGAGGCAGTGTTATCCTTTGTATCTCCCCCAACAGAACTTAGAAAGGCATTGCAAAGACTCACTGAATATTCTTCTTGACCGTAGAGCATCTAAGAAAATTATTTCTTCCATTTCCCCTGGACCTAGCTACTTTCTGGTCTATATAGTCATTGGTAATAAATTAGCCAGCTCCTGAGAGAAAAAGTGTAAAGTCATTCCTTTTGAACCAGCATGTCATTTATTCCAAAACACATCCTTTGATCTTCAGATCTAAATGATAGCAACTCTTCTGTGGCACCTTTGGATAAATTTCTCCCAATTTTTAGTATTATGTTGAGTCATATGATTTAGCAATTTTATATCAAACATATTGAAGTATCAGCAATGGCATATGGTTCAGTATAATAGAAATGAAGACTGGCTGATTCCTAGTTTAAGTGTCTTACATTTGTGGAAGTACAAACTAATACATTACTTCCTTGGTGGCTCAGTGGTAAAGAATCTGCCTGCAATGCAGGAGATCTGGGTTCAATCCCTGGGTTTTGAAGATCCCCTGGAGAAGGTAATGGCAACCCACTCCAGTATTCTTGCCTGGAGAATTCCATGGACAGAGGAGCCTGGCAGGCTATAGTCCATGGGGTCTCAAAGAGCTGGACACGGCTGAGTGACTAACACACTAAACTAATAAATTATCTCTACCTCTTACTTGCTTCTTAAAATTTTCAGTGCCTCTATTTTTCTCTGCTTTCTATCATCTCTACTCTTCTCTTTCTTTCTCTCTTCAACTTCTATTTGGAATGAATATGATTACTAAACCGATATCCCCTAAACAGATATCCCTAGAGGCTGTGGCCATTCCCCTCCCATCTAACATGAGGAAGAAATTGAGCTAACCACAGAGAAACACTTAACTGCTTTTTTTGTTTGTCCAGGATACACCCAAGAAACACATGTACTATTGGTAAGATGCTTCTCAGCTGCAGTGAATCTTTCACCTGGGTGGCTAAAATGAAAAAGAAAAGCAAAAATAAAACCCCAAAACCAAATAAGTTCTGACTTAGTAAATTAATGAATTTTGTAGCATTGCTTCCTTGACTAAGGTTTATATGTAAGCAGGCAAAAGATAAGAAATTCCAGTGTGGAAGTTCCTAGAATACTATTCCTTATATCATTCTTCATTTATCACTGTAGAAACATAATTCTTAATATACTTTTAAAAATTGCTAGGGTGTTATAAATGTACATGACTTATTTCAAGCAAGAGACTATAGAGACGAGTGTTCTTTCCCAAATTTTACCCCAATTTGTCAGTGCTAAATTGTCCTCATTTGTGAAAATAAATTATTAAAACTTGACTGATTATCTGGAGTTCTCTCTCCAAGTCTTCACGGCCATTCATTTAACTTTCCCTACAAGAGCTGTGCTCTTTCCAATCATATTGCTCTTGGTTAAGGCATGGTAGAAAAACAACTCCACGTTGAGTATTTCATCACTGTAACCAACTGGTTACAGATTGTCCCTGACTCAACCTTGTCCTAACCTGTGTTTGCTCTCATGCCATATACATGGAAAAGGGAGTATGTAACTCTGTCCCTTTTTGTCTGTTCTTTCTGGGATACAGCCAAACATCCTTTCATAATCAAATACTTGTATATCCGCAGGCCATTGGCCACCAGCCAAATATTTATTGGTCATTGAACACCTTGCATGAGGTAATTTTCAATTATCTTATTAAACCAGAACAGGGATCCAGTCATGTTTCCTTTGATTAGAAATGTAGCCCATGTTCTTATTACTGTTAATAGTAGTCCTTGTGGGATGCCAGTGGTTTTCTGGGCAGTGTCCCATAGGATATGCTGTCCTGGGTCCTTTGTGAAGGAAGGCACCAGGAATAAAAAAAGCTGAGGCTAAGACCCCACTCAGTCTTGTTTATTTCAGAGAAGGCCTACAATGGAGAATTGCATGTGCAGTATGGTGGTGGTGTTTATGGAATGACAGAGCTTTTGAGGTTTCTATCACATAGTCTTTGGGAGGAAGGTGAAGAACGTAGACTGTCTTGATGGAAAATGACTATCAGTTATGTCTTTGATATCCAGCTTTATCTTTTGACACAAATGCTTAAGCAATAGCAAAACTATCAGACCAGGGGATGTTGAGAAGTATAAAATATATTCCCCCAGGGTGTCTAAATACTCCCCACTGGTAAAATCATTTAAATATTTCCTGTTTTTCAAATAAATACTTCAATTACCTTATGCATGGAGTAATTTCAAGAATAAGGTCCATACTGTTAGCTGCAGGTGATTTTTCTTTGAGTAAAGAAAAAAATTAGGTTATCCTGAGTTTGTGGGGAGAGGAGTTGAGAAGTCTCATTTAGTGATGCTGAGATGGCTCAGAAGGATAGTAGTTGCTCCAATATGAGGAGCAACAATATAAATTAAAAATTTTAGTGCCCATAATGGGAATTTATCACAGAAGACTCTAGTGGCCTTTATACAGGAAACAAAAAAGGACAATACAACCAAAAAAACCCATTTGATCCTGTGTGAGCTCTGATTGGTAAAAGAGGTGTTTTAGAGTAAAGCAATTATATAGAGTTTATTTCATCCTAATTTACAATTTTTTCATTACTTCCTTTCCATCATTTTAAAAGATAACAAGTCATTTACCTCTCTCTCTAATCTCATTTTTCATTAAAGCACTACCTAAACAGGAAAACTGGTAGATAATATAATTAAATATTTCTTCAAACTATGTCTCTTGTAAAGTGGGAAGCAAGTTTATTCAGATCATCAGCTTAATTTGAAAGTGGGAAGAAAAAGTGCAAAAAGTTTAGTGTGATACATTCAAAAGCTATGATTTCATCAGAGTCTGTCTCTGAGCCATTATGCTTTACTCCAGTTGATCTCTACAGAAAGGAGTAAGGAGACAGACTTCCAGAACCTACTAGAATGGCATTGGATCATTTCATACCCTAAGTGAATTTTACCAAAAGGCCCAGCAATGGGGGGTCTGCCGCATTGGGCACATGAAGTATTTTGCAGGATGCTGGTGTGCTAAATGGAAGAATGCCTCAAGTTCTAAGTGACTGGGGTACGTTACTGCCCTTTTTATAGCTCAAATATTGACAGTCGCAAGTTGAGTTGCTCTATTTAAAAAAGAAAAATCACTGCATAAATGAAATCAATTTATAAATATTTATAAACTTATTTCATTAATCCTTTTCTGGTCTAGTGTCATGACCAGCTGCATAAGTCCATGGAATTAAAAATAATAAATAAAAGAAACTCTTGAAGGAGTCTGCCTATGGTACTAAACTTTACCAAAAGTGACGAAGCTCATGCAGCTTTTCTGCTCATAGTTAAGTTGCAGTGACAGTTCAAGCTTCCTGAGGCTTAGAGTGGATGAAGTATATTTGACTTATTTAAATTTTTGATGGTATTCTTCAGTTTAGACATCATTCATCCATCTTTTTCACATCTGTCACAGTATTTCGGGTTCTTTTTTCTCACACTCAGATGATTGCTACCCACTTCTTACTGTCTCCTGTCTTTCTGCCTTCAGTTGGTGGATGATTTTAATCCATCCTATACATAGTCCTTGGATTAATAACTAGTATATGCTCAGGATTTTTATCGATCTCCTAGTTTAAACAACAGAAAAATCATTGCTCCCCATTTTAGTTCAGACTTCTTTGCAGAAGTTCAATACATCTTTTGTGAGGTCAGTCAAGGATTGGTCCAAACCTACCTTCTGGCTCAGGTTGGTTTTCTCACTGTTCCCTATCTTTTGTGGATTTCAGTGATGTACCTTCAGAGCCTAGACTTAGAATCAGTCCTTCTTAGTGCTTCAGGTTATTACTCTCTGTTAGCTAGAGTTCATCTTCGGGCCAATATCAAGTTGCTATCCAGATTCTAGCCCAGTCTTTCTCAATCAGAGTGATATTGCCTTCCGGGAAACATTTAGCAATGTCTGGAGAAATTTTTGTTGGTCACAGAGTAGGCACTTGCTACTGGCATTTAGTCGATAGAAACCAGGGATGCTGCTGAATACCCTGTAATACACAGGACAGCTCTCAAAATAAATTTTCCAGCTCAAAATGTCGACAATGCCAAGGTAGAGAAACTGTAGACCTATTGCTAATTTAAATTTGTCTAATCTCAGACCAGCTCTTTGAATACAGTTACCTGCTGCCTCTTGATAGGCATTGCTTTTCCCCTCCCTTCTTTGTCTTTGTTTCTGTTTTCTGTTTGGAGTATCTTCCAACAAATCAGCAAGTGGTTTTAACCTAGTGAAATTCTGCCCATTCTTTCAAGCTCAGCTAGATGTTATCTACTTCAAAACAAAGGCTTTCTGACTATTCCATTCAATGGAGTTTAGTTTTTTTCTTGTCTGATATTTTTATGTCAAAACCAACTTGTAAGGTGCTTCTATCTATGTCTTATTCTCTGTTCTAGATATTTAAATGTTGTGTAGCTCAATGTACAATATAAAGTCAAGAAACATGGCACCCAAGGACCTTTGACTCTGTCTGTAGAGTTTTGCCTCTTTAATCTAGTAGAATCATAACTTAACATTGCCTTTTTTCTCATCAAACCTTATAATATGCTTTTTTTCTTACTGCTACAGTCTCTAAAATTATTTTAATAACTATATAATAATCAAGTTGATATGTTCTAATCTTGCTTTTAAGTTAACTGGATTTTATTTCTTTATAAAGTAAGTAATAAAACATTGCATATCTTTGGTATATAACTCTTCTACCTTTTCATCTGAAATATTCCCTTTAAACCATTCCAAGGAATGGTCCAAATGGTCTGGCATGTTTTTATTGCTAGTGATATGTGAAGCAAGGTCCAATGCTGTAAAGAGTAATATTGCATAGGAACCTGGAATGTCAGGTCCATGAATCAAGGCAAATTGGTCAAACAAGAGATCACAAGAGTGAATGTCAACATTCTAGGAATCAGCGAACTAAAATGGACTGGAATGGGTGAATTTAACTCAGATGACCATTATATCTACTACTCACCAGATGGTCAACACCGAAATCAGATTGATTATATTCTTTGCAGCCAAAGATGAAGAAGCTCTATACAGTCAACAAAAACAAGACCAGGAGCTGACTGTGGCTCAGATCATGAACTCCTTATTATCAAATTCAGACTGAAATTGAAGAAAGTAGGGAAAACCGCTAGACCATTCAGGTATGACCTAAATCTAATCCCTTATGATTATACAGTGGAAGTGAGAAATAGATTTAAGGGACTAGATCTGATAGATAGAGTGCCTGATGAACTATGGAATGAGGTTCGTGACATTGTACAGGAGACAGGGATCAAGACCATCCCCATGGAAAAGAAATGCAAAATAGCAAAATGGCTGTCTGGGGAGGCCTTACAAATAGCTGTGAAAAGAAGAGAGGTGAAAAGCAAAGGAGAAAAGGAAAGATATAAGCATCTGAATGTAGAGTTCCAAAGAATAGCAAGAAGAGATAAGAAAGCCTTCTTCAGTGATCAATGCAAAGAAATAGAGGAAAAGAACAGAATGGGAAAGACTAGAGATCTCTTCAAGAAAATTAGAGATACCAAGGGAACATTTCATGCAAAGATGGGCTTGATAAAGGACAGAAATGGTCTGGACCTAACAGAAGCAGAAGATAATAAGAAGAGGTAGCAAGAATACACAGAAGAACTATACAAAAAAGATCTTCATGCTCTGGATAATCATGATGGTGTGATCACTAATCTAGAGCCAGACATCCTGGAATGTGAAGTCAAGTGGGCCTTAGAAAGCATCACTACGAACAAAGCTAGTGGAGGTGATGGCATTCCAGTTAAGCTGTTTCAAGTCCTGAAAGATGATGCTGTGAAAGTGCTGCATTCAATATGCCAGCAAATTTGGAAAACTCAGCAGTGGCCACAGGACTGGAAAAGGTCAGTTTTCATTCCAATCCCAAAGAAAGGCAATGCCAAGGAATGCTCAAACTACCACACAATTGCACTCATCTCACATGCTAGTAAAGTAATGCTCAAAATTCTCCAAGCCAGGCTTCACCAATATGTGAACCATGAACTTCCAGATGTTCAAGCTGGTTTTAGAAAAGGCAGAGGAACCAGAGATCAAATTGCCAACATCTGCTGGATCATGGAAAAAGCAAGAGAGTTCCAGAAAAACATCTACTTCTCCTTTATTGACTATGCCAAAGCCTTTGACTGTGCGGATCACAGTAAACTGTGGAGAATTCTGAGAGATGGGAATACCAGACCACCTGACCTGCCTCTTGAGAAACCTATATGCAGGTCAGGAAGCAACAGTTAGAACTGGACATGGAACAACAGAGTGGTTCCAAATAGGAAAAGGAGTACGTCAAGGCTGTATATTGTCACCCTGCTTATCTAACTTCTATGCAGAGTATATCGTGAGAAATGCTATGCTGGAAGAAGCACAAGCTGGAATCAAGATTTCTGGGAGAAATATCAATCACCTCAGATATGCAGATGACACCACCCTTATGGCAGAAAGTGAAGAAGAACTAAAGAGCCTTTTGATGAAAATGAAAGAGCAGAATGAAAAAGTTGGCTTAAAGCTCAACAGTCAGAAAACTAAGATCATGGCATCCGGTCCCATCACTTCAAGACAAATAGATGGGGGGGAGTGGAAACAGTGGCTGACTTTATTTTGGGGGGCTTCAAAATCACTGCAGATGGTGACTACAGCCATGAAATTAAAAGATGCTTACTCCTTGGAAGGAAAGTTATGACTGGCAACCCACTCCAGTACTCTTGCCTGGAAAATCCCATGGACAGAGGAGCCTGGTAGGCTGCAGTCCATGGGGTCACTAAGAGTCAACACGACTGAGCAACTTCACTTTCACTTTTCACTTTCATGCATTGGAGAAGGAAATGGCAACCCACTCCAGTATTCTTGCCTGGAGAATCCCAGGGACGGGGGAGCCTGGTAGGCTGCCGTTATGGGGTCACACAGAGTCGGACACGACTGAAGTGACTTAGCAGCAGCAGCAGCAGATAGCATATTAAAAGGCAGAGACATTAATTTGTCAACAAAGATTTGTCTAGTCAAGGCTATGGTTTTTCCAGTGGTCATGTATGCATGTGAGAGTTGGACTGTAAAGAAGGCTGAGTGCCGAAGAATTGATGCTTTTGAACTGTAATGTTGGGGAAGACTCTTGCAAGTCCCTTGGACTGCAAGGAGATCCAACCAGTCCATCCTAAAGGAGATCAGTCCTAAGTGTTCATTGGAAGGACTGATGTTGAAGCTGAACCTCCAATACTTTGGCCACCTGATGCAAAGAGCTGACTCATTTGAAAAGACCCTGATACTGGGAAAGATTGAGGGCAGGAGGAGAAGGGGATGACAGAGGATGAAATGGTTGGATGTCATCACCAGCTCAGTGGTTGTGAGTTTGGATAGACTCCGGGAGTTGGTAATGGACAGGGAGGGCTGGTGTACTGTGGTTCATGGGGTCACAAAGAGTTGGACACGACTGAGTGACTGAACTGAACTGAATTATTCCTTTTATAAAGTATGAGGAATTGAAAATAGAAGGAGTGCATGTAATAGGAAATACAAGTATGGAAGCCCAGCAGTTTATTAAGATCATTGTTAGATTTCTTTTGATCCCATGTGGTCAGTTTATTCTCTCTAGCTTATATCAAAACTGTATTTCCTTGCTGGAATATATTCTTAGTGGATTTTTTCTCACATGTTACAACAGCAGTTTCCTTACTGCTATACTCCAATGTGAATTTTTGTTCTTCATTTTTTTTTTTTCTGGGAAAAGTCAAAGAATTTATTTTTAAAAGTCCCATTTGCCACCAATATCATTTCTCTATTGTTTCGTGAGCCCCAGACCTCTAGAAGCTGCATGAGGGCACGGCCCCACTTTCGGTTGTTTTGTGACTCTTTCATCAAGACTGCTTTATTTCGGAGTAACTGAGAGTATTTAGGAACTCCAGCATCCTTAGATCTATCTTTTGGAAATAGATATTGATTTTCCTGCCTTTGATTGTTAAGGCCTAGAGTAAGTCCTTTAGCTCCTCATCTCACAGCCTGCTGGGCATCAGAGGCTGAGGATGTGGAAGTAACCACAGTAACATACTTCAGAAGTGACAGTATGCTGTCATTTCTGACAGGTGCTGGTGTGAGCAGAGTGCAGGACTGGTCTAAGGACTTGAAAACACAAAAACATATTGTTCCTGGGCAGGAGCAGTTTATGGGGATGAAGATGGTAAAAAATGTTACCAATTTGAATGTGCCCCGAGAAAAGACTTTAGACTGTTACACTGGAAAATGTCCTTTGTGCCTAAATTCTCCTCTCAGCTACTTGACTGATTTCACCCCTATCTAGGATCTGAAGGATTTAAGAGAAAAATTCCCCTTCTTTCTGCAAAGCCCATCACATTCCAACTTCTTCCCTCTTACTGCTGTTAAAACACACCTATAATTACTCATTCTCTTCATATTGTCATAAATGACAATCAGCCTTCCTCTTTTGATGGGTATATTTTTCTTCCCTTCATCTTTTTTCTTTCTCAGAATCAAGTGAAACAGATTATGTCCTTAGAGACCCAGGCTAGTGGATAGTGCAGTATTTCCAGGCATTTTACTTAGGTGTGCAAATAAAAAGAGAATAAGTTTACAGGCTGCAAGTAGATTGGAAGGAGTAGAGACATTAGGTTGAAGTACCTCTCACAATTTGCTTCACTCTAATAGTAAATATTTGTAGTCTTTTCCCTACTCTGAATTAGCAAAAAATGAAGAAACAGAAGTTAAATTGGTGGACAGAAGTAGAAAATTTGTTAACCTCTTGTCTTTTCTTAACTTAGTGTTTCAGATATGAAATTAAATCACAGGGTATCCCTAAGAGATATAATGAAGGATACCAGCCTGATTTTATAAACCTGGAGCATCAATTAGTAGCTTCTTCCCATTGTGTCATAAATAAGTCAATGACAAAAGAAATACAATTCACCCTCTGATTGAAACCAAGCATTTCTGCTTCAGCATTCCTAACTATCTTTTGCCCATTGCTGACAGTTTTTACTTCAAATCTAAAAAACAACTGAGATGTTCGTCTACTTCTTTATTATAAAGCTTTCTTTTATATTTCTTTTGAGAATTTAATTCTTGATTTCTGGTGTGTTGCCCTGAAACAAATACTGTATTCGAAATGCTACCTTTTCAGAGAAGAATACTTAGAATGAAGGGAGGGTTATTTAGGGGTGATGGGGTTAGATATCCTGGTGGCAGGAGGCAGGGCAATTTGATTCTGTCTCCTCCTTAGGAATTACTGGTTTACAGAAACCGATTAAGGCACTGCAAAATTGCGTTTAGGGCTTAAAGGTTGTGGAGTCTAAGGTAAGAATAGATAAGAAATTTAAATGGTAGAATTCCCTCCTTCCCTCTCCCACCCTCCAATTCCTAAAGTATACCAAAGGAAACTTTTCTGTTCCTTAATGAAATATGAATCCAGTTCTCTCATTTTTCCTGAAACATGTCAAATGCCCAAATTTCATCAGCAAATCTTTCTTGTAGCCAGGGTTCACTTATGCCTGCACAGAAGTTCCTCCTGCCATACATGGACTACCTCTGTGCAGAGCCTTAGAGTTGGAGTTAAAGGATTTCAGCCTTCCTCCATATAATCCCATCAAGTTTATCTCTAATCTTTATCTCTAAATAGAAGCTTGCTCATTCTCTGTTAACTGTGTTGAGGAGATTCCATTCCTATCAGGTAGATTATTCTGCAGACAAAATTTGGGGAGAAGGAGGGGTCTCACACTGGCCTCATTGAAAAACCCACGAACTGTGCAGGAAGTAAACCCACCTAGGCAAAGGACAAAAAAAAAAAAAAAGAAAGAAAAAAAAAACCTCTTAGAAATCATTTTTAGCCAGTATTTACCTTTCTTCCCCCACTGTTGTCCCTGGGTCGTCCCTTTTCTAGCCTTTCAGCTTAACTACATCTTTGCCTCTGAGTAAACCTTTTTTTTATTTTTTATCCTCTCAAATCCTATACTACTCTCTTCCAAGTTCACCTCAAAGCCCATTTTGCCCTCAAGGAGATTGTTCTGATATTTTTAATCCTACAATGTATTAAACACTGTTCCATTCTTTTCTCAGTGATATTCTGTATGTAAATCACAAGCACACATGTAGACACCACAGTCCATTTGAGACACAGAGTAGGTCTCTTAGAGCATCCCGTTGAGTAATTGGTGTAACATGCTTCTTGCTTTCACTGTGATTTCTCCATCACACAGCTCTCATATTTTCTGTCCAAGATAATTATGGTGCTACATGTAAACATCTCTCAGACTTCCTCTTCTGTGTCTTTGACTTTCCCTGCTTCCTGTTCAGACCATTCATTTCTCACCTTGACAATATGTGTCCTTTACATCCTGTAAGATGATGCTTCAACTTGATCTTTTCTAGAATGTTTTCCTTGACTAATCCTATCTCTTTTCAAAATAATTTTGAGTCTGGTTTCCTCCACCACTTACTGTCACTGTGTATAATATGGACTCATGTGGACTGTTATACTTACCTTTTATATTGTGCAATGTCCAGGTTTCTTTCCACACTCAAATTTCATAAAGCTCCTAGGATGTCTTTGTTTCCAGCTACACAGGAGCCCCTGTGCAGCAAACCCTTGTCTTCTTTGTGCATGTTGAAGTCAATTTTTGTACACAACAAGCATGCACTAAGTGCTTATGAACCAACTAACTCCATGTGCACAGGTAGGAAGCAACAGAAGATGGTGTAAGCTTCAACAAGCACAATAGAAGTTGAACATAAGGGATAAATTCCCTGATAATAAACTTGATTGAAGGTGAAAAACAGCTATTGAAAAACAAGGACTCTATTCCATGGAGATCTCTAAAGGGGGAAAAAAATAATTGGTCTTAGATGGAGTCAGGGCACTAGACTAGAAGGTGTACTGAGATTTTATCTAGCTTCAGGATTTTATTAAAATCCTCATTGATATCACTATTTTCATAACGTGTTTCTGGGAAGAGGATTCTGGTATTATTTTTTTCTGTTAAAAAATAGTAAATAAAAATGAGAAAGCTTTTAAATTATTTTTAGAATTAAATACAGACTTTCAGTAATTAATACTTGGAGGGGACTACATGTTTCTGTGATGTATTTGTCAAGTGCTATCGAGTACATTTTGTTTTGTTTGCATCCCTTCTTCAAAAAGTCCAAGAAAAAAAAAAAGATTATTTTTTCATGCCTAGCAAATGACAGTATTTCTGCTAGAGATAGGTATTTACTATTTTTATTCCATCACAAAGATTAAGTTTCTCATTTTGTAGAAATCAGAGAAGCTGAAAAATAAATCCAATATTTCTTTCTAGAACTTAACACTTTCTAGTTGCAGATGTTAGTATTTGTGCCTACTTGCATATTTCTTCTGAGCTTTATTATTGTTTCCCCTTCTAATTCATTTATTTTGGGTTATTTTAACATAGTTTCCAATTACAGAGAGGAGGTTTCTTGGGAGAGGGAAAAAAAAAAGTTTTTAACTGCCAAAGAGATGGTATTTTGGCTTTGCTTTTCTGAATAGCTTTTAGTCTTATATGATTCCTATTGGGGAAATAGTGCTACCAGTTGGCACTTCATACTTTCAGGCAAGTGGATGCAAGATGATGTAATTAAAAACCTTATTCAGGTAAATTGTTAGATATTTTATAAATGAAAATTTAGAGTGTGAATCTGTGTTATCTCAGACCATGGAACGTTGCCACTGAGAGAGAGAAATGTTAAATGCCTATTCCTGGAAAATCCTCAAAAATTACTTATTTATGAAATAATTGTTTTGAATCAATAGCCATTAAAAACTCTATTGTAAGAGAAATCATCATTTACAGGTAATGACATGATGTGGGCTAAAATATAGCTGCAGTGTGATCGCAGCCTCATCCAACGTGGGCCCTTTCCTCCTTCAGATTCCATGGTGATACTGCGTCACCCAGAGTGTGCCTTTCCAACACTGATTAGTTTCTAAGTGTGGAAAGGGGTTATTAGCAGGTCCAAAATGAAATATCCTATTGAAACATTTGAAGGAAAATATGTTTGGATTCATATGAGACTTTCCAGTTATCCACAGGAACACGTGCACCATGTTTTTTCTCTTGAACCTTGTTCCCCATTAGACATTCTCTCTCACCTCTGCAGCCCCATCAGGTCGTTGATGCTCGTGCCCTTTAAAATATCATCTGCCTTTTGGAGGACAAGGTCTGTAAATTATAAAGCAGCCTTGTTAGTGTGAGTGACTTTCTCCAAAAAATAAAAAACAAAGAGATTTGCCCGAAGTAAAAGAGAGCAGGAAAAGAAAGTAATATAACTACCTCTCTTATTGTATTAGTTAACACAACTTGCCTTTGCAAAAAATCAGTACTATTTAAACTTTTATTGACAGAGGACTTCTGTGCCTTCCGCAGTGTATTTTCCTTTTTCTTCAAGGGTTTCAGTTCCCTTGAAGTGTATTTCAGTTCCACAGTGTATTTTCCTTGATGTATATTTCAGGGAAATATACAGTATTTTTCAGTACTACACAGTACTATATATTAATACACAATAATACACAGTATATTTTCCTTGAAGTATATATTTCAGTTCCACAGTATATTTTCCTTCTTCTTCAAGGATTTCATTTCCCTTGGAATTACACACAAATATACACAAACACCTGAATGTTGCTAAAAGTTTGTAAAGACATAGATTATTAAATATCAGAATATTAATCAAAGTGATGCAAGATGTGTTTTTAGAGCCCACTTCTAATCACACACACAGATTAGTTCCAGAGGAACCAAGGAAGCTTGATATTAACCTAACGCTTTACAGTTTATGTCCTCCACAAGAACCTCCCCACCTAATGCCCTTCCTAATCTTGCTGCTAGGGTCCCATGAAACCTATAAAGTAATTGATGCATGCCCCACTCTTGGCCTGAATCAACCAGGGAGAGACCTGAAAGGCACTGAGTCAAGCAAACAAGAGGAGGCAGGACCAAAAGCTGAGCAGCTTCTCATCTTGAATTCCTACTTCAGAAAGAATCCAGATTTGCCCTGAAGAATGATAATTAGTAAACATCAGGGGAGCCTCCCAGGCTTGTATGCTCCTGGTAGTGGGCAGTGTGTTAACAGCTAGTCCAGAGAATTTCCCCAGAGAGATTTTCTGAGACACTGAAAATAAACTGTTTATTTTTTAAGGGACAGTCAAGGCAGTCAAATATTTTTTACAAACATTTCCACGGACTCTTTGCTTCCCTGTCCCTGCATTCCTTTCTATAAAAATATTTGTATTTTACTCTTGATGACTTTTAAGAGAATATGTTAATATAGCCGAAGATTTTTTTTTTCTGAGGATGTCCTCAGGTTTTTATGTTTTGTTTTGTTTTGGTGGGGGTGGGGGGGGGGGGTGGTGTGCTGCAGATGGGAAAGAAATACTTAGGGAAAATCCTTTTGGAGTTAAAATACTTTAATTTGAATATTTCCATGATCATTGATCTTCCACACAGGGCTCCATTTATCACTTTAGACAGGCCTGCTCTTGCTTCTGTTTCTTAATATGTTACCAGAGGCTTGTCCTACTATATGCGAATCAATTATTTTAGCAAACACTCTCTTTTGTTCATCTATTATGAATTATTTTACCACCACCTACTATGGGCCAGGTGCTATGGATTATAAAGCATAAGATTAAAGCTCTTCACCCACATGGTACTTACAGTCTAACTGGAAGAACAGATCATATATGAATACACACAAGATAATTAATAATGCAGTATTATATTAAACATCAGCTTAAATTGATATTGTAAGGTACTACAGTGTACATTATGGAAATTGTGGTGAAGCTCTTAAAATCTGGTGGTGGTGGTGGTTTAGTCACTAAGTTGTGTCCAACTCTTGGGATCCCATGGACTGTAGCCTGCCAGACTCCTCTGTCCATGGGATTCTTCCGGCAAGAATACTGGAGTGGGTTGCCATTTCCTTCTCCAGAGGATCTTCCCAACCCAGGAATCGAACCCAGGTCTCCTGCATTGTAGGCAGATGATTTACCAACTGAGCTATACAAATCAACTCTTAAAATCTGATAATGACCAAAAAAGGCTTCAAAAAGAAAGAAATTAATGTGACTAGTTCAGCAAGGAAAAGCATCTAGGCTGAACCTTATGACTAAGAATAATATGATTAAGAAGAACGGGTGGTAAAGGATAGCACCAGGGAAGGGCACAGGCAAGAATAATTTTTTAAAACTCAACCTACTTTTCATTATATACCTAAAAATTATGTATATTTTAAAAAGAGGCATGCCTTAGTATTTCAAAACCATAAAAGCTGTGATTTTTGTCAGTTGATAGAGAAGACCACAGGAGGTAGACTTTTTGAAAGAAACTATGAGATATTTTTGGAAAAGTTAAATCTTTACTGTATTTATCGGGGGTTGTTTCTTTAAAAAAAAAAATATTTTAAAGCTTCTGGTGAAAAATTCTTGTTTAATGACCATGAATGAAACCAGAAAAAAAGATAATCTTTTAAGATAGGAAAATAAGAAGATAAATTTATTTTTAGAGGGAAATCTCCCACTTTCTAGATAATTAAAGTGTTTTTCTCTGATAAGGAGCTTTGACTATAACAATTTCC
Organism: Budorcas taxicolor; assembly: GCF_023091745.1. Taxonomy (NCBI): domain Eukaryota; kingdom Metazoa; phylum Chordata; class Mammalia; order Artiodactyla; family Bovidae; genus Budorcas; species Budorcas taxicolor. The sequence goes on from NC_068930.1 coordinate 47,729,815, forward strand.
GGGCCTTATGATAATCCGGTTTGTCTTATTTTAATGATGAGAAAAAGAAGTAAGAGGAACTGGCTCCTAAAATGATGAGAAACCAAGTGGGAGAAAACTTTCAAAAAATAGATGGAGTACTGTAGGAGTACTGTGCCCAGGTGTACCTATAGAGACTGAGGTACGCAAATGTCTGAGAATGGTTTGCATGGGAAACATACTTTCAAGTTACTTTTTTTGAACACTGGAAGCTTAACTTTAAAATGCAAGGTATTTGTCAACATTATCTGAAACACTGGACTGGAGGCAAATGTTCCAGCATATTTGTTTTCTTACAATTAAAGCTAAGCTGACATGTTGAAAAGATGGTCTTCAAAGATATTCAGAGGCTGCTAAATTTTTGTCAATAATTAGCCTTCACTTTGCTTTGTAGACAGGGAAGTCATTTTTTTTTTTTCTCTTCACATTTGCCAAGTAAGGATTTTCACTTTTAAATTTCCTCATCCTGGTGTTTGCATTTAAGCATTTCAAACAGACTCTTCACCCTCAGCCACCATGTGTAGTATTGCATTTATGCATTCAACTTCTTACTCAAGTGATGCTATTTTTTTCTGCCTCAGCCTGACAGCCACTAATAATAACACATGAGGACAGTCAGACAAAATGAAGACAAATGCTGCTTGTCGCAGCAGAATCATAATGTCTCCAGACTCAGTAAAGACAGTCTAACTGTATGTGGATGCTCTTTATAGCTTATTTAGACCTGTGGTTTTTCCCTGTGGTTTTTTTTTTTTTTTTTTAAAGCACAAACATTGTGCAGAAATACATTAAGGCAACATATGGGCCTGTTAGTTAGCCAAAACAATGTGGAACCATGGAGAATAGAGAAGGCAAAGCACAGATGGATACTGTAAAAAATTCATGAGTGGCATAACAGATCTAAAAGGTAAATTTTAGTCAAATTCAAGTGGAACGCATAGGAAATACTTAAGAATTTGGCTTTATGAGGTTTCTCAAATCACACAAGATGAAACATTGTGAATATTCCACAGATTTGTTTATGCCATAATGTGAGAAATCAGAGCTCATCATTCAACAGCAATTATGTCTATATAGATTCATGCCATCAGAAATAGATTGCTGATAAACAATAGTGCTTTGCTTCTATTTGATGTAAATGCTGCCGTATTAAATATCCATATTATTTCCAGCTCAATATTAGAAAGTGTCAGTCATTGTGACAAGTCAGACAAGAGGAGCTCATTGAGCCGTCCTCTGTGTAGCCAAGTGCTGTCGAATAACCAGGTTTTCAGGCTATATTACTTTGTTGTTAAAATTGAGTTCTAGGCAGTAAATTGGCAAATCATTTTCCCTCTCTCACATTTGGTTCTTTTAACCAAAACTGAAACTTCAAGGAGACACTGGATTCTTATGTATACATAATCCAGACGCACCTTGAATTTTGCAGAACACTTGTCTTTTGAAGTTGTCTTCACTGGAAATTGTCACTGTTGTCTTGTCTTAGGAAAAAAATATGTCCTAATCTCTGAGACTAGCCCAATAAAGGTATGATTTGGGATCTCACTATAGCCAATCTCATTCATAAATTTTCCTTAAGAGCAATCCTTGAGCAAAATAATTCTGCCTAGTGAAATAACTAGTTTGGTCCCTACATTTCCAGTGGAGTGAAATTTAGAGAAAAGTGGAAAAGGTAGGGGCCTGTCCTATAGATGTAGTCATAGAGACATTACCCATTTAGAGTTTTTCAGATGTCTGTGATGCCAAGAGGAATTCAGATGTGTTTTGTCATTTTGTTGCCAGAAAGGTGATGTGTAGTAACCTATCCTTTGTATAAAGGTTTAAGTGATATTCAAAATGATTACTTTAAAATCTTCAACACATTGGTAGGAAGTTGAATGGGCTTGCTTTTGTATAGTGAATTTGCTAGTGTAGAGTTAGAGGGCCCTATTATCCCTTGAAAGGATGCTGATACATTATTTAAAAAACTAGAAAAGTGTTTGATACTAAGGAGAAGATAATTAGATTAAAAGTAGACATTATGGACAGAAAGTAAATGGGATCACTTACCAAACTGGACCGATATCTTACTTTTGATTTTTTTGTTCTATAAGTAACATAAAACAGGACAGGTTTTGTAGCTGGCTCTTCATTCTTGGCACTAACACCACTGTTGAGACCTTGAGACAGCAAATTGAACTTTCTGATAGTTGTCCTAATAGCTCTTTCAGGCAGGTTTGGGTGTCCTTAGTGAATTAAAGTTTGCATTAGTGAACCCCTGAGCAGCAGCCAAGACTAATTCTCAGCTCTGTATGACATTTCACACATTGTCAGTTCTTAGTAAGTGTTATAGGATAACGTTTTGAGATCCTCATCTGAGAGTTGATGGGGAAATATCAAATAATATATATGAGGTTTGCCAACTACATTGAGCCCAGTTCAAAATTATGTCGTAGGGGATAGGTAACGATGGCAGGGTTGTTTCTCCTTTAAATAGAAGATAGATTTACTTCTAGAGTTTGCAAGTGTGAGAAAGAAGTCAAAGAAAAAAGAATATAGAGACAGAGAAGAAAGAGTAAAAGGGAGTTGCCAAGTGGGAGAGGGGTGGATGAGGGAAGGACTGGGAGTTTGACATTAGCAGATGCAAACTATTATTTATAGGATAAACAACAAGGCCCCACTGTATAGCACAGGGAATTGTCTTCAATATTCTATGATAAGCCGTAATAGAAAATAATATGAAAAATCATATGTGTGACTGGTCACTTTGCTGTACAGCAGAAATGAACGCAACATGGTAAATCAATTATATGTCAATAAATTTTTTTTTAAAAAAAGTAAAAGGGATAACATTGTATATATAAAGAGATAAAGTATAATTATCTTTTGTTTTTGCTGATTATACCCACTTTCCCTATGGAGATTCTAAGAAGAGTATGAAAAATGTCAGATATATTAGAAGTATATCTGTGCTATATATACATACACACACACACACACGTTTTTCATGTTTGTATTTTCTTATAAAATGCAGGCTTCATGAGGACAGAATTACCTTTTTTCATCACTATATCCCTAGCATCTAGAAGTGTTCAGTTCAGTTCAGTTCAGTCGCTCAGTCGTGTCCGACTCTTTGCAACCCCATGAATCGCAGCACGCCAGGCCTCCCTGTCCATCAACAACTCCCGGAGTTCACTCAGACTCGCGTCCATTGAGTCCGTGATGCCATCCAGCCATCTCATCCTCTGTCATCCCCTTCTCCTCCTGCCCCCAATCCCTCCCAGCATCAGAGTCTTTTCCAATGAGTCAACTCTTTGCAAGAGGTGGCCAAAGTACTGGAGTTTCAGCTTTAGCATCAGTCCTTCCAAAGAAATCCCAGGGCTGACCTCCTTCAGAATGGACTGGTTGGATCTCCTTGCAGTCCAAGAGACTCTCAAGAGTCTTCTCCAACACCACAGTGCAAAAGCATCAATTCTTCGGCACTCAGCCTTCTTCACAGTCCAACTCTCACATCCATACATGACCACTGGAAAAACCATAGCCTTGACTAGACGGACCTTAGTTGGCAAAGTAATATCTCTGCTTTTGAATATGCTATCTAGGTTGGTCGTAACTTTTCTTCCAAGGAGTAAGTGTATTTTAATTTCATGGCTGCAGTCACCATCTGCAGTGATTTTGGAGCCCAAAAAAACAAAGTCTGACACCGTTTCCACTGTTTCCCCATCTATTTCCCATGAATTGATGGGACCAGATGCCATGATCTTCGTTTTCTGAATGTTGAGCTTTAAGCCAACTTTTTCACTCTCCTCTTTCACTTTCATCAAGAGGCTTTTTAGTTCCTCTTCAGTTTCTGCCATAAGGGTGGTGTCATCTGCATATCTGAGGTTACAGATATTTCTCCCGTCAGTCTTGATTCCAGCTTGTGTTTCTTCCAGTCCAGCATTTCTCATGATGTACTCTGCATAGAAGTTAAATAAGCAGGGTGACAATATACAGCCTTGACGTACTCCTTTTCCTATTTGGAACCAGTCTGTTCCATGTCCAGTTCTAACTGTTGCTTTCTGACCTGCATACAGATAGAAGTGTACTTGCTTCAAAGTAAACACTCAATATTTGTTGAATGAATTTCTTAAGAGACAGTTTTCTATATGTTTCTACTCTCATATAAGGAATTATAGATTTGTTGATCTCTCTTTAAACTGCTAGTTTGGTTAAGACTCAACTAAGATGGCTATGGAGTGGCACATTTTATTTCAGAGAGGTGCCATCTAGGTGGCTGAAGAGAAATAATGTAAGGAACTTTAAAAATTCAGTGAAATAGATCTGTGTTCTTTTCTGTGATAGCAGAACCCGTAATGGTCAGATCATTTATTTGGTTTGTTTAGTATATAGTACATGTCTGGATGGGGGACCTTTCAGCAAGAAACCTTTGGTACAGACATCCCTGACACTGTTCTAAGAGAATGAAGAGTAGTCTGTGACTTTCCTTTCACTGTAGGGTAAAGAATGCAATTCACTGGACACTGAAGACAGGTGAGAATTCTGCACTGACAGTTTGGTGGGCAACCTGGGTTGCTTGAAGCAGTCAGTTTTATTTCCAGATCTAGGTAGCCAGAGACCAAGAAGGGCATAAGGGGTTTATTGATGACCAAGACATTTTGAATTGATTCTCCCTGCTGACTAGTTTTTTTGCCTTTTTATGGGATTCAAATTATTTAATTTAATTTTGCTTAATTTATGCACTATTACTACATTCGCTCCAGGGAGATGTGAGATGTAATTGGTTTCAATTGACAGTGTCTTCCAAACACAACACTTTTGCCCCTCCCAAATAAAAATCTTGTTGAAAGTCACCAAAAGCAGAATTTGTAACAGGAAATTGCCCATTTTTATTCCGATCTTTCCTTGACCAATGTCAGGGTAGCATGCTTGAGAAGTTAATATACATATTAATATCTACTTTATTCATTATTCCTTGAATAGTATATATTTATTATACATGACATTTTAAAAGAAATACTAAAAAGAGAAAATGTACTTTAATTTAGCAGACATATTTTGAGCACCTATTATATGCCAGGCACTGAGAGATTCAGTGGAAAAAAGTAAATTTCTTCAAGTATCTTTTAGTCAAGGGAGAAAAACAGATTTTAAACAAGTAATTACAGATGTAATGGATGTTAAGAGAAGAGTGCTATAGAAGTTTATAACAAATAATTTAACATAGGTCTAAATCAAGTCAAAAGAGCTTGACAGGAATAAGGAAGTTATGGTGTAGAGAGAGGGGATGATTTGAAAAGAAACCAACTTATCTCTATATCCCTCAACTCAAGAGGAATTTTAATATAATTGATGACTGATTTGAAAGAGGGAGTGGGAAAGAAGGCTCCATGGATGATGCCACACTTCTCACGTGGATAACTAAGTCAATGAGAGAAGGAATATGTGACAAAGAAGAGGTGTGAGAGGTAGGTAGGTGGGAATTATGAATTTTGTTTGGGTCATGTTGAGTTTGAGGTATCCGAGGCATCAAGTGGAGGAGAAAGCAATTGAACACTGGGGCCTGGAGCTCACAGAGAAGATTGGTTAAGACATATAGGTGTGGGAAATACCTGCCTAGAAATGTAACTGACACAACTCAGAGCATGGGTGAGGGATGATACATAAAAAGAGAAGAGAGATGACTTCAGGAGAGTACTAATATTTAAAGGCCAAGTGGGACAAGACTTAGAAGTAATAGAGATGCAGAAAGAAAACCAGGAGAGACTGTTAGTGCCAAGAAGCCAAGAGAAGGAGTGTTTCAAGAAAATGAGAAGATAAACAGTGTCACATGCTGTGGACGGTCAAATGGGATTAGGCCTCTAGGTTTCTCTAACAGAAACCTCTCTTACACATTCAAGAAGGTTATGATGAGAACCCTGTGAAAACACTTTTACTGAAGTGAAAAGTGTGCAAGAAGTATCAGAATGGGCTGAAGGGGGCCAATAGGAGATAAGACAGTGAAGAACACTTGTCACCCTAAAAGTTTATACTTAAATGAAAGTGCAAGGTAGGATTCTACCTAGAGGAGGATATGAAATTGAGAAGAGATATTTTAAATGTCCAGAAGTTGATTAATTAGTTAGGTATTCTGTTGCCTATAATCAAATTCAGCGAACCAATGGTGGTTTTCTTAAATAGCCTTTATTATTTATTTCATATATTGAGAAGACTGGAGTTGAATGGGCCCAGGGTTGATGAAATGGCTCAAAAATATGCTCAAGCCAGGTTTTCACTGTGTTTTCACTCTGCTTTCTCTTGGATTTTTGTCCTTGTACTCAATACCTAATGGACATTTCTGGCTTCTTCAGTAATATAGTACCCACTCAAAGCAAGAATATGAAGTATGATCATTGTTCTCTGTCCTTTCATAAGGGAATAAAATTCTTTCCAGACTTTTTTATACTCTTACTCCATCAGACTTCTCTTTGTAGCTTGTTGGCTAGAACAGAGTTATTTTTCCATTCTAAATGAATCATTAGTAAAGGAGAATGTGGTTACTGAGCATAATTTAGATCAGGAGTTCTCCAAGGGTGGTCTCTAGGCCAGCAGCATCTCTTGGGAGCTTACTGCTGCTGCTGCCGCCAAGTCACTTCAGTCGTGTCCAACTCTGTGCAACCCCAGAGACGGCAGCCCACCAGGCTCCCCCGTCCCTGGGATTCTCCAGGCAAGAACACTGGAGTGGGATGCCATTTCCTTCTCCAAGGCATGAAAGTGAAAAGTCAAAGTGAAGTCGCTCAGGCGTGTCGACTCTTAGTGACCCTATGGACTGCAGCCCACCAGGCTCCTCCGCCCATGGGATTTTCCAGGCAAGAGCGGGTTGCCATTGGGAGCTTACTAGAGAAATACAAATTCTTGGCCTCCATCTTAGTGATACTGACTAAGGAACCTATCAGTCTATTTCAAACAATTCTTCTAGGAAAATTTGGTACATTTTCAAATTTGAGAACATTTGGTTCAGACTTGTCAAGTCATTCTCTGGTGCTGGGGAGAGGACTCATGTTCCGCAACCTTATTGCTTCCCTTAGAAAGAATGGAGCAAGGATATGGGTGGACACAGAAAAGTGTCTGCCATCCTTGACTTTCAACATTAAGAGAATGAGCCAAGGAAGAGAGAGGATGAAAATATGAGAGGGGATAATTGAGAAGGAAGATGGAAGTGAAGACGTTCTGAACTCAGGTGGAGAAAATGGCCTTCCATGAGAGGATTCCCCCTCCATATAAAGAGAGCTTGAAGAAAAGGGTGGATGCAGAAGCAGATAGGCTGGTGGTAGGAGGGCTAGCATTCTCCTTATGTTGGAGATAGAAGTGCTTGGAAAGGAAGTGCAGTCATTTCTGTCTCTGCTGAGAGAGGGGAGCAGGTGTGGTGGAAGTAAGACCTGAAAGAGCAGAGAAGGTTTAAAATGCTTGTAGAGAGAGGCCTTACTCATTGGAACCTATTGGAATGTATATTAGGTCATAAACCTGCTCAAGGTCAGTACACCTGAGTTCGTAGTGGGATGGTCTGCCTTGTTGTGTGATATACGACAAGTGGATGTAGGCTTGGGGCTCAGAGATAGTTTGATTCCTTCCTCTAGTGTTGTGATATTGCCAGAGGATGTTACAGAAGGTCATGGATGAGGATAGGGGATATTGTTAAGAGAGAGGTTGAAGTGATAAACCAAGCAGTTCGTGCTGAAAAGGAGGGTACTTGAGGATGAGGAGCACTGAAGGGTTGGTCCATGGACCCAAAGTCCTGCTGCTGCTGCTGCTAAGTCGCTTCAGTCGTGCCCAATTCCATGCAACCCCCTAGATGGCAGCCCACCAGGCTCCTCCATCCACAGGATTCTCCAGGCAAGAACACTGGAGTGCACTGCCATTTCCTTCTCCAGAAGTCATGATGAAATTCTTCTTATTCATTTGGTAAGAGCCATATTCAAGAATAGGTCAAGCTGTATCCACATTCTGAATTAAGCAAATTAATTATATTATGACCTCTTCTCTTTTTATCATGAGAAGTTGAAGATTGGTCACATTTACTGAGAGTTATGGCAGATTTTCCCTTATCACTAAGTTGTAGGACATGATGTAGGAAAATAAGCCAGAGGCTTTAATTTGACTTACCTTGACTGCTTTTTGACCTGTTCTATTTTTCTTTACCAATGTGCAGGCACGATTTTATAGGCCTTGCGCAAATCTTGGTAAGTCATATATATAATACAAGGTGAGAGACTGCTTTTATCGAGCTTGGTGTATCATTTCCTTTGCCTAACAGAGAGATAGTTATAATTTCCTAATGCACTTGGTAACTTACAATATATTAATAATCTTATGTTTTTATGGAATAATCTCCTTAGAGCTAAGGAAGAGTCTTTGTTTAGGAAGATGGTCTTCTTTTTCTTTAACTGAGTGCAGAGGAGCTGCTGTGCATCCCATCTGTGGCCACATCAAGCCCCGAACCTGTTTCTGTCCGCCACTTGACATTTTCTTCTCTGGATTGTCCTAAAAGAGTACATGCCAACTGTACAAATCAGAATCACGAATGATTGGGCACACATGTTTCCTGCTACAAACCTCTTGAAGTAAATTCCATAGCCAGGAAGGTGTTACCTCTATGTTGTGTCAGGTTTTGGAACATCCACTGTTGATTTTTTTTTGCACTCCCTGCAGCGTCCAGTGCAGAAGCCTCGCCCTCTCTGTGGATGTGACTAAGGGAGAGTCAGCTGCCAGGCTCTAGAAACTCATGATGTGAGTGGAGCACAATGAGACTCTGTTTCTGTGGAACTTCAAATCTACTTCCAAGAGAAAAGAGCCAAGTACTTTGAAAGTCCACAAAATTGTTGGGATATAAGTTTCATAAAAACAGAGATTTGGCTGACTGCTATATTCCCAGTGCTCAGAACAAGGCCTGGCACATATTGGCACTCAATAAATATTTGTTGAATAGATAGCAACTCTTTGAAGATCAGCAGTCTTCTGTAAATTCTGGTGTCTTAACAAAATAGGTCTTATTTCTTGGTAATTATGTTAGTGAGGGGCTTTTCCAATAGCTCAGTGGTAAAGAATCTGCCTACCAATGCAGGAGACAGGGTCAGGAAGATCCCCTGGAGAAGAGGATGGATATCCACTCTAGTGTTCTTTCCTGGAGAACCCCATGGACAGAGGAGCCTGGTGGGCCACAGTCCAAAAGGTCCAAAGAGTCAGACACAGCTGAGCGACCAGGCATGAATGCACTATGTTAGTGAAGAAGACCGCCACAGGGAATGGGAAAAACAGCACATTCATTTACACATTACATTTACAGCAACTGTGATTATTCAAAGTTTATCATTAGTTGAAGTAATTCTGCACCAATGTGATTTGTGCCTACCTACATGTTGTTGAGAATAATTATACAAAACATATGTGGTAGAACTCTTGCAGTGACAGTTTGGGCATTTTATTCTAGTGGTAATTTATGTGTTACAGTTAAGTTTCATTGGGTCATAAGATGGAAAATCTGTGGGCTCAGCTCCAATGCATGATGACTTGGATTCCACCTCAAGTCTGCTAGAGAGGCTTCATACCATGCGAGAGGGCCCTCCTGGGGGCGCTATAGAGGCAGGACCATGAGTTGATCAAGTGCGTGGATGTTGAAGTTAGATAGGCCTTGTTTTGGTTCCCACATTCCCCGCTTGCTAGTCCTATGACCATAGACACATTTTTTAACTTCTCTAAATTTTAGTAATCCTTCATCTGTGAAACAAGGGTATTGTATTAATAATATCATCTATCTCATAGGATTATTGGGATTGAATGAGATATTACATGCAAGATGCTTAGCACAGTGCCTGGCACATACTAAGTACTTACTTGCTAAATGTTAGCTGTTATTATCAGCTATAGTTATTAATTTATGAATTATGCCTATGAATTTGTATATAGATTATAGAAGTCTATATATATTTGCTGTTGCTTAATTCAAATAAAGTGGTGCAAATTGCAGGGTTGTTAATGTGGAACATTAATGTTCATTATAGAGTAAACCATGAAGATCTCACTTCTTCCAGCAACTTGTTTAATCTAGTTGATTAGGAAATGCTCTCTTATGAAAATGACGCATTTGCACTTTAGGTGTGTGTGTACAGGTATTTAGTGACATTGACCATTACGTTAATTCTTAGACTAATGGTGGGTTTCTCACCATTCATAAACATAAATCATGCTATCAATATGAAAAAAAAGGCATTTTTAAAAAATCCCCTGGGCATTGTCATTGATACAGATGACCAGTCTTCTTTTTCATGTTTTATAATTTTTTTCAGTATTTTTATTTATTAAGTTCAGTCAGCTGTCACACAGAAATTCATAACTCTGCAGTACAGTACAGTCAGCTTTGTAGGTTGCTTTTTCTGTGTTTTTATAGGGACACCGGCAAGACTAGAGACTGTTTGGAGAAAGGAAAGCAAGATGATAAGAAACTTGGCAGTCGTGTTCTTTGATGAATGTTGTAGAAACTACAGATGCTTGAGCTAGAGAGGGAAAAAAAAATGATTTACTAGGAATATGAAAATTATTCCCAAATATTTGTAAAGATATCACGCAGAAAAGGACAAAAATGACATCTTTGTATTTACAGAGGAAAGATGGAAAATAAATAGGTAGATGTTAAACAGTGTCCAGTTTTGGTAAGTGTTAATCAAATGAAGCAGCATCTGTAAATACCTCATGATGTTCTCAGGCACCGCTCAGCTAACTCTCCTTCCCAATGTATAATGTAACTGGCCAAGAGTGGAGTCAAAATCCACCTTTTATAACTTCAGATTCAGGTTGTTGTTGTTTAATCCTGTGATATCTCTTTGATCTTCATGTAGTTCAGTTCAGCAGGTTAGAGACTTGCACTGTTGAGACCAAGTCCAGGGATCCAGTTTTCTATAAGGCAAATTAGTTTTATTTAATTCTACAACAATACCTGGCACCCTGTCTTTAGCCATCTAGCCTTCAGTTGATGCTTTTGATTTAAATAGAAGACAGACTGTGTATGGAGCTCTCAACATTAATGAAAAAAAGCCATTTCGAAGATATATCCATTTGACCATGGGTCAATGCTATAATCTTTATATGAGAACAATGGTATATTAATTTGAGAATAAGTTTTGTCAAGTGTCCCAGTAGTGCCTGATGAATGAATATCCTCTGATCTCTCTGTACAAGCATAAGCAATGAGAATGATGAAAAGAATGAACTTAAATAAAAGGAACTAAAAAGATGCATTTTGAAAGTTTGGTTCTGATGATGATTTGTGCCACCCAGCTATCCCCTACTCCAGGGAATTTGTTCTTGTAAATTCTTTCTCCATGTTTCTGTGCAAAAGATTGTGAAGCTAAAATTTCTTCCCCTTTATAGATGCCCTTCAGGTCTGAACCAAGACCCTGAGGGCGCAGTGAAGCTCAGGATTCTTCGCAAGGCAGCGCCTCATCTGGCCATCTGAGTGCGAGTGTGAACCCTTCATCATTTAGATATAGGGGAGTGTTGTGGGTGTCATTTACGGAGCTGTTGGTTTAGAAAATTGCAATATAATCTGAGTGGGTATCCTGAAGACCCAACACGTAAATTTTCCAAAGAAATGAGGCTTTATCAAGATAGTAAAACCAGAGGCCCTTGTCATTGCTCTTACCTGAGCAACTCAGAATCAAACTTCAATGGCACCAGACTGAAAACTTACCCTGGCTCTTGCTTGTTTTCTTTTTTTCTCCCTCCTTCCTTCTCTCCCTCCCTTATTCCTTTCTTTCATTGAAAGAAAAGAGCAAACTATTTTCTAGGAGTGAACAATAAACCGGTTAAGTTATACTTGTCTGCGATTTGCAGATGGTCACACAGAATACTTCTTGAGTCTTTGGGTCATTATTCATGTAATCTCTCATCTAGGATTTGTTGAGATTTTTCAGAGCCCTGGAGCCCCGAGCAGAGCCCATGTTATAGCGTGAATCCAACAGTATTCTTCCTTCTCACCTCTCCCACTGCACCCTCACTCCTGGGGGATGTCTGCTCTATGACAGGACAACCCTTCCTAGCCTAGTGGATTGAAAACACTGATTCTCTGACCCTTTGAGAACATTCCAGGGAAGTCAGGCCACAGAATTGGCACCAGATTTCCTCAGACACTGAGGTGAATGCGCAGGGAAGCTGTAGATTTACATTTGATATCCACATCCATCTTCTCCCTGCCAATTAAATTATTAATTTTCCCACATGCCTTCTTATTTAATGAGAGGAGTGGTGGCCTTTATCTGTGCATGTGTGCAAACAAAACATCACAGCAGGGGCTCCTGAACTGCCCAGGCAAGCTGAGGGGTTAAGCAGTCAGATGTAACTGTCTTAGTACTGTTGTGTCATTTACAAAAGTCTGGCTGGCTGTTGGCATCATAAACATGGAAAGACACAGGTTCCAAAGCACCTCCCTGCACAGGCATCCAAAGATGAAAGCTCCTTTTACAAATACAAAGGAAAGATCAAAGGAGGGGAAAATAATAGCATTTAAAAATGCACATGTGAAATGCAAAATTAGAATATGATTGTTTTTCCAGGTTCCATTAGAGTGGTGCTATTTTCTGAGATGGTATAGTATTGGTTGATTACTTTTCCATGATTGAGATAATAAATACATCAACATGATTTTTGAATCTGTTATTATAGATGTTCTACCACATCTGTCTTTTCCAGCTTTCCAGAGCAATCCATCTCTAGTTAAGTACAAATGTTAACTTTTTCTAATCTCTAGTGCCCCTAAATACCAATGTCCAGCTATAATTTGACTAAAAACAAGTTAGCAAAAATCCCCGCATATATCTGCATAAATATTTATTAGAAGAGTTCAGTTCAGTCGCTCAGTCGTGTCTGACTCTTTGTGATCCCATGAATTGCAGCACACCAGGCCTCCCTATCCATCACCAACTCCCGGAGTTCACTCAGACTCGCGTCCATTGAGTCCGTGATGCCATCCAGCCATCTCATCCTCGGTCGTCCCCTTCTCCTCCTGCCCCCAATCCCTCCCAGCATCAGAGTCTTTTCCAATGAGTCAACTCTTCACATGAGGTGGCCAAAGTACTGGAGTTTCAACTTTAGCATCAGTCCTTTCAAAGAACACACAGGGCTGATCTTTAAAATGGACTGGTTGGATCTCCTTGCAGTCCAAGAGACTCTCAAGAGTCTTCTCCAACACCACAGTTCAAAAGCATCAAATCTTCGGTGCTCAGCTTTCTTCACAGTCCAACTCTCACATCCATACATGACCACTGGAAAAACCATAGCCTTGACTAGATGGACCTTTGTTGGCAAAGTAATATCTCGCTTTTGAATATGCTATCTAGGTTGGTCATAACTTTTCTTCCAAGGAGTAAGTGTATTTTAATTTCATGGCTGCAGTCACCATCTGCAGTGAAATTGGAGCCCAAAAAAATAAAGTCTGACCCTGTTCCCACTGTCCAATCTATTTCCCATGAATTGATGGGACCAGATGCCATGATCTTCATTTTCTGAATGTTGAGCTTTAAGTCAACCTTTTCACTCTCCTCTTTCACTTTCATCAAGAGGCTTTTCAGTTCCTCTTCACTTTCTGCCATAAGGGTGGTGTCATCTGCATATCTGAGGTTGTTGATATTTCTCCCGGCAATCTTGATTCCAGCTTGTGCTTCTTCCAGCCCAGCGTTTCTCATGATGTACTCTGCATAGAAGTTGAATAAGCAGGGTGACAATATACAGCCTTCACGTACTTCTTTTCCTATTTGGAACCAGTCTGTTGTTCCATGTCCAGTTCTAACTGTTGCTTCCTGACCTGCATACAGATTTCTCAGGAGGCAGGTCAGGTAGTCTGGTACTCCCATGTCTTTCAGAATTTTCCACAGTTTATTGTGATCCACACAGTCAAAGGCTTTGGCATAGTCAATAAAGCAGAAATAGATGTTTTTCTGGAACTCTTATTTAAACATAATTTTTCACATATCAGTTTTTGTTTATTTAGGAGGTATTAAATGTATGTTATCTTTGTTCATGGATTTGAATGTTGGACTTGCTTCCTATACTAGAGCAATATGATCCTTACATCCTGATTCTTTTCAGGTTTATGACTCTGATACAAGACAAATTGCACTTTAGTGATTACAAAGGATTTTATATTATTATTTTAAAGTTTTGTTATCACTTGCCTTTGTTTAATTAATGTCAATATCATCTTTGGGGAGCTAAAGTTCACCTTTTTACGACAAGTGCCACTGATGTACCCATTCATTAAAATTAAACTCAAACTTTAAGGTTGAGCTGAACAGAGTCAATTTTGGTGAACGTTTATGACACCTTTGAAACTGTCTATAACTCCTAGATTACGAACCTGCTCGTCTCTCTGAGCCCCCACCCTGGAGCCCCACCTTTTTTGTTATTCCAATGAAAAAAAAAATAAAATTTTCCGAGTTGTTACATAATCTAGCCTTCCCTCTTTTAAAAAATGGGGATCGAACCCTGGGTCAGGAAGATCCCCTGGAGTAGGAAGTGGCAACCCACTCCAGTATTCTTGCCTGAAAAATCCCGTAGACGGAGGAGCCTGGTGGGCTACAGTCCATAGAGTTGCAAGGAGTCATGTTTCTGAGCACCCCACCTAAATAGTTGATGTGCATACATGCTAAGTTGCTGCAGTCATTTCCGACTCCACGACCCTATGGACTGTAGCCTTCTAGGCTCCTCTGTGCTTGGGGATTCTCCAGCCAGGAATACTGGGGTGGGTTGCCATACCCTCCTCCAGGGGATCTTCCCGACCCAGGGATTGAACCCACTGTGTCTCTTGTGTCTCCTGAATTGGCATGTGGGTTCTTTACCACTAACCCTATCTGGGAAGCCTTAAATAGTTGATATATGGGCTTCCCTGGTATCTCAGCTGGTAAAGAATCTGCCTGCAATGCAGGAGACCCCAATTCAGTTCCTGGGTTGGGAAGATCCTCTGGAGAAGGGATAGGCTACCCACTCCAGTATTCTTGGGCTTTTCTGGTGACTCAGATGGTAAAGAATCTACCTGGAATGTGGAGGACCTGGGTTCAATCCCTGGGTTGGGAAGTTCCCCTGGAGGAGGGCATGGCAACCCACTCAAGTGTTCTTGCCTGAAGAATCCCCATGCACAGAGGAGCCTGGCAGGCAACAGTCCATGGAGTTGCAAAGAGTCAGACATGACTGAGTGACTAAGCACAGCACAAATATTTATAAAGAAGAAAAAACAAAACAAAATTGCAGAACTTCCACTCCCCTTCAGTGGGGGAAAGGGGATAGTTCAGTTCAGTCTCTCAATCGTGTCCGACTCTTGGTGACCCCATGGACTGCAGTACGCCAGGCCTCCCTGTCCATCACCAACTCCTGGAGTTTACTCAAACTCATGTCCATTGAGTCAGTGATGCCACCCAACCATCTCATCCTCTGTCGTCCCCTTCTTCTCCCACTTTCAATCTTTCCCAGCATCAGGGTTTTTTCCAATGAGTCAACTCTTCTATCAGGTGGCCAAAGTATTGGGGTTTCAGCTTCAATGTCAGTCCTTCCAGTGAATATTCAGGACTGATTTTCTTTAGGATGGACTGGTTGGGTCTCTTTGCAGTCCAAGAGACTCTCAAGAGTCTTCTCCAACACCACAGTTTGAAAGCATCAATTCTTCAGTGCTCAGCTTTCTGAAAGGGGACAATCTTTCAATAAAACTATGCTTTCTAGTAAAAGGCGAAAATCTGTACAGACCATTTTAAAAATACTTTCCTTTGGGAAAAAATTGGTTCCCCTTTAATACAATTTTTTTGTACATTTGATTTGTACTTCTATATAAATGATATTAAATTTACATCTATATATACAACTTGTGAATACTTATTAGTTGATTTTGCTTGCATTTCATTTAAGAATATCTGGTCTTTATCACTTTATATTTTCATAGGATAAGTATCATGGAAATCTCATATCTATTTATTTATAAATACACAAAATAGCAATATTTGCTGCTGCTGCTGCTGCTGCTAAGCCACTTCAGTCGTGTCTGACTCTGTGTGACCCCATTGACGGCAGCCCACCAGGTTTCCCCATCCCTGGGATTCTCCAGGCAAGAATACTGGAGTGGGTTGCCATTTCCTTCTCCAATGTAATATCTAGGAACATTGATTGTAAATCCTTGACTAGTTTGGAATAAACCTTTACTAAACCTCAGTGTAGTTTATTAAAAGTACCATGTTGGCTCCAGTTTGAATGGCAGCCTCATTTTTCTCATTCTGTTTCAAAGGGGCCCTCTGGTGGACAGCTCTACGTGATCTCTTGAACACACATATTTATATATGATTTATAGACTATAGCTAATATAACCCAAAAGCCATTTGTAACTGAAGCTCTATCTTTGCAAATTGAATGCATCACTGAAACCTGTTTTTTCATCATTTTTTCATATTTAATGAACATGCAATTGTCTAAAAATAAAATGATCATCCTTAAAGTTTACTGTAAATCACTGTACATCAGCATATTCCCATACATGAGATAATCGTACTAAATTAACATTCATTACCAATAATTTTAGTAATGAATTATTCAGCTGATATGCAATTATCACACACATTTCTAAAGCAATTACTTTATTACATAGGTATTCCATGTCATTGATTTTACTTGTCTGTATTGCATATGTAAATGTAAGAAACCTCTGCATTTACCACACTTTCAAATGCAGAGGGTTCTTTCATGTTTGTTCAATGTCATGGAGTTATAAAGATATGTATCTAGCATAACCTACATTTTAACAAGCTTGCTGTGTCATAAAATTGCTGTGATAAAATCAGGCAAAATAATAAAAACAAATTTTAAAAAAAAACCTAAAACTAGACCATGAAGTTATAGGAATGGGATATTTTTCTGGGTAGTGTATCTCAGTGAGCTCATATTATTATTATTAATTATATTCTAAAAGTCCTTATTAGTTAAGAAAATGATAAAAATTGACTTCAGTTTATAATTCAGTGTGCATTTAGCCTTAGATCTAAGATAGCATATGGAAACTGTGGAGCATGAGGAAACAAGCATGACCTTTGAAGTTAGACTGAGTTCAAATCCTGCCTCTGTGATGCTGAATTATTTAGAAATCAACTCAGAGTGTCATGGTAAGGATTAGTATCTGAAGTACCCAGTGTAGCCTCCAGATAATTGTGAACCATGGTGCTGGAATGTTCTGTGAACATTCGGAGGCAACTACTAGATTTCTTTGGGCAGATGTGTGTTGATCTGTTAACAAGTAGCAGCTCAGATAGAGCCCCATATTGTCGGACTTCATTTAGATGTAGCAAAATCAATATGTATATATGTGTACATATGCACATGTGTGCAGGTGTGCTGCACATGTGTGCAGGTGTGCTCAGCTACTCAATCATGCCTGACTCTTCGTGACCCCGTGGACTGTAGCCCACCAGACTCTCTGTCCAGGGAATTCTCCACTCAAAAATACTAGAGCAGGTTGCTATTTCCATCTCCAGAGGATCTTCCTGACCCAGGGATCGAACCCATGTCTCCTGCTTGGCAGATGGATTCTTTACCACTGAGCCACCTGGGAATCAGTATAATGAAATAGAAATAATGAATAGTATGATAATAGTTTTAACCAATATTGTAACTTTCAGACTTTAGAGTTAAACCCAGTTCTAAGTCAAAAGCCTGAAATTAGCCTATCTAAAAGGATCCACAAGTTTTTATTTAATGCAGGCATGTCTTTTAAAAATAATGTTCAAAATGAAAAACAATTGTTTTGGAACAGTTTAGCAAAACATAGTAATCAAGTGTCCATGGTTAAGAATGTAATAGAAATGAAGAATGGCGTGATCTGAGAAAGTATTGTGAGGTCACCCCTCACTTGTTCTGTCTCCGTTAGATTATTCACCCATTAAAATTCACATCATACTGAGTTGCTTCTTCCTTTTGAACATGGTTTAAGAAAATGCTATATATAACTTTGCGGTAGTTTATATATTTTTCTCAGAAATGTAAACAAGTACCCAGAATATAATATGAGTTGAATGAATTTTATTTGAATGAATAGAAGAACAAATGGTTCATTCATTCTCTTAGCAGCTGACTTTAAAATAGTCTTCAGCAAATGATGAAACAAGCCAAATTCTCACTTGAGAGGAAAACTTTGTCAATACAGAGCCATTGACTTGGGTCATTTGGTTACTTTTTTTTTTTAAATCTCTGTACATTGAAGCAATCAATGTTTTAAAGGCCAAATCAATTTTGGGAAATGGACTCACCTACAGATTGACATGTTTAATTCAATGATCTAATATCTCAGGCTTCTTCAAAAGTTATGAGTCCAATATGAACAGAAACAGATTAATTCTTAACGTTTTAAAAACCCAATAATTTATCTACTACTCTGCTGGCAGCTCTCAGGAATACAATGAAGAATAAGACTCATTCTTGCCTTGAAGGAGCTTACAGTCCATGGAGGGAAATACAAATTACTGTGGCTAATGGTTTGGGCCAGACCATTGTTGGGTTGGTGTCAGCTGGGGGGCTTCATGGAAGTTATAGATCTGTGATGAGACTAGAGGTTTTAAGTGTTAGGAATTTAGATGGGCACATTATATTTACAGATGGTTATGCTTATACGGTCTACAAAATATGTGTCCCCTATGAAACCCATCTATCATAGCCCATTAGCTATTGTCCATGAATCAGATGGCAAACGCTGCTGCTGCTGCTAAGTTGCTTCAGTCGTGCTTGACTCTGTGCAACCTCATAGACGGCAGCCCACCAGGCTCCCCCGTCCCTGGGATTCTCCAGGCAAGAACACTAGAGTGGGTTGCCATTTCCTTCTGCAGTGCATGAAAGTGAAAAGTGAAAGTGAAGTCGCTCAGTCGTGTCTGACTCTTCGCAACCCCATGGACCGGAGCCTACCAGGGTCCTCCGTCCATGGGATTTTTCCAGGCAAGAGTACTGGAGTGGGTCGCCATTGCCTTCTCTGGGCAAACTCTGCACTCTATATCAAGGGGCAGAATCTGCTCAGACAAGATCTGATAAAAATCTTGATGAGCTTGGTTAACATTAGATTGTTTGGGACATTTTTATAAATTTTAAAAATTTAATAACTGTCCTATAAAAATAATGTTACTGTCATTTTAGTTTTCTATTCCAAGATGTTCTGAAATCATCCTGTACATAAAACCCAAATTAAGAATTTAAGATTTTATGAAGCCCTATCTTTGCTACTTCTCTTTAAGAAGAGACATTAATTTTTCATACATTTTAATCATTTCATACCTAAATATATTAAGTATAATCATACAATTCTAGATTTTATATCGCATAGAATGCTTGAATTATTTCAACACCCTTTGGGTTAAGGTTATCAGATTTTGTCTAATATAGTGCCCATATTCTTCCAACTTTTAGACAGTGGCTTAGACCCTGGGAGAACATAAGTTAGGTTTCTTTTACCAAGGGTAATGGTAGGTAAATTGACATGATTTAAAAGGAATGTGAGTGGTTTTATTAACAAACCTGCTAAAACTTACCTCCCCCAGTATGTCCTGTCCCTTTCAATGTATATAACGTTGTCATTGCCAGTGTTTACAACGTTATAGTTACTTGTGCCACTACCATCTTCTTCATCATGAGGCATTTTCATTAAAAATTTATATAGAACAAACCCTAATCCATCACTTCTCTGTACACAGAGCAGTGTCCCTGGGGCCTCACAGCTATTGCAAGATGGCCTCAGGAGAGGCCACTGTGTCTGAGGCTCCTGATGCCCCACTACAATGATCGCACAATAGCTCTAACCGGTCTCACAAGAGGAGGCAAGTACATTTGTCAGGACCAAACACCCCATGGCTCATTTCTCTGCAGCTACACCAATGTCAGTATGCCTGGGTTGAGTCTTCTTAGTCAGGGCATGGGAGGATGGAAAGAAAGCATGAAGAACGGGTGATTTAGAGAGATGACATGTGCACATGGAATACGATCGTGCTAACAAGTCCTGTACTGAGTACTAGATGCATGCAACTGTTACCTCCCTAACAGGACAAACTGAAGTACATATGAGCTTCAGTAAGATCTTTAATAGATATGCGGAAACTGAAAAAAATCCATAATAGCTAAGTAAAGAGATTGAGGGTTAAACATGGCGTATTTCATAGCTTTATACCTACCTTTTGCAGTTAAACCTTGGACATGGGAACTGCTTATTTGAGTGATTGTGGCATGTGTACATCAATGTGATGGATCACAGAAACATTCACTGAGAGCACAAAAAGCCCCTCCCTGAAATTCTGCCCAAATCTATTGTCTTCATCTTCTTTCATTCTGTTTAAGATCCTGGAAGAGAAACTGCTGTTTTTATAAAACAGTATTTCAAATGCTGCCTACCCTTCTGTATCCATGTTCCAGAAAGGTCAGTGCATGTATTCAAATTTCCTCCTGAATATCCTAGCATTGTTGCATATTTTCATCCAATTTACAGCCTATTTTGTCACTGTAAACAATTAATTTTCCTGAATAAATATGTATATTTGATCCAGATACCCTTGAGGCTCTTAGGTAGGATTCAGATGCATACATGGAAACTGTTCTACTAACTTGCTACTAGTTAGAATCTGAGAAACCAAGGACACTGACTTTTTTAATTAAAGAAAAAAAGTGCTCTTCCTTATTGACATTCTAGCTGCTGTCCCCTGAGTTTCTAGTCTGATAGTTTCATTTTGAGACTACCTATGGTCGCACACCAGAGAAGGCAATGGCACCCCACTCCAGTGTTCTTGCCTGGAAAATCCCAGGGACAGGGGAGCCTGGTGGGCTGCTGTCTGTGGGGTCGCACAGAGTCAGACACGACTGAAGCGACTCAGCAGCAGCAGCAGCAGCAGCAGCAGCATGGTCACACACTGCCCTTACAGGATTGCTTCCTCGTGGGCTTTCGAAAGGCTTGTGTAAATCATCCAATGAGAAGGAACACATTGCCGAGTAACAGTCTCCACTGGGGACCACCGCTATGAGCAAGAAGGCTGCAATCCCTAGGGAGCACAAAAGAGCCCCGGGAGTTCCATGGCTGATTGTTTGTTGTTGCTGATTTTGTTTATTTCTAGAATTCAAAACTGTATCAGAAGATCTGATCAGTTTTTGTTTTGTTTTGTCTTCTAATTGATGACAATTGATCTCACCAATACCAATTCTAAGCAGGGACTTGGTTTTAAAACTTAACAAGCACAGTGATGGCAAATTTGGATCCTAGAACAGAATAGAATCAATTTTTCCAAAGTTGCCTCCTTGGAGAGGAGGAAACAGTGCTGAGAAGTTGCCTGATATATCTGTTGGCATAGAGAATGTCAGGTTGAGAAGGATATGACCTATAATTGAAACTCTTGGTCCCTAAGCTTTTATCCACTTAATAGTTTTCTACCATCTGGATTCTACAGTACCATATTCAAGGAATCCGATGGAATGTGCCTAATAGAGTGGACTTTAATCTTCTCACAAGATTGGTATAGAGAGGGAGAGCCCATTACTGTACTAGGATAAACAGTTCTTCCTTTTGGAAGGACCAACCACTTTGGGATGGAGTTGGGTTGAAGAATAGAAGAGAAAGTGGCATAATTTGACTTTGACCTTAACTATTCAATGATTCAAATTTTATATACATACAGCCACACAGCTAAAGTGAAATTGTACATTGTGCCCCATTTCATTCATAGAATTGGAGAAAGTAAAGGCCCTAGCTAGAGGCTTGCATGTCACAGCTGGGGACAGAGCAGGACCACGTGTTCAGGGACAAGGAGAATTTGCCAGACCTTGGCCAGAATCTTCACACATTTCGGTGTCGCCTGTTTCTCTCTCCTTATTTCCCAGTGTATTTCCAGCAGTGTCTTTCAGACTTGTTGTTAAAGTGTGCGACATTTGAATTTGCCAGTAATTTTATAATGAAGATATGAAGAGGGTGGGGGAGAATTGAGCTAGAAGCCACTGAAGTGCTGAAAACACACTCTAGCACATTTGGGAAATAATATGTGTATGTCAGTCAAATGAAGATAGAAATTGTTTTAAAAAACATAACTGATAATGTGATTTCATGTGAAATTTCTTGATGGCTACTGAGCATAAAAAACATAAATGATAATGTGATTTCATGTAAAATTCCTGATGGTTGCTGAGCATAAGAAAGGCGACAGGCACTGCAGTGAGACAGATCATGCTCTCATCCCATTTTTATTGTTTAGTAAAACAAAGTTATACATGTAAGCAGTTTTTCTATAGTTAAGAGAAAGAAGACTGTAAAAGTGGCAGGAAAAATCTAACAGAAGGAGAAGCTACTGCCAGGGCATACCTTTCCTGGTAGGGTGCAGGAAGCAGAGAAGGAAAAAAAATGCATCTTAGCAAGATTTCCAACAGTTAACAGTAATATTTTGCTGTGGAGGCTGAATTGCAAGGCTGTACCAGGGACAAGAGGAGGACTGCAGAGTTATAGGAAAGTTGCTCAAAAATGGAAACAGAGTCTTCTGCATGATGATGGGACGTTTGCCAATCTGGATTCTTATGTTATTAATGATGCAGTGGGAGCAATGACTTCACCAGCCTTGGGGACAGGCATTCAGAATCTGTGCTCAAATTACTAAGTTATCTTGCGTCTAACTGGTACTGTTAAAAACGTGGTATAATCTTTTACCATCAATCTTACATTTAAGACAAAGTACAAACAAAAACAAAGCCAAAAAACAAATTTACACAATTTGTAAAAATGTTCCACATTGGTTCAGAGATGAC
Source organism: Budorcas taxicolor (assembly GCF_023091745.1). Classification (NCBI taxonomy): domain Eukaryota; kingdom Metazoa; phylum Chordata; class Mammalia; order Artiodactyla; family Bovidae; genus Budorcas; species Budorcas taxicolor. The sequence goes on from NC_068930.1 coordinate 47,752,618, forward strand.
AAAACCACAAGAATGCAGTGGCTACACCTAAAGTAAATAACTTTGTTTTAGCTTCTGTTTTAGTACCTCCAACAAGCAATGTTGTAGACTGTCAGTAGCATTCCTACTTGATTAAGATTCTTGATGAATTTCTTCTCTAAAATGTAGGTCTGTGGTGCCAAGGTTGGAAAAGTGCAAAATATGTAGAAATTCAATATTTGCAATTGTTCAGATTCTAAATTCAACTTGAATGAAGAAAGCAATAAATAATATCGTCTTAGCAAAGTAGCACCTTTTCTTCAAAGAAATCGAAACATTTCACAAAGCAGGTTTTTCTAATATATTTGAACTATAGCCTTTGTGAAGTAAAAAAGCGTATATGTATACAGTATTCTATGTGGTGGATAAGAAAGCTACTATAGTAAGAGATTAAATTGTGCCTGCATAAGCTGCAGGAAGAAAGGGAGCCTTCACTTTTGTGTATTGAATATGCCATTCATGGCAAAATATGTGGTTTGTCTAGATAAACAGTTGCATGAGTGGTTATACCTCAAAATTCATTGTGGTTAACACAGAGGAATAAAAGGCCTGAGTCCATTTCCCTGGGCTGAGATAGCGTTCTCTTCACCCTGATGGTGACATGGGACATGAGGTGACTAAGGGACGTCAGGGTTCATTTTCTACCTGGAACCTGGACCATCATCTCCATGCCCAATCTGTGAGTCTTTAGGAGGAAATAAGAATGGAAAATGAGATTTCTAATTTAAAAACTCTAATATTCCTTCAGATAGTAAATCATCAGTTCAGTTCTGTCGCTCAGTCGTGTCTGACTCTTTGCAACCCCATGAACTGCAGCACACCAGGCCTCCCTGTCCATCACCAACTCCTGGAGTTCACTCAAACTCAGGTCCATCGAGTTGGTGATGCCATCCAGCCATCTCATCCTCTGTCATCCCCTTCTCCTCCTGCCCCCAACCCATCCCAACATCAGAGTCTTTTCCAATGAGTCAACTCTTCACATGAGGTGGCCAAAGTACTCATCATTCCTTCCAAAGAACACCTAGGACTGATCTCCTTCAGAATGGACTGGTTGGATCTCCTTGCAGTCCAAGGGACTCTCAAGAGTCTTCTCCAACACCACAGTTCAAAAGTATCAATTCTTCGGTGCTCAGCCTTCTTCACAGTCCAACTCTCACATCCATACATGACTACTGGAAAAACCATAGCCTTGACTAGATGGACCTTTGTTGGCAAAGTAATGTCTCTGCTTTTCAATATGTTATCTAGGTTGGTCATAACTTTTCTTCCAAGGAGTAAGCGTCTTTTAATTTCATGGCTGCAGTCACCATCTGCAGTGATTTTGGAGCCCCCAAAAATAAAGTCTGACACTGTTTCCACTGTTTCCCCATCTATTTGCCATGAAGTGATGGGACCTGATGCCATGATCTTCGTTTTCTGAATGTTGAGCTTTAAGCCAACTTTTTCACTCTCCTCTTTCACTTTCATCAAGAGGCTTTTTAGTTCCTCTTCACTTTCAGCCATAAGGGTGGTGTCATCTGCATATGTGAGGTTATTGATATTTCTCCTGGCAATCTTGATTCCAGCTTGTGCTTCTTCCAGCCCAGCATTTCTCATGATGTACTCTGCATATAAGTTAAGTAAGCAGTGTGACAATATACAGCCTTAACATACTCCTTTTCCTATTTGCAACCAGTTTGTTTACCACTAAAAAGAAAAAAAAAAAAAAAACTAAAAATCTGCAAGATTTCCAAACAGTGATAGAAGGCAAGAGCTATCTAGTTAAATTTGGAAGTTAAATTCGCTAGATGCTTAGGAGAGGTCAGAAATCAGCCCAAGTGAAAAATGTCCTCAGTTTGGTCAATAGTTGGGAAAGAAGATAAAAACAGAACACTTAATTTAGTATTGTAATTAAGAATTCCTATGCTGAAAGCTGTTCTCACGGTTGAACTCCTCACTCAGGCTAATGAGGCCCACCATTCATGGAGGCACTGAAGGCCTCAGGCAGAGACGTCTGTGCACTGCACCCTCAGCTAGCTTTGGTTATGTGAAGGAATGATCCAAAGATGCCAGTTAAGACCATGATGGGAGGAAGAGCTGCTGAATATTAGAGCTAGATGGAACCTTTGAAGTTACCCAGCACCTGGTGTTAACAAATAAGATACCTGAGAAGGCATCTGCCCCTGATTCAGAACCCTTATCCCTGGACCTTTCTCAGTGATGCTCAGAAGATGCTAAGATGGAGGGGCTCCTTTGGGCCCTCTCAGGCTGGTCCCACAGCTCCAGGAGGGGAACAGGTACAGTGAATTCTATTGGGCATCTCACTGCACCCTTTCCAGAGAGCACTGCTTTCGGTGGGGTTCCATATCATAGGAGGTACGGGCTAAGTGTGAGTCAGAGTGATGCGATTTACTTGATATCAATTCTTTTATAACTTTGATTAACTTCATATATTTGTTTTTATGATAGTGATAGTTTCTCAGTCATGTCCAACTCTTTGTGACCCCATGGACTGTATCCCACCAGTCTCCTCTCTCCATGGGATTCTCTACTCAAGAATACTGGAGCAGGTCTCCATTCCCTTCTCCAGGGTATATTCCTGAACCAGGAATGGAACCCCAGTCTCCTGCATTGCAGACAGATTCTTCACTCTCTGAGCCTTCAGAAAATTATTTGTTATAATACCAACATTTATTATTATGGTTTGAAAAATGAGCCCCCCCCCACCAAGTGATAGGAGATATAGAAACTATATCCAAAAAGTACAAATAGTTGTATCTCTTACAAGTACATTTGTGGTATTTTTGTTAAGGGTCCCACAGAAGCACTAAATTAGCAAGTCATATAAACCCTATGAGCTGAGGTCCTTGTCAGTCAAATTTATACCATTGACCCAGAATAGATGTATCTCAGCTCAGATTCTGTAACTGTTCTTTGCATCAGAAGATTGTGAAATTATGCTGAATAGTTGTTCATTTACTTAATTTCTGTTTCACTCCTGGCACTGTTAATCCCTTAAGAGTGAGTTAGAAAAAAATACATGGTTACGAGGATATTTTTCTGTATACTTTCTATTGTACAGATAAACATTAGCATTGTTAAATATATCGCCTTTCCTATATGAATTTCCTAATGTGAAATTTCATGGATCATTTTCTGCAACATTCTGTAACCAGCCAAATTTTGTGGCCAGTATTTAATATACACTCAAAATGTCAAAATGGTAGCTATAATAGAAAAGAAAGGCATATAATCTTATCATTTCAGGGAACATCTCAGATTATCTAACACTTCTTTCCAAGGCAAGACCTTTTCTGATTTATTGTCTTCTACCAAATATTGTGTTTGTGTATACTTACTTTGCTATCCCTAGAGTTTTTATAAGTCTAGAATTACTCCAGACTCCAGCCTTTCTGATACCTTTATTTGAGTTCCATGCCATTTTTTATAACCTATCCTGTATCTTCTTGCTCATTTTATATATCCATATAATTAATCTACATTAATAAGCCTACTTCCATCTCAGTTATTTTCATTTGTTTAGATTTTTTCTCTCCTTTACTTCATGTGAATCATGATATCAATACTTTCTCTTTTACAATCTCCTAGTTACCTTGAGAAATATTCCATTTTAGAATCTCTAGTTATGAAACATCCCTGGTGGTCCAGTGGTTAAGACTCCTGCTTCCAGGGCAGGGAGTATGAGTTTGATCCCTCCTTGGGGAACTAAGATCCTACAGCCACAGGTTGCAGCCAAAAAAAGAAAATTAAAAAAGAAAAAGAATTTCTAGTCATGGGATTATGCTTATCTGTTCATTCCATATTTTGAATCTGTGCACCTAAAACTCAAAGCGTGTGACTAAGGATTCTTAGCCTTCTCTTTCTTCAGAATAACGACCACAGCATAATATTACAGCTTTTTCTCAAAGTCCTTGCCCATCTCATCACTATTCTTCCCTCATTTTTGTCCAGAAGAAAGCAAGCAGGAGGTGAAAACATGCACAAGTGATGTGAACAGTGACGGACAAAACAGGGCATAAACCTGAAAAGAAGAAAGCTTGAGGGAACATGAAACCGTCTTCAAGTATTTGAAGGACTGACTTGAGGGGAAAAGGTAGTTTTAACCTGTGTGCTCAGAAGAATTAGAATTAAGACCAGTAACTGAAGCGACTTTACCGTCAGTGCAAGGCAGCTCAGTCCAAACTGGCTGAGTATGGAATGACCAGCCTTAGGACCATCGCATTGCTGGGCATGTCCAGTGACTATCAGGCCAGCATGTGGCAGGCTAGGCACAGATGCAGTTCATGTGTTGGCCTGGATGCCTGTGATCCCTTCAACCCTGAGATGACATGATTTTTATGCTTTAAGTTGTTCAAAAGATATTTAAGGTAACTATGAAAATCAGCACACATCTATATGCATTTCTTCCTTTTCCTTCTAAAAGCTGAAGTTGCCTAGAAGGCAGAAGTTTATCAGATACTCTCTTTTTAGCTGAGTAATACTCCCAGCAGATTAACCAACTCTTGAGGTTCCCTCCTCACCCTGTTATCATCCTACTACCCCAGTGAATAATCTACTTTAAGAAATCATCCTCCCTTATCACTCATCTATAATCTTTTCCCACAGTGTGTGTGGATGCTCAGTGGCTCTTCTTACCTAACCTAGATACTCTCCATTGTGTTCTATCTTGAGAATTATGTTTACACTTTTGCTTGTTCTAAACAGACTGTACTACTCCTTCCTAATTTGCTCTTTGTATTTCATTTGATCAGTGCATCCCCTCTGTCACCATTCTGCATGCATGAGCCACGTCCTACTGAGTCTTGATCTAACTATGACACACTGCTCACTTCTGTGTGATAAAATGCATATTCTTCTTGTTAGTGCTAGTATTTCAGGTTTGTTTGTTTATTGACTATACTCATTAGTATATGTACTCCTAAAGCCATAGGTACTGGGTGCAAAACTTCTGTTCTCATGTCATCGTTGCCAAGCATCCTGTCTTTTGTAATCCTCTCTCATTAGGGTATTTTCCCTGGGCTTAGCCCAGCTCTGCCACATGCCTCCAATTTCCGCTTTAAACACTCCTGATCTGTCAAGCATAAACTCCCTGTTCTCTGTAAGTTTCTTCATCTTGAGCTAGAAAGTCCAACTATAACCCTGTTATACAGTTTTTGAAATATACTTTTAATTAAATAGAATCTGTTGGCACTTTTCCCAATCAGCTTTCTTATATCAGGGCATTACTTTGAAGATGCAAATATTCCACCATTGCCTCCAGTTTTGGGCCCAGAGCTTTAGAATTCCTACAGGCAATTGAAACACTTCCTGTAACTCTCATTTATTCTCATTTCAGTCAGCAGTAGTTGTTAGGAATTTGCAGATGCAATAGTATATCCTTCTGAAAAAGATGAACCTCTTGTTTAGCCATTGAATCAACAACCAATCAGCCAATAAAGAGTGACCACTGTACTTCCCAGCCTTCTTTCTCTGGGAGCTGCACCAGGAGCTCTTCCTGGGCTAATGCCTGTGCCTCCTCTTTGGGCCCAGAGTGCTACACTTTCTTTAGAAACTCTGAATTCACCTGTAGTGGGCAGTGCTACTTATGTATTTTCTGCCTTTAGTGGAATCTAGTTTTCTCTTCTCCCTTTCCTAGAGATTGCTTTAGTTCTCTAATCTTCTGATACTCCATTTGATTCAGCATCAATCCCACTGAAATCTTTTTCTTCCTGTTTGTATCTTGGATTATTTTTTTCATCTTCTCTAGGAATGCTTCATCCTTTCTAATAAGCTAGAGGATACATAGATATTCCTCAGAATCTTTCACTTTCCTCACTAGATATTTTTATCTCACTCTTCCCTCAGAAAAGATGGAGAAAACTTGTTACCAATCTCAGCAGAAAATTCTTGATTCAGTTCAACAGTTTCTATTAAATCATCTTTGGCTTTTTTTTTAAATTGAGTCATTGTAATCTACTGCCTAATTTTTTGTAGGCTGTGTTTTTCCAAAATCTATATGATGTTTCTTGTTGTTTTTTATGACTTTAATTATTGAGGATCAAATATATAGGGAAAATGTATATTTATTCATGTATGATCTGATGAATACTGAAAAATATGAAGGAAATTAATATGTTCCATGCTACCTGATGTTTTCTAATACTAGGTTTACTAGAAGTAAAATACTGTTTTAGCCTCATGGTAAGCTCATTAATGCAACTATATTTGCATGTAGCCATTCATTGTGCACTACATCTTTACAAATATTTATCAGCAGTATGCTCCAGATGCTGTTCCAAATGTTGAGACATCCTTCTGAACAAGGCAGGTGTCTCTGTCCAAAGGAGGTCACAATCTATTGAAAGAGAAGTAAACTGATAATATGCTGAGATTGATGTAGACTTATTGTAAGTAGACTTGTCGTATGCTGAGTGCTGTCATCTGGGCACATATAAAGAATTGTGAGGGTTCAAAGGATCATATTAGTTTGATGGTAGAGAATTGGCGGGGGTCGGGGGGGTGGTCTTTGTAGAGAAGGGTACTTTTAACCTAAATTCTGATAGATAGTTAGGATCTCACATAACCAAGAGAATTCTACAGAAAAGAAATTGCTATCTCTGCACAAAAGCACTGAAACACAAAACAAAAGGGGCATGCAGTGAGAGCTGTTACGTTGTATGGCATGGCTAGAATCTAGATTGTGTGTGTGTATGTGTGTGTGTGTGTAGGATGTAGAGAGAAAAGTATTGACTAGCATGAGGTGGCATTAGATCTCATGTGGCATGCTAAGATATTTGAACACTCTATTCTATGCAATAATTTTTTGCCATTTAGAAATGCAACTATAATATTAAGGATTGCTTGGAGATCAGGAATAGGGCAATCAAAGTAAAGGCAGTGACAATGGAGAAGAGATGGATTCAAAGGACATTTGGCATGTAGGAGAGACTGAATTTGAAAACTGAATAGATAGCATATGTGGTAGAGGAAACAGGCTGACTCTGTGTGTCTTGCCAGAAACTTGGGTAGATGCTGGGAAAACTTAATACAATTGAATCACGTAGAAGATGGTATCCTTTAGGGAGAAGCAGGGAATATGATTAGTCTAGTTAGGGAGATAAAGAGTTTTAAATGTTGTAGGACATTTAGATATAGATATACCTGATGTAAGAGGCTTAAAGATAAAGATTTGGAGACCATCTGGTTGTGTGTAGGTCATAGTAAGTCATGGGTTTGGGTAAAGTCATCCAAGAACATGTAAAGCTTGAAGACAGGAGAATCAAGGACCCAGAACCCTAGGGAATTTCATAACATAAGAGGAAAATGATTTTTTCTTTTTAGGATAAAGAGAAAGAATAGAATAGGAATCTTGAAGAGTGTAGTGAAGACTTAGATTGCCAGTTAGAAAAGAAGTTCTTAAAGTGCATGAAAAAATTTGCTTAGAACAAAAGTGTGCTTAAAGTCCTTTGAAGTTTTGATAGCATGCATTTTGTGTCTCACTTTATGCAGTGGGCTCTTCTTCTTGATACACAGTGTTGCAGTTGCTTGTACCAACTTAATTATGCTCCTGACTACCTTTGCTCCTGGATGGCCAAAATCACTTTAAGGAGGAATTTCATTAACACTTAAATTTTGATGATCTACAGTCATAATGAAGATCATCTCTCTGCCATCATCTGGATCCTTGAAAATGTCAAAGAGCCCCAAGACAAGGAGCAAACACAGCTGAAAACTGTTTTCCCACCTCCAGTCCTCTGCACAGATGTGGTTGCAAAATAGCAGCATCTAAGCATCTCTCTTGGCCTGGTCAGCACAGCCTCAGAGTGAGCAGCCCAGATCTGTCAGCACCAGTCCAAGGGATGGCCAAAATGACCTGATTAGAAAGAGGAAGTCTTGACATTTATGGCCTATGGAATCAGCAGTGGAAATGAAAAGCCCTTGGAGGAAGAGAGTAGGAGAATGGAAATTTTTTTTAAAGAAAGAATTTGGGGATACTCATGTATCCCCAAACTACCCCAGTGCTGCCCAGGCCTGAAAGAACAAGTAGAAAGGCTACTGTCTGCAGTGTGTGTGTGTGTGTGTGTGTGTGTGTGTGTGTGTGTGTGTGTGTGTGTGGTGTGTGTGTGTATTAGTTGCTCAGTCGTGTCTGACTCTTTGTGACCCCATGCACTATAGCACGCCAGGCTCCTGTGTCCATGAAATTCTCCAGGCAAGAATATTGGAGTGAATAGCCATTCCCTTCTCCAGGGAATCTTTCCAATCCAAGTATTGAACCCAGATCTCCCATATTGCAGGCAGATGCTTTACCATCTGAGGCACCAGGGGAGCCCACTGTCTGCAGTGTGTCCACACAAAAGTTGTGTTCCAATGAAACTTTATTTATAAAATACAAACAGAAGGGCTGTTTGGCCCCTGTGGTATAGTTAGCTGACTCCTGTACTAAGATATAGGTTATTCCACCTACCCAGAATAACTATATATATGTATGACTGCATATGCATACATGTATGTATGTATGACTGCGAAAGGCAGGAGGAGAAGGGGACGACAGAGGATGAGATGGTTGGATGGCATCACCGACTCAATGGACATGAGTTTGAGTAAACTCCGGGAGTCGGTAATGAACAGGGAGGCCTGGCTTGCTGCAGTCCATGGGGTCACAAAGAGTCGGTCACAACTGAGCGACTGAACTGAGCTGAACTGATGTATGACTGCAGCAGTATGCCCACACAAAAAGGCCTGCAGAAGATCTGGACAGGGTGCGGATTCATGCCAAGAATAAGGCTGAATCAGGATGACTGAGTAGGCTCAGTCCCACATGTCCGCCCCAACTCTATCTCTACACCCTTCACTCTCACCCCTGTTCATTTAGGCAGTCGTCTGGGTAGGCGGAATAACCTATATCTTAGTGCAAGAGTCAGCTGACTGTACCACAGGGGCCCAATCCAGCCCTTCTGTCTGTTTTTTATAAATAAAGTTTTATTAGAACGCAGCCATGCTCATTCATTTGTGTGTTGTCTTACTTTCACATAAAATGGCAGAATTGAGTAGTTGTAACAGGGTACCTATAGTCTACAGAGATTGAAATATTTATGCTCTGCCCCTTTATAGAAAAGTATGCTGACCCCTGTCTTCATATGAAGACACTTGAGCTTGAAAAACAGCTGTGCCTAAATTCATTTCATGTGGTTGAACTGCTCTATAGCATAAACACACAGACTCAGACACACACAGGAAACTGAGAATTAAATGGCTAAAAAAACATGCATTCTAACTCTGAATTATATATTTTTAAATGTTGCATAGACTTTGTTTGGATTACCCTCTTTTTTTCCCAGGCTTCATCTTAATCTTCCCAAGTGAAATCTGTCCTTTGCTTCATGTTGTCTTGTAACCATATTTCAATAGCACTTAATCAGTGATAAAACTGCTTTGATTTATTCCCAGCTGTGGATATTATTGTTGAAATCTGTGTAAGAGTTTCGACGTGTTATGATTGGAGCAATAGCATTTAGGAGTCCAGAGGCAAGTCAGAAAATTAACAACTGAGTCTTCTGATGCCTAAATTAACTGCACAGACAGCGCTGAGTACAATGAGAAAGTTCTGTAGAACTTACTCGGCAGTATGTAAAGTGTTGAAATGGCTCACCCATTAAAAGTATTATATCATAAGGACAAGTTCTCATTGCATATACTCTCTCCAAAGGCAGTGCCAGCATTTCATTTAAAGGACAGCTGGCTGCTCTTTTCTTTGGGGACAATTTTCTTCATGCAACATATAGACTGTTGATGCTCTAGCATCTAACATTATGTTTCCCTATTCTGCAGCAAGACTGGGCCCCAGTAGGTGCTTTGTGTGTCTTATGATGGGCTTTGCTGATGTAGCTAAAGCCATCTCACAGGAACAGAAAGAAACAGTCTATGTTCATTTCAGAAAACTTAGACTAGAGAATACACAAAGAAGACGCAGTAGGACCCATAATCTAACAACTAGTCATTTATAGTTTTCCAAACAGTTTTTTAAAATTCCTGCATTAATTGTAAAATGAGACAGAAAAAATGTCTGGGTCTAGATATGTTTAGCATGATTACCTTCCCAGTTTTTCCATTCAGTTTCTGGCACTTTATTTCTTCATGTAAACCTTCCGTAAGTGTTATTTTTATTTCAAGATTGTTTGTAGTTTGAGTTGTACTATACATTAGAATTGGCCATCATATGTAATCATTTGCTCTTTTGCTAAATCTGAATTTATGTAAATTTGAGAGATTTTCAGTACATACTTTAATTGTTATTGATTGATTTTACTCAGTGCTCTCCATCCATTGTTCACAAGGAATGTTAGATAGCATTATTGATCATCACGATTGCAAGGTGTTTATTGGACTTGAGAGTTTTTAATATATAATGTGATGTTCTATTTTCATAAAACAGTTATCCTTTGTTGTTCTTAGGAACTCTGTAGCTGCCATAAACCTTTGTTAGTTGAGATAATGATCTTTGATCACTTTTTAGCGGCTGAAAATGATCACGTTCTTGGATTGTTTAATATTACTCTTTTGCTGTGGATCAAAACTTATTTATCTCCCTAACTGAACTACGAATCCCTTGAGAGTCAAGACTGTATTTTGTCTCAGAATTTCTAGTACCTTACCCAGAATTCAGTATCTGGCACACAAAAAAATACATGCTTGATAAATATTTACAGAATAAAGGGGAAATTTCTTGCCCCAAATCATGTATAAGTATAATGTCAGAACACATGTCCTTGCTTGCCCTGTGGGTCCTCTTATTTTTCTTTTTATTACTTGATGTAGTAAAGTGAGTGGTTAAGAAGGCAGGCTCTTTGTTCAAAGGCCCAGTAGAGCTGAAATGTGAGCTTCTTCCATTTCTTAGCCATGTGACCTTGGCCAAGTCTGTGGACCTCGGTTCCATTATTTGTAAAACAGTGATGTGGTAGAAACTGCTGCATAGGATTTTTGAGAATGAAATGAGATGCCTTGCCCATTCTTAGTTCTTAGCAAATGTTAGCTCATCCCCTTTACCTCTCACCTTCCTCATTTTGATACCTTAAAGTTAGCTGTTTTATAGTAAGCTTTTCTTTTTAAGTTAAAAAAAAAAGTTTTAACATGGATAATAAACATTAAAAATAAGTATCTGCTACAAACATGTAATTCATTATGATGATTTATTTTAGGTTCTTTTCACTTTTTTAACTTCTTTTTAAATTTTTTTTTTAAATTGGAGGAAAATTGCTTTACAGTGTTGCGCTGGTTTCTGCCATACAACAATGCAAATCAGCCGTAAGTATATCTATCATTTTACTTTTTAATTGTAGACTTACGATCACTTAAATGGAATAGTTTACATCGACCTGCTATTCTTGTGCCTTTTCTTGTGCTCATTTTATAGAGAGACAAATTCTGAAATAATGTAAGACCCCTTCAGGCTGGGCTTCCCTGGTGGCTTAGGCAGTAAAGAATCTGCCTGCAATGCAGGAGACCTGGGTTCGATCCCTGGGTTGGGGAGATCCCCTAGAGAAGGGAATGGCAACCCACTCCAATATTCTTGCCTGCAGAATCCCTTGGATGGAAGAGCTTGGCGGGCTACAGCCCATGGGGTCACAAACAGTCGGACATGACTGAACGACTAAGCGCGCACACACACACACAAGTCTTCTTCAGGCTACTCAGAATTTCGAACAGGAAAAAATAGAAATTCCTGAACAAGGTTCTCTAACCCTTGTGTAAAGCCTTCCCTTTCTCTTTAAACCCTGTGCCAAAGTAGCTATGCAAGTATCATTTACATCCCCGGGCAGGGCTTGGGCTTCTAAGTCAGGCGCTGTGTTTTGCTGAAGTCTGCTAACAGCCTGTGCATTAAATTCATAATGAGATTAAAATCTACTGTTCTTAAAAAAAGAAGAGTTGAAAATGTGTTGCAAAAGCCCTTTTGTCTCATCATATTAATGTTGATGCCCTCTTATCCCAGAAACTTGGCTGAAGCTGGAGCCAAAATCTATATTGGTTTAATTTTAAGTGGCCTTGTGAACAAGTGAGTACAGACACCGAAGGAACTGAAAGGCACGTAGAGCACTCAGGCTCCTGGATCTGGATTCTCAGGTGGGGCTGGGCCCACATGCTTATTTCTGTGAAGGAGGGGCTGAATGTTGAGACCCTTGCCACTTTCTTTCATTGTAATCATAGAGGCAGATTGGATTCATTAATGAGCATAATAAGGATTAGATATTGGAAAAAATCCCAAATTTTCTAATCTAATGTGAAAAGAACTCCTCAAAAAGTAGACAAATGCATTTGTTCTGCAGTCTTTGAAGAAAGAGTATGAAGTGACTGTTTGATAAGATAAATGAAGTCTGAATATTCAGCCTGATGATCTGCTAGACCAATGGTAGCAATCACCTTTATTCCTATTCAGCTTTAAACTCTCTCTCTTCTTTTCTTTTTATTTTATCTGGGTAAGCATATTCCTTATTATTGAAAGGAAAAAATAAAAAGAAGCAATGGTACTGCAGAGTGACTTTCTCCCCTGCTATAGGACACCAGCTCAATGCAATGAGCATCAGTAACAGTGGCTGCTGACTCACAGACATGCATGTGGACTGGGTTCATTTTGAATGAGCCAGGCAGGCTTCAAGCTCAAGAGCAGCCTCGCTCAGGTGTGCCTGCCTCGCCAGGCCCCTGCTGCTCCGGAAGGTGAAGAGTGCTTGATCTCTTCCAGGCTGGTCTCAGCCAGGGGTCTATTGTTAAGACCTGCCTGAAAGCTGGCAAAATGACATTCCCCGGTGTGATTGAGTTTTAATGTAAGATTACAACCATAGATCAAAGTGAGGAGGACATTTGGGCAGGGGCTCTTAAGAATTTTAGAGCCAGAGCATAAAGAAGATAATTATGCTGTGTGATTTAGGGTTGATTCTGCATGTGTCACTCATGAGCAAGGCTTGTCCTCTAGCTGATAAGGGGCTTTACTCTCTCCCATCCCCCACCAATGTCCCCTGTTATTTAGCATCTAGAAGACCTTTTAAGGGCTGTGATTAAAGAAACAAAAACTGTTCTAAAAATGGCTTTTCTTGATATTGAAGATCTGCCTTTTACACAAAAAAGCATATTCTGGATTTGTTATCCATGAATTTTGGAACAAAAGAAAAAGAGGGAAAAAAAAAAAATGGGGCCAGCAATCTGATCGAGTCAAAGTCCTTTTGATCTGACTTTGCCATCCAGATTTTATGATAATTCAGCCCCAGCTGGGCTTAAATTTGCCTTTGCATTGTTGACCTATTTTTCCCAAAGTGCTAGAATAGCAGAATCCATTTTCTTACCTGAAGACCTATTTGGAAATTCCTCTCCAACTTTAGAGTTTTGGAGAAGTTCAGTTCTCCTGATGATCTGATATGCTTCCTTTATTAACTGAAGATTTTTCTGCAGTTCTGAAGGTTTTCCCTTTTTGTCATGGCTACCAGGGACCAAGTCCCATGCTTAGCTATGATTGTTTGTTTTACCCTGTTTCTAGAAAATGTACCTTTTTAATTAATTAATTTATTTATTTTTTGGTAGCTTTCTGACTTTTTACACACTTTTAATAGCAGGCCCGTTGTTCTATGTTTTCTGTACCAGTGAATGTATGCTACATGGAACCTTCTTAATGGAATTTGTTTTTAAACTTTAACCGTATTTTGTCTTATAAGGAATATATCATTTTTTTCTTAATATTGGAAATATGAAAAAGCAAAAGGAAAAAAATGAAAATGATCCTTAATTTTACCAATCAGGGAATAATGTGCCTTTAACAGTGTGGTTACTTAACCTTCTGTGGGTCTCCCATAAAATGGGGGTCATGAAGAGGCTCCACCCACAAGCCAGCCTCCTAAGGCATCTGGGAGTGTAAAACATGCTGCATGCTTCGAACAACACCCCGGTAAGATAAGTGTCTGATAGGGATTATGGACTGTTGTTGGGTGTTTTGTTTCAGACCTTTATCCCTAGGCATGTATCAAACCATTTTTATAAGTAAATATGAGCATATAGTCAGTGGAATCGTGATTTTGGAGAGCTGCAAGGGGGATCTCAGGGTTTATCCAGTGTAGTTTCTTCACAGGACATCAGCTTGGGAGTTCAACTGTCCTATTCCAGGATGCTAAACTAGGATTTACTGAGGCAGAAACGTGAAGAATAGATGGATATACTGGGAGCAGAAACAAGGTGATTTTAATAGGTGTGCTGCTGGTGAGACACGTCAAACTGTAGCCAAGTCTCCCTTACCAGGTGCAGAAGGGAAGTATTCTGGAGGCCAAGTAGAGCCTCAAAGCCACACAGTGTTCACTTAGGGCCGAAGCAGAGCCCAGGTCTCGGCACTGCTCCTCAGCGGTGTTTCTGTCATGTGGAGGGCCACCAGACACATTTAAAGAGAAGCTTTTTGTGTAAATTCCACTGCCTAATAATTTGTTATATCCAGGCAGTTGCTACAAATAGTATTGCATTTTAAGATAGACCAGAATGTTGCGAGCAATTCACTGAGGTTACCAACTATGCAGTTGTGGAAAGTAAAAGCAAAACAAAGAAACACTTGCCTCCATTCATTTATTGATTCACTGTGAAGCATGATAGCATTCACACAGTAGTCCCTTCTTATCTGTAGCTTTACTTTCCATGGTTTCAGCTACCTGTGGTCAACCATGGTCCAAAACTATTAAATGGATAATTCCAAAAAGAAACAAATCATAGGTTCTAAATGGCATACGGTTCTGAGTAGCTTGATGAAACCTCACACTGTCCCATTCCATCCTGCCTGGGATCCCCAAGCATCAGCATAGTCTGCTCATTACATCCAACCATCAACATTGTCATGGCTCCATGATCCAGGATCACCAGAAGCAGGTGGTCCTCCTTCTGATATATTTTCAGAAGCTCAGTAGTAGCCTAACATTATATCCTAGTACCTTTGTCATTCACCTCACTTCACCTCATCACTTTGCCTCATCCCACATCATCACAAGAAGAAGGGTGAGTGTGGTACAATAAGATATTTTTAAGGAGAGACCACACTCACATACCTTTATTCCAGTATGTTTTTATAATCATTCTATTTGTTATTATTAGTTAATTATTGTTAATCTGCTACTGTAATTAGTTTATAAATTGAACTTTATCATAGGTATGTATATATAGGAAGAAACATAATATATATAGGGTTACATACTTGGATTTCAGGTTATAGGGTTACAAGTCTTGGGTTTGAGGAACCTACTGAGGGTCTTAGAACCCTCACAGATAAGGAGGATCTACTGTATTTCACTAATTCAGTCTGACCTTCATTCATGAGTTGTAATTAATGAAGTTTTACTGCATTTCAGCTCCTAAGTTGAGATGGTTTGGAGAGTGGGTAGAAGAGAAATTTAGTTATGAACTTCTGAGGGCAGCTTCCAGTGAAACTCTCTTCATTGCTTGAGGTGGTATTCTGTTGCAGATGGTTTATATCTGAGAACAGGCCATGGTGTATGTTGTTTCCTATCATTCCAGGAAGTTCAGTTCCCCTATGAATATACAAAATATCATGTGCTATAAGTTGACCTGTGTTTGAGAAACAACTAGAAGAAAAAGCCAAGTGCTTAAAGGCTGCACAAGCTAAGCCTGTGATGGGGTAATTTGTAATGTCTCTAAACATTACAGGAATATCTACAGTCTTGTATGACACGGCCCTTTGCCATTGCACATGACTGATTCTATAAGAATCTACATGTAGGTGTTTAGATGTTTTACCATGTCTGCCTGACATAAACTAATGATGTAGACTGCTAACCGTGGTGACATGATTAAACATGATGTTAATTAGTGGCTCTTGTAAGAGTCTTGATCCTTCCTTTTAGCAGCCTTCATTGTGCATGTATGAAAGTTTAAAAGACAGAAATGGTTGTTCCCTGTATGGCATCTGTTAATAGCAATGGGAACTCAAGGAAAAAAAAAAGCATTTAAACCACCCAGTAAGACATATCAGGTCCATCTTCTTGTTCTGGGAGTTGTCCAAAACCATGTCTTTGTGGAAAGGAATATGGCAATTTTCCTGTGAGCTGTAATCATTTGTACTATTACTTAGTTGTCATGTATTGATGATCTCATTTCAATCAAACGTATCTCATTCTGTAAGCTTTTGATGGGAGGAATTTTTGGAAGGGTTTAGGAAGGTTAAATCTGTGAGACATGGCTTCCATCTGGAATGCATTAGCTACAAAGATTTATTAGTCAGAGTGCCTCTGCATAATGTTCCATGGAAAGCGGGTCCTGCATCTAATTTCCAGCATGATGTCTATATGAGGAGTGATCTTTGAAATATCATAGGTGACAATCAAGTTTGTTATAAAAATAGTAAATGCCCAGGATTTTCATGGCGGCTATTTTAAATCCCTCATGAGAGCTGCTAAGCAGGTAGTTGATTTGTTGACAAATGATAAAACTCAAGGAATAGCAACATGCATGAAATTTTAAAAGAGGATGGCCCTTTTGAGCAGAAAAAGACTCTTAGAACAATCGGGAACATTTAATGTTTTCATTTACCTTCTCTCTGGGCAAGAGAGCATTAGAAATATAATAAGACCAGTACTCAAACTACATATAGAAGGACATCTCTTTCTAATTAAAATTGTTCTTAAGAGCTAGTTGTGTTGATCAGTAAGTGAAGCAGGGGAAGCTTTGTAATATCTCATACAATACACAGCCTGAGACTATACCGTTCTGTGCGGTGATGTGATTGGTTCAAATTAGAGATGATGAAGGTGCTAGAATTTCCAATTCTACTGATCTCTGTGTGGGAAGAAGGCAGAGCTGATATATAGCCTAGGCTTACCTGGGCTACTGTACCCTTAGAAGACAGCAAACATAAACACAGAAATGGAGGTAAAGTTTGAGTTTGGGTTGCAGAAACTGTGATCAGATGGAGGCCAGAAGCTTCTGCTTCCTGCTGAAAAGGCAGCTCGAGCTCTGGGGGAAGGTTTTTCTCCTTTTCACTTTCCTTGTTCTCAGTGGCTAACATCAAGGTAACATGAGAGCAGGTCCAGTCCCACAAAAGCTTTTTATACCATCAGGCGGCAATTATGGCCTAAGATACCTTCCCTGGCTGTATCATGTCTTCTTGAAAATGCAGGCCAAAGGATTAATGCCAGGTGAAGGGCGAGTCAGCATCCAAATATTTATCTGTGAATTTAGGTCACACCACAATGCTCAGTTGTGTCATTCCCTCTCAACATAGGAAAAAGTGTTCTGTATCCTGGATACAAGTTCAGTACAAAATTGTTCTCCAAGGATTACAAGGGAAATGCTGAAGCTCAGCAATTTTCTTTGCCCCTTGCATTGGGCTGTTGTGCCATCGGGTGGGCTTGTGCCAGACAGCAGAATAAAGAGTGAAGTAGTGCTGGCTACAAAACTCGTGTGAGAGAGAAAAAGGAGCCTTTACCATGAGACCTCAAAGAGCAGGGCCTGAACTTTTCGCCTTCTCAGTGGACATTTGCAAGGTCCTCAGCTTGAAAGTGTTTCTCTTCTCCAATCCACTGTGCATGCTAGGAAGGCCACAGCTGGGCCAGTGCCTCCCCTCTGGCAACCGATGAAGACACATTCCCATGCATCCACTTGCAGTCATAATCTTTGTCAACTTGGATGCATTTAAGGACATTAATTTCTTCTTTTCTCTCATGAGGTTTTAGCAGAAAATCCCACTCCTTTTTCCTTGCCGGCAATGTGATACATGGTCTCCACACATCCATATCCCAGACATACCCCCAATCCCAATAGTGGAGTCTCCGAAACCCTCAGTGCAGCCTGGTTGTCATCACAGAGGAGTGCAACTTTCTTTCTGGGCTTGCCTTATAAGATCTGTGGGAGAGTGCCATGTGTCCTCTCCCCAGCTGATGCCGCCTTTACTAAGGCAGAATAGCGCCTAGGCCACTCTCTTGTACACCTGTTGTTGCAGGTACCTTGTGTTAATTAAGGACTTCCCTGGTGGCTCAAACAGTAAAGAATCTACCGGCAGTGTAGGAGACTTGGGTTCAGTCCCTGGGTTGGGAAGATGCCCCTGGAGAAGGAAATGGCTACCACTCCAGTATTCTTGCCTGGGAAATTCTATAGACAGAGGAGCCTGGCGGGCTATAGTCCATGGGGTGGCAAAGAGTCGGACGCAACTGAGTGAATAACACTTTCACTTTCACTGTGTTAATTCAAATTTCACTGTATACAGACTATTCACAAGATAGCCTTGTGTCTTTGGGTACGATTTAATGTGAACTAAACAAAACCGTAATAGAAACCATGATCAGTCCCCAAAGACATTTGGCATATGGTTGGAAATACTTTCAATGACACAACTACTGTGGAGAAACTAATCCAAGAATTCTGAATGTTATCCTGAGTTCAGCCCAGACCTGCCCAGTTGTCCAGATTGCTTCATTGTTCTTTGATGACTTTGTATGAATCCAAGTATCCACTTCCCCCAAAAGTAATAATTTGTTTTCATTCATTATTCATTTACCTTGAGGCAGATAAAGTTCTAGACAACTTTCACATTTGCTAAAGAAAAACTCCTTTTGATTCAAGTAGTACTTTTTAAAGCCTCAGAGCCTTAGAATTAAATTCATTGCTTAATATAGACTTGAATGCATGGACATATCCTGAAGGAAATACCAAACACATTTTAAGGAGAAATACTCAGTCTTTCTTTCATGTCACAGTCTAAGTTGTTATCAATATTTTGCATCACTTTAAATTTTCTGCATTTTAAAATTAACTTTTATTGGAATATACTTGATTTGATCACTGAGTAAGGCCTTCTTATCTCTCCTTGCTGTTCTTTGGAACTCTGCATTCAAATCAGTACATCTTTTCTTTTCTCCTTTGCCTTTCTCTTCTCTTCTTTTTTCAGCTATTTGTAAGGGCTCCTCAGACAACCATTTACCTTTTTGCATTTCTTTTTCTTGGGGATGGTCTTGATCACTGCCTCCTGTACAGTGTCACGAACCTCTGTTCATAGTTCTTCAGGCGCTCTGTCTATCAGATCTAATCCCTTGAAACTATGTCACTTCCACTGTATAATTGTAAGGGATTTGATTTAGCTCATGCCTGAATGGTCTAGTTTCCTAGACCATATGTTCTTCAATTTAAGTCTGAATTTGGCAATAGGGAGTTCATGATCCGAGCCACAGTCCGCTCCCGTTCTTGTTTTTGCTAACTGTATGGAGCTTCTCCATCTTTGGCTGCAAAGAAAATAATCAGTCTGATTTCAATATCCCCATCTGGTGATGTCCATGTATGGAGTCTTCTCCTGTGTTGTTGGAAGAGGGTGTTTGCTATGACCAGCGCATTCTCTTGGCAAAACTCTATTATTCTTTGCCCTGCTTGATTTTGTATTCCAAGGCCAAATTTGCCTGTTACTCCAGGTATCTCTTGACTTCCTACTTTTGCATTCCAGTCCCCTATAATAAAAGGACATCTCTTTTGAGTGTTAGTTCTATAAGGTCTTGTAGGACTTCATAGAACTGTTCAACTTCAGCTTTTTCAGCATTACTTGTCGGGGCACAGACCTGAATTACTGTTATATTGAATGGTTTGCCTTGGAAATGAACAGAGATCATTCTATCATTTTTGAGATTGCATCCAAGTACTGCATTTCAGAATCTTTTGCTGACAATGAGGGCTACTCCTCATTTCTTCTAAGGGATTTTTGCCCACAGTAGTAGATGTAATGGTCATCTGAGTTAAATTCACCCATTCCAGTCCATTTTAGCTCACTGATTGCTGAAATGTCGATGTTCACTCTTGCCATCTCCTCTTTGACCACTTCCAATTTGCCTTGATTCATGGACCTAACATTCCTGGTTCCTATGCAAAATTATTCTTTACAGCATTGGACTTTACTTCCATCACCAGTCACATCCACAACTGGATGTTGTTTTTGCTGTGACCAACCTAGACAGCATATTAAAAAGCAGAGACATTGTTTTACCAACAAAGATCCATCTTGTCAAATCTATGGTTTTTCCAGTAGTGATGTATGGATGTGAGAGTTGAACTACAAAGAAAGCTGAGCACTGAAGAATTGATGCTTTTGAACTGTGGTATTGAAGAAGACTCTTGAGAGTCTCTTGGACTGCAGGGAGATCCAACCAGTCCATCCTAAAGAAAATCAGTCCTGAATATTCATTGGAAGGATGGATACTGAAGCTGAAATTTGGCCACCTAATGCAAAGAACTGACTCATTGGAAAAGACCCAGATGCTGGGAAAGACTGAAGGCGGTAGGAGAAGGGGACAATAGAGGATGAGATGGTTGGATAGCATCACAGACTCAATGGACATGAGTTTGAGTAAGCTCCGTGAGTTGGTGATGGATAAAGAAGCCTGGTGTGCTGCAGTCCATGGGGTCACAAAAAGTTGGACATGACTGAGCGACTGAACTGATAGTTGACTTACAGTATTGTGATAGTTTCTGTTGTCAAGCAAAGTGAATCAGTTATATATATATACACATATATACATTCTTTTTTAAATATAAATTTATTTATTTTAATTGGAAGCTAATTACTTTACAATATTATAGTGGTTTTGCCATACATTGACATGAATCTGCTATGGGTGTATATGTGTTCCCCGTCCTGAACCCCCTCCCACTTATCCATCCCTCTGGGTCATCCCAGTGCACCAGCCCTGAGCACCCTGTCTCATACACTGAACCTGGACTGGCGATTTGTTTTCACATATGATAATATAGTGTGTTTTAACACCATTCTCCCAAATCATCCCACCTTCACCCTCTCCCACAGAGTCCAAAAGACTGCTCTATACATCTGTGTCTCTTTTGCTGTCTCACATATAAGGTCATCGTTACCATCCTTCTAAATTCCATATATACGTGTTAGTATACTGTATTGGTGTTTTTCTTTCTGTCTTACTTCACTCTGTATAATAGGCCCCAGTTTCATCCACCTCATTAGAACTGATGCAAATGTATTCTTTTTAATGGCTGGGTAATATTCCATTCCCTGGAGAAGGAAATGGCAACCCACTCCAGTATTCTTGCCTGGGGAATCCCATGGATGGAGGAGCTTGGTGGGGCTACAGTCCATGGGTTGCAAAGAGTTGGACACGACTGAGTGACTTCACTTTCACTTTAAATATTCCATTGTGTATATGTACCACAGCTTTTTTATCCACGTGTCTGCTGATGGACATCTAGGTTGCTTCCATGTCCTGGCTATTATAAACAGTGCTGTGATGAACATTGGGTTACACGTGTCTCTTTCAGTTCTGGTTTCCTTGATGTGCATTCCCAGTAGTGGGATTGCTAGGTCATATGGCAGTTCTATTTCCAGTTTTTTAAGGAATCTCCACACTGTTCTCCATAGTGGCTGTACTAGTTTGCATTCCCACCAACAGTGTAAGAGGGTTCCCTTTTCTCCACACCCTCTCCAGCATTTATTGATTGTAGACTTTTGGATAGCAGCCATTTTGACTGGCGTGAAATGGTACCTCATTGTAGTTTTGATTTGCATTTCTCTGATAATGAGTGATGTTGAGCATCTTTTCATGTGTTTGCTAGCCATCTGCATGTCTTCTTTGGAGAAATGTCTATTTAGTTCTTTGGCCCATTTTTTGATTGAGTCATTTATTTTTCTGGAATTGGGCTGCAAGGAGTTGCTTGTATATTTTTGAGATTAATTCTTTGTCAGTTTCTTTGTTTGCTATTATTTTCTCTCATTCTGAAGGCTGTCTTCTCACCTTGTTTATTATTTCCTTTGTTGAGCAAAAGCTTTTAAGTTTAATTAGGTCCCATTAGTTTATTTTTGCTTTTATTTTCAGTATTCTGGGAGGTGGGTCATAGAGGATCCAGCTGTGATTTATGTCAGAGAGTGTTTTGCCTATGTTTTCCTCTAGGAGTTTTATAGTTTCTGGTCGTACATTTAGATCTTTAATGCATTTGAGTTTATTTTTGTGTATGGTGTTAGAAAGTGTTCTAGTTTCATTCTTTTACAAGTGGTTGACCAGTTTTCGCAGCACCACTTGTTAAAGAGATTGTCTTTTCTCCATTGTATAATCTTGCCTCCTTTGTCAAAAATAAGGTGTCCATAGGTGTATGGATTTATTTCTGGGCTTTCTATTTTGTTCCATTGATCTATATTTCTGTCGCTGTGCCAGTACCATACTGTCTTGATGACTGTGCCTTTGTAATAGAGCCTGAAGTCAGGGAGGTTGATTCCTCCAGTTTAATTTTTCTTTCTCAATATTTCTTTGGCTATTTGAGTTTTTTTTTTAATTTCCATACGAATTGTGAAATTATTTTTTCTAGTTCTATGAAAAATATCACTGGTAGCTTGATAGGGATTGCATTGAATCTATAGATTGCTTTGGGTAGTATACTCATTTTCACTATATTGATTCTTCCAATCCATGAACATGGTATATTTCTCCACCTATTTGTGTTCATTTTTATTTCTTTCACCACTGTTTTATAGTTTCTATATATAGGTCTTTTGTTTCTTTAGGTAGATATATTCCTATTTTATTCTTTTCATGCAATGGTGAATGGAATTGTTTCCTTAATTTCTCTTTCTGTTTTCTCATTGTTAGTGTATAGGAAAGCAAGGGATTTCTGTGTATTAATTTTATATTCTGAAACTTTATGATATTCATTGATTTTCTCTAGTAATTTTCTGGTGGAGTCTTTAGGGTTTTCTGTGTAGAGGATCATGTCATCTGCAAACAGTGAGAGTTTTACTTCTTTTCCAATCTGGATTCCTTTTATTTCTTTTTCTGCTCTGATTGCTGTGGCCAAAACTTCCAAAACTATGTTGAATAGTAGTGGTGAGAGTGGGCACCCTGGTCTTGTTCCTGACTTTAGGGGAAATGCTTTCAATTTTTCACCATTGAGGATAATGTTTGCTGTGGGTTTGTCATATATAGCTTTTATTATGTTGAGGTATGTTCCTTCTCACTCACCTAGAGCCAGACATCCTGGAATGTGAAGTCAAGTGGGCCTTAGAAAGCATCACTACAAACAAAGCTAGTGGAGGTGATGGAATTCCAGTTGAGCTCTCTCAAATCCTGAAACATGATGCTGTGAAAGTGCTGTACTAAATATGCCAGCAAATTTGTAAACCCTCAGCAGTGCCCACAGAACTGGAAAAGGTCACTTTTCATTCCAGTCCCAAAGAAAGGCAATGCCAAAGAATGCTCAAACTACTGCACAATTACACTTATTTCACATGCTAGTAAAGTAATGCTCAAAATTCTCCAAGCCAGGCTTCAGCAATACGTGAACTGTGAACTTCCAGATGTTCAAGCTGGTTTTAGAAAAGGCAGAGGAAAAAAAAGAAAAGGCAGAGGAACCAGAGATCAAATTGCCAACATCCAAGGGATCATTGAAAAAGCAACAGAGTTCCAAAAAAAACATCTATTTCTACTTTATTGACTATGCCAAAGACTTGACTGTGTGGATCACAATAAACTGTGGAAAATTCTGAAAGAGATGGGAATACCAGACCACCTGACCTGCCTCTTGAGAAACCTGTATGCAGGTCAGGAAGCAACAATTAGAACTGGACATGGAACAACAGACTGGTTCCAAATAGGAAAAGGAGTATGTCAAGGCTGTATATCGTCACCCTGCTTATTTAACTTCTATGCAGAGTACATCATGAGAAATGCTGGGCTGGAAGAAACACAAGCTGGAATCAAGATTGCCAGGAGAAATATCAGTAACCTCAGATATGCAGATGACACCATCCTTATGGCAGAAAGTGAAGAGGAACTAAAAAGCCTCTTGATGAAAGTGAAAGAGGAGAGTGAAAAAATTGGCTTAAAGCTCAACATTCAGAAAACGAAGATCATGGCATCTGGTCCCATCACTTCATGGCAAATAGATAGGGAAACAGTGGAAACAGTGTCAGACTTTATTTTGGGGGGCTCCAAAATCACTGCAGATGGTGATTGCAGCCATGAAATTAAAAGACACTTACTCCTTGGAAGAAAAGTTATGACCAACCTAGATAACATATTGAAAGCAGAGACATTACTTTGCCAACAAAGGTCCGTCTAGTCAAGGCTATGGTTTTTCCAGTAGTCATGTATGGATGTGAGAGTTGGACTGTGAAGAAGGCTGAGCGCCGAAGGATTGATGCTTTTGAACTGTGGTGTTGGAGAAGACTCTTGAGAGTCTCTTGGACTGCAAGGAGATCCAACCAGTCCATTCTGAAGGAGATCAGCCCTGGGATTTCTTTGGAAGGACTGATGCTAAAGCTGAAACTCCAGTCCTTTGGCCACCTCATGCAAAGAGTTGACTCATTGGAAAAGACTCTGATGCTGGGAGGGATTGTGGGCAGGAGGGAGAAGGGGATGACAGAGGATGAGATGGCTGGATGGCGTCACCGACTCAATGGACGTGAGTCTGAGTGAACTCTGGGAGTTGGTGATGGACAGGGAGGCCCTGGCGTGCTGCAATTCATGGGGTCGCAGAGTCGGACACGACTGTGCGACTGAAGTGAACTGACTGATGTTCCTTCTATTCCTGCTTTCTGGAGGGTTTTTATCATAAAGGATGTTGAATTTTGTCAAAGGCTTTTTCTGCATCTATTGAGATAATCATATGGTTTTTATCTTTCAATTTATTAATGTTGTGTATTACATTTATTGATTAGTGGATATTGAAGAATCCTCGCATCCCTGAGATTAAAGTCATTGCAGAGTATTGAGTAGATTTCCCTGTTTTTATACAATAGGGTTCTTATTATTTATCTGTCTTATATATGTGTATGGGTGTACTCAATCATGTCCAACTCTTTGCAACCCCATGGACTGTAACACACCAGGCTCCTCTGTCCATGGAATTTTCAGGCAACAGTATTGGAGTAGGTTGACATTTCCTTCTCCAAGGGATCTTATATGGTAGTGTGTATATGTGAATCTGAATCTCCCAATTTATCACTCCCCAGCTTCCCTCTTGGTAACTGTAAGTTTGTTTTCTGTATCTATGATTCTATTTCTGTTTTGTAGATAGGTTCATTTGTACCATTTTTTTTAGATTCCATGTATAAGCAATACCATGTATTTGTGTTTCTCTTTCTGACTTACTTCACCAGGATGACAGTCTCTAGTTCCACCCATGTCACTGCAAATGGCATTATTTGCTTCTTTTTTGTGGCTGAGTAGTATTCCACTGTGCATATGTACCACATCTTTGTTCATTCTTCTGTTGATGTACATTTAGACTGCTTCCATGTCCTGGTTGTTGTAAATAGTGCTGCAGTGCAATGCACATTGGCGTGCATGCATCTTTTTGATAGGTTACAGAGAACGGTGTCAGATTTGTGAGCTCTGAAGAATAATTAGCTTCAGGACCAGAGACTAGGCTTGACCACTCAGGGCTTTTGTGTGGCAGAAGTTTTATTACAGTGAAAGAGGACAGAGAAAGCTTCTGATACAGACATCAGAAGGGGGCAGAGAGTGCCCCCCTCGCTAGTGTTAGCAAGGGAGCTCTATACTTTTTTAATTAGTTATTACAATAAATTAAAGGAATGTCTCAAGATTGTAAAGATCTTACTAGACCCACTCCCATAATTTACACTGTAAAATAACAGTATTAGCCACAAGGTTTTCAAGAAGGGGAAACTGTCCATAAGCAGGATACATTGTTGTTATTATAATCCTTGGTACAGAGTTTAAACTGAGTTGTTTGTTGTGTAATCATCAGTTCCTGGCTTAAAGGAAAAAAAAGAAAAGCCGTTTTATGTGACTAAGACTAAGGAAAGTAGAGGGGGAAAAAAAAAAAAGCTTGTCCTTTCCTCCTTGAGAACCCCATACCCCTATCTCCACTTCAAGAGCCCCATACCCCCTTCTCCTCAGGGACCCCAGACTTCTTATCAGCCTGCCTAGGAATTGACTCTCTCATTTTCATATTATGGTTTTCTCCAGATGTATGCCCAGGAGTGAGATTCCTGGATCATATGGTAACTCTATTTTTAATTTTTTGAGGAACCTCTGTACTGTTCTCCATAGTAGCTGTAATACTTTATATTCCCACAACAGTGAAGGAAGGCTCCCTAAATTGTCCCTATTTCCCCTATTGTCCCTAATTAGTAACGATTTATTTTTTCCATCTATGTCTGAGATTCAGAACTTTTAGAAGTCACACAGAGAAGAAAAACTATAAAATTCTGTGAATAAAGTTCTATGAGTAAAGGTTAATGTTATTAAATCTAGCAAAAATTATTTCCATTACAATTAAATTCTTGGAAAAAGAAACATAACACTAATGTGTTGTCATGTCTGAAACAGAAGTTTAACAGCTTTGAAACGAGATATAAAAAAGCAGTTGTAGTCATCTTAACCCTTTTCCAGTGTAAAATTTTATCTGTGTGCTCTGTGATGTACGAAAGAAATCTATCAGTCATTTCACTCAATTCAATAATGATCAGTATTTAAGTGGAAAAAACTTAACTTGGCTGTTTGATTAAGTTGACAAGTTATATATGGTTTCTTATAAAACTGTGAAATATTATACAGGTGTGAGATGTTACTGTTGATTTGCATAACCTATGGGAAGTCTGCAGTTTTAGTTGCTTTAGTACCATTATCCTGTAGACTTCAGTGGAGATAGATCATCAAGGGCGTTACTACATGTGCAGTTAAATTCAGTGTCATCTCAAGTTCAAGACCTGGTTTGAATGGCTCAGCTGATAAAGAATCCACCTGCAGTGCAGGAGACCTGGGTTTGATCCCTGGGTTGGGAAGCTCCCCTGGAGAAGGGAAAGGCTACCCTCTCCAGTATTCTGGCCTGGAGAAATCCATGGACTATATAGTCCGTGGGGTCACAAAAAGTTGGACATGACTGAGCGACTGAACTGATAGTTGACTTACAGTATTGTGATAGTTTCTGTTGTCAAGCAAAGTGAATCAGTTATATATATATACACATATATACATTCTTTTTTAAATATAAATTTATTTATTTTAATTGGAAGCTAATTACTTTACAATATTATAGTGGTTTTGCCATACATTGACATGAATCTGCTATGGGTGTATATGTGTTCCCCGTCCTGAACCCCCTCCCACCTCCCTCCTTATCCCATCCCTCTGGGTCATCCCAGTGCACCAGCCCTGAGCACCCTGTCTCATACACTGAACCTGGACTGGCGATTTGTTTCACATATGATAATATATGTGTTTTAACACCATTCTCCCAAATCATCCCACCTTCACCCTCTCCCACAGAGTCCAAAAGACTGCTCTATACATCTGTGTCTCTTTTGCTGTCTCACATATAAGGTCATCGTTACCATCCTTCTAAATTCCATATATACGTGTTAGTATACTGTATTGGTGTTTTTCTTTCTGTCTTACTTCACTCTGTATAATAGGCCCCAGTTTCATCCACCTCATTAGAACTGATGCAAATGTATTCTTTTTAATGGCTGGGTAATATTCCATTCCCTGGAGAAGGAAATGGCAACCCACTCCAGTATTCTTGCCTGGGGAATCCCATGGATGGAGGAGCTTGGTGGGCTACAGTCCATGGGTTGCAAAGAGTTGGACACGACTGAGTGACTTCACTTTCACTTTAAATATTCCATTGTGTATATGTACCACAGCTTTTTTATCCACGTGTCTGCTGATGGACATCTAGGTTGCTTCCATGTCCTGGCTATTATAAACAGTGCTGTGATGAACATTGGGTTACACGTGTCTCTTTCAGTTCTGGTTTCCTTGATGTGCATTCCCAGTAGTGGGATTGCTAGGTCATATGGCAGTTCTATTTCCAGTTTTTTAAGGAATCTCCACACTGTTCTCCATAGTGGCTGTACTAGTTTGCATTCCCACCAACAGTGTAAGAGGGTTCCCTTTTCTCCACACCCTCTCCAGCATTTATTGATTGTAGACTTTTGGATAGCAGCCATTTTGACTGGCGTGAAATGGTACCTCATTGTAGTTTTGATTTGCATTTCTCTGATAATGAGTGATGTTGAGCATCTTTTCATGTGTTTGCTAGCCATCTGCATGTCTTCTTTGGAGAAATGTCTATTTAGTTCTTTGGCCCATTTTTTGATTGAGTCATTTATTTTTCTGGAATTGGGCTGCAAGGAGTTGCTTGTATATTTTTGAGATTAATTCTTTGTCAGTTTCTTTGTTTGCTATTATTTTCTCTCATTCTGAAGGCTGTCTTCTCACCTTGTTTATTATTTCCTTTGTTGAGCAAAAGCTTTTAAGTTTAATTAGGTCCCATTAGTTTATTTTTGCTTTTATTTTCAGTATTCTGGGAGGTGGGTCATAGAGGATCCAGCTGTGATTTATGTCAGAGAGTGTTTTGCCTATGTTTTCCTCTAGGAGTTTTATAGTTTCTGGTCGTACATTTAGATCTTTAATGCATTTGAGTTTATTTTTGTGTATGGTGTTAGAAAGTGTTCTAGTTTCATTCTTTTACAAGTGGTTGACCAGTTTTCGCAGCACCACTTGTTAAAGAGATTGTCTTTTCTCCATTGTATAATCTTGCCTCCTTTGTCAAAAATAAGGTGTCCATAGGTGTATGGATTTATTTCTGGGCTTTCTATTTTGTTCCATTGATCTATATTTCTGTCGCTGTGCCAGTACCATACTGTCTTGATGACTGTGCCTTTGTAATAGAGCCTGAAGTCAGGGAGGTTGATTCCTCCAGTTTAATTTTTCTTTCTCAATATTTCTTTGGCTATTTGAGTTTTTTTTTAATTTCCATACGAATTGTGAAATTATTTTTTCTAGTTCTATGAAAAATATCACTGGTAGCTTGATAGGGATTGCATTGAATCTATAGATTGCTTTGGGTAGTATACTCATTTTCACTATATTGATTCTTCCAATCCATGAACATGGTATATTTCTCCACCTATTTGTGTTCATTTTTATTTCTTTCACCACTGTTTTATAGTTTCTATATATAGGTCTTTTGTTTCTTTAGGTAGATATATTCCTATTTTATTCTTTTCATGCAATGGTGAATGGAATTGTTTCCTTAATTTCTCTTTCTGTTTTCTCATTGTTAGTGTATAGGAAAGCAAGGGATTTCTGTGTATTAATTTTATATTCTGAAACTTTATGATATTCATTGATTTTCTCTAGTAATTTTCTGGTGGAGTCTTTAGGGTTTTCTGTGTAGAGGATCATGTCATCTGCAAACAGTGAGAGTTTTACTTCTTTTCCAATCTGGATTCCTTTTATTTCTTTTTCTGCTCTGATTGCTGTGGCCAAAACTTCCAAAACTATGTTGAATAGTAGTGGTGAGAGTGGGCACCCTGGTCTTGTTCCTGACTTTAGGGGAAATGCTTTCAATTTTTCACCATTGAGGATAATGTTTGCTGTGGGTTTGTCATATATAGCTTTTATTATGTTGAGGTATGTTCCTTCTCACTCACCTAGAGCCAGACATCCTGGAATGTGAAGTCAAGTGGGCCTTAGAAAGCATCACTACAAACAAAGCTAGTGGAGGTGATGGAATTCCAGTTGAGCTCTCTCAAATCCTGAAACATGATGCTGTGAAAGTGCTGTACTAAATATGCCAGCAAATTTGTAAACCTCAGCAGTGCCCACAGAACTGGAAAAGGTCACTTTTCATTCCAGTCCCAAAGAAAGGCAATGCCAAAGAATGCTCAAACTACTGCACAATTACACTTATTTCACATGCTAGTAAAGTAATGCTCAAAATTCTCCAAGCCAGGCTTCAGCAATACGTGAACTGTGAACTTCCAGATGTTCAAGCTGGTTTTAGAAAAGGCAGAGGAAAAAAAAGAAAAGGCAGAGGAACCAGAGATCAAATTGCCAACATCCAAGGGATCATTGAAAAAGCAACAGAGTTCCAAAAAAACATCTATTTCTACTTTATTGACTATGCCAAAGACTTGACTGTGTGGATCACAATAAACTGTGGAAAATTCTGAAAGAGATGGGAATACCAGACCACCTGACCTGCCTCTTGAGAAACCTGTATGCAGGTCAGGAAGCAACAATTAGAACTGGACATGGAACAACAGACTGGTTCCAAATAGGAAAAGGAGTATGTCAAGGCTGTATATCGTCACCCTGCTTATTTAACTTCTATGCAGAGTACATCATGAGAAATGCTGGGCTGGAAGAAACACAAGCTGGAATCAAGATTGCCAGGAGAAATATCAGTAACCTCAGATATGCAGATGACACCATCCTTATGGCAGAAAGTGAAGAGGAACTAAAAAGCCTCTTGATGAAAGTGAAAGAGGAGAGTGAAAAAATTGGCTTAAAGCTCAACATTCAGAAAACGAAGATCATGGCATCTGGTCCCATCACTTCATGGCAAATAGATAGGGAAACAGTGGAAACAGTGTCAGACTTTATTTTGGGGGGCTCCAAAATCACTGCAGATGGTGATTGCAGCCATGAAATTAAAAGACACTTACTCCTTGGAAGAAAAGTTATGACCAACCTAGATAACATATTGAAAGCAGAGACATTACTTTGCCAACAAAGGTCCGTCTAGTCAAGGCTATGGTTTTTCCAGTAGTCATGTATGGATGTGAGAGTTGGACTGTGAAGAAGGCTGAGCGCCGAAGGATTGATGCTTTTGAACTGTGGTGTTGGAGAAGACTCTTGAGAGTCTCTTGGACTGCAAGGAGATCCAACCAGTCCATTCTGAAGGAGATCAGCCCTGGGATTTCTTTGGAAGGACTGATGCTAAAGCTGAAACTCCAGTCCTTTGGCCACCTCATGCAAAGAGTTGACTCATTGGAAAAGACTCTGATGCTGGGAGGGATTGTGGGCAGGAGGAGAAGGGGATGACAGAGGATGAGATGGCTGGATGGCGTCACCGACTCAATGGACGTGAGTCTGAGTGAACTCTGGGAGTTGGTGATGGACAGGGAGGCCTGGCGTGCTGCAATTCATGGGGTCGCAGAGTCGGACACGACTGTGCGACTGAAGTGAACTGACTGATGTTCCTTCTATTCCTGCTTTCTGGAGGGTTTTTATCATAAAGGATGTTGAATTTTGTCAAAGGCTTTTTCTGCATCTATTGAGATAATCATATGGTTTTTATCTTTCAATTTATTAATGTTGTGTATTACATTTATTGATTAGTGGATATTGAAGAATCCTCGCATCCCTGAGATTAAAGTCATTGCAGAGTATTGAGTAGATTTCCCTGTTTTATACAATAGGGTTCTTATTATTTATCTGTCTTATATATGTGTATGGGTGTACTCAATCATGTCCAACTCTTTGCAACCCCATGGACTGTAACACACCAGGCTCCTCTGTCCATGGAATTTTCAGGCAACAGTATTGGAGTAGGTTGACATTTCCTTCTCCAAGGGATCTTATATGGTAGTGTGTATATGTGAATCTGAATCTCCCAATTTATCACTCCCCAGCTTCCCTCTTGGTAACTGTAAGTTTGTTTTCTGTATCTATGATTCTATTTCTGTTTTGTAGATAGGTTCATTTGTACCATTTTTTTTAGATTCCATGTATAAGCAATACCATGTATTTGTGTTTCTCTTTCTGACTTACTTCACCAGGATGACAGTCTCTAGTTCCACCCATGTCACTGCAAATGGCATTATTTGCTTCTTTTTTGTGGCTGAGTAGTATTCCACTGTGCATATGTACCACATCTTTGTTCATTCTTCTGTTGATGTACATTTAGACTGCTTCCATGTCCTGGTTGTTGTAAATAGTGCTGCAGTGCAATGCACATTGGCGTGCATGCATCTTTTTGATAGGTTACAGTGAACGGTGTCAGATTTGTGAGCTCTGAAGAATAATTAGCTTCAGGACCAGAGACTAGGCTTGACCACTCAGGGCTTTTGTGTGGCAGAAGTTTTATTACAGTGAAAGAGGACAGAGAAAGCTTCTGATACAGACATCAGAAGGGGGCAGAGAGTGCCCCCCTCGCTAGTGTTAGCAAGGGAGCTCTATACTTTTTTAATTAGTTATTACAATAAATTAAAGGAATGTCTCAAGATTGTAAAGATCTTACTAGACCCACTCCCATAATTTACACTGTAAAATAACAGTATTAGCCACAAGGTTTTCAAGAAGGGGAAACTGTCCATAAGCAGGATACATTGTTGTTATTATAATCCTTGGTACAGAGTTTAAACTGAGTTGTTTGTTGTGTAATCATCAGTTCCTGGCTTAAAGGAAAAAAAAGAAAAGCCGTTTTATGTGACTAAGACTAAGGAAAGTAGAGGGGGAAAAAAAAAAAAGCTTGTCCTTTCCTCCTTGAGAACCCCATATCCCTATCTCCACTTCAAGAGCCCCATACCCCCTTCTCCTCAGGGACCCCAGACTTCTTATCAGCCTGCCTAGGAATTGACTCTCTCATTTTCATATTATGGTTTTCTCCAGATGTATGCCCAGGAGTGAGATTCCTGGATCATATGGTAACTCTATTTTTAATTTTTTGAGGAACCTCTGTACTGTTCTCCATAGTAGCTGTAATACTTTATATTCCCACAACAGTGAAGGAAGGCTCCCTAAATTGTCCCTATTTCCCCTATTGTCCCTAATTAGTAACGATTTATTTTTTCCATCTATGTCTGAGATTCAGAACTTTTAGAAGTCACACAGAGAAGAAAAACTATAAAATTCTGTGAATAAAGTTCTATGAGTAAAGGTTAATGTTATTAAATCTAGCAAAAATTATTTCCATTACAATTAAATTCTTGGAAAAAGAAACATAACACTAATGTGTTGTCATGTCTGAAACAGAAGTTTAACAGCTTTGAAACGAGATATAAAAAAGCAGTTGTAGTCATCTTAACCCTTTTCCAGTGTAAAATTTTATCTGTGTGCTCTGTGATGTACGAAAGAAATCTATCAGTCATTTCACTCAATTCAATAATGATCAGTATTTAAGTGGAAAAAACTTAACTTGGCTGTTTGATTAAGTTGACAAGTTATATATGGTTTCTTATAAAACTGTGAAATATTATACAGGTGTGAGATGTTACTGTTGATTTGCATAACCTATGGGAAGTCTGCAGTTTTAGTTGCTTTAGTACCATTATCCTGTAGACTTCAGTGGAGATAGATCATCAAGGGCGTTACTACATGTGCAGTTAAATTCAGTGTCATCTCAAGTTCAAGACCTGGTTTGAATGGCTCAGCTGATAAAGAATCCACCTGCAGTGCAGGAGACCTGGGTTTGATCCCTGGGTTGGGAAGCTCCCCTGGAGAAGGGAAAGGCTACCCTCTCCAGTATTCTGGCCTGGAGAAATCCATGGACTATATAGTCCGTGGGGTCACAAAAAGTTGGACATGACTGAGCGACTTTCGTATTATTTCATTTTTCATTGAATCTAAAGACTCATCTAGATGAGCAATCTGAGGTAAATCAGTTAATCTCTGATTCATCTGAAAAACGGGAACCACTCTATTTCATAGTGTTGCTAAGATCATCAAAGGATTATTTTGTAGTGACAAGATACAAAGGTTAATTATTTCTGTGAACTTGATCCACTACTTTTACGGCAGCATGCCTTAAAGGAAAACATCATAACACCTTCACCTCAATACTGTGTATTCCATAATCACCTCCAGCCTTCCCCTACTTGGGTCAGGCTCCTCCCCATTTTTTTGTGTGAATGCCCAAGAACCCTCCTTCATCCACATGTAAATCTTTTCTTTTTTCAATTTTACCACACTGTGTGGCAAGTGGGATCTCAGTTCTCCGACCAGGGATCAAACCCATGGCCCCTGCATTAGATGCACAGAGTCTTAACCACTGGATGGCCAGGGAAATCCCAACACATAGAATTCTTCATTGCAGTATTCTGTTCACTCTCTGTCACACTTGCTAGGCTACAGACTCTTTAAGGTTAGAGATCATTTCTGCCTGGTGTCCAGCATAGTGCCCGGTAGCCAGTAGTTATTTAACTACAGGCTGAATGAGTGAATGAACACGTGGAAAACTATACACAAGGTGACTGGTAGATCCTTCTTGCAAGGGTTTCACAGTAGTGCCAAAGATGCTGCACATTGACTAGAAGGCTTTTTTCAAGTGTGCTTGCATGCGGTGCATATAGCTCTGTTATGAGCGTACTGTTTTGTATTTCTTTATCAGTAACATTGGCAGTGGCAATAAAAGTAGCTTTACAATTACCTAAGTCTAAATGGCCCCTTTGTACTGTCATACTGGAATACAACTTGGGGATTTCTGGATTTTTAACCCTCACTTCTCTCTACGCAGAGTGAGTTACATACTGTATACCTCTACAAGGCAGCCCTTATTTCACTGTTCAAAGTAGTCTGGCTCTAAATTACAGCATAATAAAAAAAATTGATGACACATAAAATTGGGGTTTCCAAGTGACTCAGTGATAAAGAAGCCACCTGTCAAGCAGGAGACATGGGTTTGATCCCTGGGTTGGGAAGATCCCCTGGAGAAGGAAATGGCAACCTACTCTGGTATTCTTGCCTGGGAAATCCAGCTGTACCAAGAGTAACTCGGTGGGCTACAGTCTGTGGGGTCACGAAAGAGTCAGACATGACTTAGTGACTAAACAACTAAAATCAGCATGATTAGTAACACTAAAACAAGTAATGTAGCTCTGTTTCTTTCTCTCTGTTGTATCCTTCACGGTTTCCTAAATATGGTAACTAGGCAACTCCATGTTATAAAAGTAAATGTTTGCTTTTTGCACCTGGAGTATGCAATTATTCCCCCCAAGACCATCACTTCCTCAAGATGTATGTACCTAAACTTTCTTGAAATTCTAAACTTTCCTCCAACATCCTAAATTTTTATAAGCTCTTGATCAAGTAGTCTTCTGGTCTTAAGCCCACCTTTAGGAAATTCAGTGTTGAGTTGGTCAAAAGACATAAATACTCCTCTGATTTTAAATGCTTTTAGGGTCTGGACAGTTCAGCTGAGAAGACTATTTCGATGTCATATAAATTTATTTCTGTCAGTCATTTCTGTACCTACTCTGCCTATTTCAATAGCATAGTTTTATCCTGATGTTCTTAATTTTTAAAAATCTTTCCATTTGCAGCATTCTACAGGAATGTGATTGTCAGATAATAACAGCTAACACCCATGTAGTCAGTATGGGTCAACATCTTAGAAGATGTTCATAAAAGGTGTTATGAGTTCTAAGAGAAAAATCACACCCTGATGGGTCTTAGGGAAGATTTCATGTAAGAAGTGACATTGGTTAGGATATACACTCCCTGTGTGACTTTTACCCTTAAGCAGAACTATCGTCATTTTTATATTAACTGACAAAGAGTTTCCAGTGAGAAATCTGAGCTTGTGCTGAGTGTCCGGTAATGAGGTTAGAGTTGTAGGAAACTGCCTTGAGCAGCCTCTAGGAGGATCACAGCTCAGTGCAGGCTTAGGCTAGAGCCCCGATTCATATCCTGCTCTGCCATCGCCTCTTGGGGCACACCAACAGAACTGTTTCACCGTCAGTTTCATTATCTGTAAAACGGGGACAGTAGCAGTTTCAAGGTCATGGGCTGGTTGAGACAAGAGTGATTTCAGTGGAACCCCAGGGGTCGTGAATGCATCCTAAAACTTTCGAAGGAAAAGGCTACTGATAAGGCATCACTTCCTGCCCTTCCATCACAAATAATGGTGACTTTTCTTGGTTTATATTTAGCTCAGTTTGTTTCATGGCCGAGCACTGGTAAACTGGAGACAGTCAGTACAGGAAATGAGTTCACACAAGGATGTGTTGGAGAAGTTGAGTGCCCTGGAGAAGCCTAGCTCTGCGCCTCCTCTCCTCCTCGTAGCTTAGCTGGGCAAGTCGCCTGAGGGAAGTCGCACTGCCGTTCTGTTCCGGCTGCATTTCCTCACCTACACCCTGAAGGTTCTGGACCAGATGATCGCCACGGTCCTGTGGTCGTCCCTAGCGCTGCCTGCAGTACCTGGTTGTCTTCTCCTTCCGTGCACGAGGAGCATTGAACTCTCTGCCCTCTTGTGATTGTGTGGGACCAAAAACTAGTTCCAGCTAACAGGCCGTGAGTGGGAGTGGCCAGTTTTGCTGAGGATGACACGTCTAGTCACAGGACCCTCTGGGGTTCTCCCCTCTTCCATGTCACAGTGGTGGCTGCCCTGCAGCATGGGCCCTGCAGGAAGAACCCTGTGGAGCAGAGTCCTCAGTGCCCCATGGTGGATGTGAACATGAGTGACAAAGAAGCTCCCAATTTAAACCTCCCATAAAGTGGGGCTGGTTGTTACCGCGTCATAAGCCACCCATCCTGAATTGATTGTTGCAGAGACCTTCTCACCGGACGGTAGGGAAGACAGTAGGAACTCCCGTTCGAACTCATCATGGTCTTGAATGTATGCTGTGGAGTTGCATCCTGGCTCCACACCCTACTAGCAGTGTGATCTTGTGCCAGTTGCTTCTCCTCTGAATTTCCATTTCTTGGTATGTGAAATGGGGATAATGCTATTGACTATCTTTCTGAGCTAGTGTAAAGATTAAGGAGATTTTGCATATAACACATTGTAGAAAATGGCAAAGAGTAGGATAATTCTTATTATTCTACCTTTACCACTGTGAGTCAATGGTTTCACCATCTTTCTGTATTTTCTGTTGTGGCCATTGAGGCAAAATGAGTTTATAAGAAATACACCAATGGATAAATACATTTCTTATCCCCAGTGGATAGTAGCTTAGAGAGTAATAGGACCTATACCTTAGCCCTTTTAAGACCAGCAGCTTCTAATGGGAATTGGAGGTTTGAAACCATTAGTGTGAGATCATTACATTTTAGTCAGCCCATTCCAAAGACAGGAGTCAAATCCATTAAGCAAATCTGAAGTAATCCTCTCATAAGTAGCCATCGTCCAACTCGTGATATTTTTCAACAAATACCTCTTTGGGAAAAGAGATTATGTATGTTTCACCTTGGATCTTGCAAATTTATGTCATACTTTGTGTCTTTAAAGCTTTCCAACAAACATTAAATTGATTATACAGTAAAGGCAATAGCTCATTTGGAATATTTACCAGAAAACCCCCATAGAATGAGCATAATGAGAAAAATAATGAAGCAGTAATTATAATTCTCAAGGCTAATAATCTTAATAATAATTTATACTTAAACAGCTCTATACATAAGGAGATTTCAAAGGTTTATAAATATTAAGTAAGTTCTGTATGCCTTACAGTTCCTAAAACAATGCCTTGAACCTAACATTCCTGAAACATTCACTCATCAGCAGTGTTACTCATCTTATTTTACAAGTAGATAAACTAAGGCAAAGAAAATATGCCTGGAGTCACATAACCCTTGGCCTAGTATCTGTACCTCTAATCAACACAATTCAGATTCCATCCTGGAATAATCTATGTTGCTGTCTATAGGGGAGTCCCATTGTATTACTGTAACTGCTATCACTGGTTCATGTGATATGACCAAGGACTTGATTTAGAGTCATGATCTCTGTGTGAAAACAATTAGAATTAAGAGGATAGGTGTTTGCAGGATGTGGTCTGTCCTCAGTGGATGTGCAAGGGGAGTTTCATGTTGGATCCCTGGCACAACATATCCAAAAGTTTTGCTTAAGCCGGAAGTTCACTGCCAATCATGCCCACCTCCTCAAGAGGTGAGCCAGAGCCCATCAGAAGCTGCAGTTCCTGCTCACAGTTTGTGTAAGCCTTTTTTTTTTTTTCTCCTGTTCCATTGTGCTCATTCACACATGATATCCCAAAACAGTTAAGTAAAATGAGGGATATTATATCTGTCACACATGAGAAAGCTGCAGTTATGGATTCACTTACTGCATTCATTGCTTTCTGGACTCTGGAATCCCCTGGGTATTGCCACAAATCTACATGGTAGCCCCCTGTTTCATATTCTGTGCGAGACTCTCTAGCGAGGCCAGCGTGTATGTAAAAGGTTCATGATTATTGTTGTTAATTTTTTTCACTTTTATAGCTCAAATGAATCAGCCTTAACTCATGGTAACAGTAAGGGCCGCACTGGCCAAGTACATTACCGTAATCTATTGTTGAAATAGCTCGCTCCTGGCGACATGGTGAGTGTCGGAGGTCCTGCCTTCTGAATTAATGCCAAAGCATAGGCAACAGAGCCGACACGTAACAGAGGCCCAGAAGCCACTGTTTCCCTCTGATGCTTTCTGGGAGATCCACCCCTCCTAATTTTTCCATATTCAGTTGAAGACAGGCCTCTGATTCCTGTGGGCTTGCATGATGACGAAGATGAAGCAGTCATTTGTTCCTGTAAGTGTGCATTTTCCCCGGATGCAGCTGATACAACCTGTGCTGTCTACCCTCACTGGCCATGCGTGCCGATGGCTCTTTGATTTATGGTCTCAGGGCTCTGCTTGGAGAGGAGCTGGGAGCCGTTTGCACCTTCCTGTGTGTGATGCCAAGTGAAAAGCTTTTGTTCAGAGAACTGCTGGCCCCTTGGATGTCCAGCACAGGGCTTATCTGACAATTTCTGGACTCCACCTCTGACCTGTGAGGCCTGGTATATAGTAAGCACTCAACTAACATTAGCTGTTGTTATTTATCATTATTGATTTTGTCATCATTATCTTCATGCTGCTTTTACTATTCTCCTTCCATTCGCTATGGAAACCGCAAACAGGGCTCCTGCTTGGATGTATTTAATGTATGTATGTGCTGCCTTTAATCACCCATCATTTAACTCTCCGAAGGTTCTTTTCACTTGAATGATCAGTAATCAAACAAATTATATATTTATGATATCCATTTGCACTTTTATTTATGAACCCATAGTGTCAGGGACTGTCTAGTTCTAAGACCAAGTTTTCCTTCTTTGCACAGAGTAAATGCTCAATAAGTACTGTTGAATGAATAAATCAGTAAATGAAACCTTTCATCCTGTCATCTCAATAAATTAAACTATTTCATTTGACCGTGCCTAAGGAATCACTAAGTGCCCACTCTAACCATGAGAGTAAACAAGTTTTCAATATATCTACTGTCTTTAAGAAGTTTACAGCAGATAAGGAACTCAGTCTCGTGTGTATAAGTAACTGTGGATCATATATGTATTCAACCAAAACAGGATTATATATTTATTCAGTTGTTATATCTAGTGCAGTTGTTAGCTTTTGTTGGGCACATACTATGTCCTGGTTTTTAAAGAGCTGTACATTTATTATCTTGTTTAATTCTCACCAAAATGTTTACTGTTATCATTTCCATTTTAAAAATGAAGACTATGACACTTTGGAAATTTCAAATAAATTATCTAAGGCCATGTAACCTATTTAAATGGTAAAACTTTAGGGTGTAATATGCTTAACATGTCTACAATAAATTTTGAAACGTTCAGTGTTTGGTTTTTCTTTTTTTTACAAAATATATTTGATATTTTATTTATTTGTATATTCCTAGTTTCTATTCCATGTATATGGAATATATGAATGTTATCATTATTCAGTTGTACATGTTCTTAGTTTAGCCTCAAATCATTTGTGAAATTGCACAGGGTCAAATAAATACATCACACATAGTGAAATGCTAAGTTGTGTGCTGTCAACAATAAGTAAAATAACAGTTTTGAAACAGGAGTATCTGAGCAGCTGACACTTGAGCCTCTCTAGAAGGATAAGGCAGGTACATAGTGGATGGGGAGAGGGATGGAACATAAATGAAAAAGCAGGGCAAATGTGTTCTGGGGGCTTCTATGGGAGAGATGAGAGACTCATTGCCCGGAAGTACTGAGCACTGTGGGACAGAAGATAGAGCTGTTTAGAGAAGCAAGAGCTGGGCCACGGTCCCAACTTAAAAGGTTTGATCAATGGTGGAGGCAGTTTTTAAAAGTAGGCGTGTTTGAGCCCTAAAGCCAGGACTATTCCATGAGAACCTCCGGCCCCTCCTAACTAGAGCCTCACAGTCTAGATTTTCAGAATAGAAAACACTAAAGCCAGTTGATGATCAGCAAGAAGTTTTGTTTAACCTCTTGATAAATCTTCACATAATAGAAGTGGTAGTCATTAATTTAGTTATCAAGTAAATATTATTAGCATTTAATTACTGTTGTTCATCTAGCAACTGTATGCCTTTAGGGAAGACATGGGGAGGCTGAAGACTTAGTCCTCCTTGAGGGCATTGATAAAAGAAAAGCTAGGCTGAAAGTTTCAGGTCTGAAATATATTTGTTAACTGAAGTTCTCTTTTGTTGGTTATCTTTTTCTAAATCTATCTGTGAGTTGAAATAATCCTGGTGCCCATAAAATTGCTGTCTGGCTTGCAATTGACCCTCAAAACCAGGACTTAAGTTAGTGTAGGCTTGGACTGACTTCTGGGCATGTGTTTTGTACATATGTAGTAGCCAAATTGCCTAAAACAGAGTTTAAAGAAGAAAAGACTGATGGAACTTGAAATTCAGATTCTTTTGCATTTGGACTTGACACATACACTATATTAAATACATCTTTCATTTTTTGTATGTATATACAGAAGATGTCATTGTAAGAGTGTGTAAATTGACAAAAGAGCTAACTCACTCTCTCTCTTTGGGGGAAAGTAGATAGAAAACTCTCTAGCTTTAATTTGAATTGAGATCCTGCTGGCAATTACTTAAAGGTTAAACCACCATACACTGGAGGAGAAAATCATGGGATTCAGTTTTTACTTAGAGTATTATAGAACTCACTTTAGACATGAAGTTCTAGCTGCTTGGCTTGGAGCAACTGACATTCAGAAACGGAAAACATGAAAACATCTGTGTTTCCAATAGTAGCTGCTTTATACCTGGCTGAGCAAGATACCTAGAAAAGTAACTGAGTTTTTCACCCCCCACCCCTGACTAGTTTAACCTGGTCTAGGTGGAGCCCCACTTATCCTTTGTATGCACTGGCCCTGACTTGGTTAACATAAGCAGTGCGGAACATGTACGGCATGGCTGAGGCCTCAGAATCAATAAGGAGCCTTTAGATGTAAAACTAATGATTTTCTGTGTTCAGTGAAAGTCAAAATCTCTCAAAGTTGCCATTGTTGGCGCGCAGTTTCTCCCCAGAGAATAAGAGAAGGTGTGATAAATTATCACGTTCCACAATGCAAATAAAATGTCCATCAGGAGAGACTTGAGCTAGACTAGAGATGGATCATGTGAGTCTTAACCATCTTAATTATTTCAGTCTTGAGTTGAGTGAAGCCCCTCCACAAACACTGTGCTAAGAGTGATTGTCACAGCAGTGGACACACTGATCCAGCTGTCCTGCCCTCCAGGGGTTTCAGTGTGACCTGTCCGGGAATGATATCTGTCAACGTTCCCTCCCAGAAGCGTTTTCAGCAGTTTGGGATGACGTCAAATGCTTTTGAATGTATCTACAAACTGCCATTGAATGTACATAAAATTTCACCAGACTCTCTGATTTAAAGCCCTAGAGAAGGCTACCAGGCTCGTATGGAAATTAGCTAAGTATAATTTATTCATGAAAGGCAGAAAAGCTGAATTAATAAATACATGAGTATGTAAACTTATAACTGCATAAAGATCTGTAGAAAATATGAAAGTCGAGCTCTGTGTGTTCACAGAAACCCTTAAGGTGTGGTCACTTGGTCCTTTATTACAAAACAGTTCTGTCTCCTGTTTCAAAAGCCAAAGTGGAAATAAGTAATAAGCAAAAAAATTACATTTAATTTTTGGAGAGCTTCTTTTTTTCTCCTGAAAATATGGACCTGTCTATGGTTGCTGCTCTATATGCATCAATCTAAGAGAATTATTTTTTTTAAATATTAATGAAGGCATTAATTCCAGAGATTCTGAAAACTGCTCAGCAGGTTTAACACCTACTCTCTCTGTCTGAACCCAATTCTGAGAGCCCTTTCACAGCGTATTCTCTCACAAGAGGTCATTTTATTTTCCTTCATCCTTACCCTCCCTATGAAATGATAATCTGAGTAACATCAGCAGCCCTATCAAGTATTGATTCAGCAGTCCACTTGTTATACAGCAGGAGTCAGAGCGAGATGGACACTGTCACACTTTACAAAACTGCTTAAAAGGAATCTTGCTTTGTATTGAATACATTCTGGTGAAATGTCTCAGATTAAATTCTGAACCTCCTGGCCACAATTGAGACCCAGTTGGGCTCTGGAAGCCTGAATCTGCAGAGTTGTTGCCTATGACTTGATAAG
The DNA here is from genome assembly GCF_023091745.1 of Budorcas taxicolor. NCBI lineage: Eukaryota > Metazoa > Chordata > Mammalia > Artiodactyla > Bovidae > Budorcas > Budorcas taxicolor. The sequence goes on from NC_068930.1 coordinate 47,794,753, forward strand.
CAAGCAGTGAAACTACTGTTTCCTATAGTCCTGGTATGTCATGTGTATATAATTTGATCAGAACATGCCAAGGGAAGCGTGGTATTTCCCACCGTATTCCTAACTGATGATTTCCTTGTACTACTTAAAAACATTGTCTGAAATTCTCTTTTGGAAAACATCAGTCTGTTGCAAACTCTGCTCTTAGTCAAGGAATGAGGGCAGAATAATCAAATCTATGGATTTTTTTTTATTTGTCTTAAGTGAGAATTATAATAAATACAGGATAAAAGTGAATCATCAGGTACTTTTATATCCACAGCCATGATCAGTGGAGAGGAAGTTTAAACAGCAAAAGCATGTAGCCCTGAATGCTAATAATCATAGAGTTCTTTATAAACATTAACTCATTAAATTCTTGTGGCAGCTCTGTGAAGTAAGTACAATTATATCCATTTCACAGATGAAGAAAGTGAGGCACAAAGGGGTACATAGTCCACTAGGGGTCTCACAGCTTGTAGGAAACACTGAAAGTCAGCCCTGATGTTGTGGGTAGTTATTCAATGCAAACATGAAGACCAAATGGCTTTCTGACCTCCATGCTTTAATTGTGTTAATGGTATTTAGTTTTTCTAGAATAAGGTTTTCTTTAAAAAAATTCATTTTCTTAGTGCAGGTCCTTGAAATGACCTAAGCTGATAATTTTTAAGAGAGGCTGTTGACTGCAGTATTTTCATTCCTGCCCTTAAACACTCCCCTGTCATTAATTTAACTGTTTTCTAGTAAACAGCCTTATTAGACTTCTTAACTGACCAATGGAAATAAACATGTGAAAATAGGAAGATACGTGTTGTGGTTATTGCAGCTAAAAAAAATCACCCCAAACTTAGTGATGGAGAGGACTTCCTATATAGTGTAGGGAACCATGAATATAGTCAGTATCATAATTGCACTCATCTCACATGCTAGTAAAGTAATGCTCAAAATTCTCCAAGCCAGGCTTCAGCAATATGTGAACCATGAACTTCCTGATGTTCAAGCGGGTTTTAGAAAAGGCAGACATACCAGAGATCAAATTGCCAACATCTGCTGGATCATGGAAAAGCAAGAGAGTTCCAGAAAAACACCTATTTCTGCTTTATGGACTATGCCAAAGCCTTTGACTGTGTGGATCACAATAAACTGTGGAAAATTCTGAAAGAGATGGAAATACCAGACCACCTGACCTGCCTCTTAAGAAATTTGTGTGAAGGTCAGGAAGCAGCAGTTAGAACTGGACATGGAACAACAGACTGGTTCCAAATAGGAAAAGGAGTACGTCAAGGCTGTATATTGTCACCCTGCTTATTTAACTTCTATGCAGAGTACATCATGAGAAACGCTGGACTGGAAGAAGCACAAGCTGGAATCAAGATTGCTGGGAGAAATATCAATCACCTCAGATATGCAGATGACACCACCCTTATGGCAGAAAGTGAAGAGGAACTAAAAAGCCTCTTGATGAAAGTGAAAGAGGAGAGCGAAAAAGCTGGCTTAAAGCTCAACATTCAGAACACAAAGACCATGGCATCTGGTCCCATCACTTCATGGGAAATAGATGGGGAAACAGTGGAAACAGAGTCAGACTTTATTTTGGGGGGCTCCAAAATCACTGCAGATGGTGACTGCAGCCATAAAATTAAAAGATGCTTACTCTTTTAAAGAAAAGTTATGACCAACCTAGATAGTATATTCAAAAGCAGAGACATTACTTTGCCGACTAAGGTCCGTCTAGTCAAGGCTATGGCTTTTTCTGTGGTCATGTATGGATGTGACAGTTGGACTGTGAAGAAGGCTGGGTGCCGAATAATTGATGCTTTTGAACTGTGGTGTTGGAGAAGACACTTGAGAGTCCCTTGGACTGCAAGGAGATCCAACCAGTCCATTCTGAAGGAGATCAGCCCTGTGTGTTCTTTGGAAGGAATGATGCTAAAGCTGAAACTCCAGTCCTTTGGCCACCTCATGCGAAGAGTTGACTCATTGGAAAAGACTCTGATGCTGGGAGGGATTGGGGGCAGGAGGAGAAGGGGGCGACAGAGGATGAGATGGCTGGATGGCATCATGGACTCGATGGACATGAGTCTGAGTGAACTCTGGGAGTTGGTGATGGACAGGGAGGCCTGGCGTGCTGCGATTCATGGGGTCGCAAAGAGTCGGACACGACTGAGTGATTAAACTGAACTGAATGGAAAGAATCTAAAAAAGGATATATATGTGTGTGTCTGTGTGTGTGTGTGTGTGTGTATATATATATATATGAATCACTGTGTTATACACCTGAAACTAATACAATATTATAAATCAACTATACATCAATTTGAATTTTTTAATTAAAAAAATTTTGAATTAAAAATAAAAACTTAGTGATTGAAACAATGACACCATTTATTTTTGCTCATGAATCTGCAGTTTAGGCAGCATTTGACAAGGATAACTTTTCCCTGCTTCACTCGGCGTCCTTTGGGCAGGTCAAAGGCTGGAGGCTGGACTCCTCTGAAGATACCCCAGCATAGTTGTGGTGGTTGATGCTGCCTATCAGCCAAGTTTTCACCTAGAACTTTAGCTGAAACACCTGCCTGTGATCTTTCCCCATGACTGCCTAGCTTCCTTATAGCATAGTATCTGAGTTATAAGGGGCTGGGTCCCAAGAGAAAGAGAGCCAGTGGAGTAACTAATGTCAAAAGTCATGTAGTATCACTTCTACCATCTTCTTTTGGTGGTGGCTTACACAGAGTTCTGCGCAAGTTCAAGGAGGAGGAACATAGATCCCATGTCTTGATGGAAGACATCACTTTGTAGGAAGAGCATGTGAGATGGATAGACTGATGTAACCAGCTTTGGAAAACACAGTCTTCCATAAGTTGTTTTATTAGGCATTTAGGACTGTCAACCTGAAAGAAATGCTTTGCTGGAACAAACTCCATTGCTATAAGAATAGGAACCTATTGAACCATAGGATTAACAGAAATAACTGTTCAAAGAATCAAGTTTTGCCAAGAAACCAGCTCTCATATCAGATAGAAATACCCCAGGAAGGAAGAATAAAAAACTTCCAAAGTTAATTCTAGCTTTGTGCCTACTTCACAGTAAAAATCTTTAGAGGTGGGAATTCCCCAAACATATGTAAGATGGTTAATTTAGGCTGATCACATCTTTAGCAGTTGCCAAAGGATCTTATACCAGATGTTAGCATTCTAGGTTTTATCAGAGAGCTATGTTCAACTCTTTTTTTTTTCCATTATTTAGTGTAAGAACAATGGAAATGAACTTTTATGAAGTTCATTCCCTGCAGATTCAAAATAAAGTTAACCAGACATACTTTAAGAAAGATGGTACTATTTTAGAGAAATTTTATTTACAGAACATCTAGCCTGAGTGCAAGTTGGCCTTGAGAAACTTAAAAGCTAACTGAGGATTTGAGAAGCACATTAGAATATCGGTTTCTTTATGTAAAGGGATACTAATAATCTACCACATGACTTTGAGTGGTTTCTCTAGTTATGTGATAAGTTTGCACTTAGCCAACTATGTACTGTTCTCCAGTCTTTTTGACAGCAAATCTTCATGCATATTTGATAGTTGTTCAGAGTCAATAACAAACTTATGTTTGCTCAGAGCTTTAAGAATTCCAAGATGCTTTCATATCCATTATCACACTGCATGCTCACAGCAAATCTGTAAGCTGAACATAATCATTGTCATCTCCATTTTTCACATGGGGACTTGAGAGGCAAATCACCCTAGCTGGAGGCACAGGGCAGTCATCCCATGGCTGTACTTCTTGTCTGCCTCTCTTTTGCCAACCTTATGATTTTAACTGTTATATCAAACTGTCTGAGCAGTGCATAGGTAGAAAACAAGGCCTCCCTTGTTTTAGGCCACAGCAAACAAAAATCACAGGACTGGGCTCATGATGAGAATGTAACAGGTGGATGAATGTGGTTCAGAGAAGTAAGCATTGGGATAGCACTTGGAACCCTGATGCCTCCTTCTTGTCTTGTCTCTGCTGCTTATTGTCACCCCGTGATGTGTGACCTGGAGGAGATGGGCTGATATGTTTTTAGATGACTCTCCAGTCTAAACATCTATGATGTCATGTTGGATAAATGAAAAATGAGAGTTGTAGATAACATCCTTAATAAAAAAAGTACATTGGTAGGAATGAAGTTGTCAAGTGATTTTTTTTTTCTTCTGAATAGAGTTAAAAGGAAATTACCAACAGGAAGTTTGAGTGACATTGTAAGTCAGAAACATGGGAGGAGGAGTATGAAGAGTTATTTATTTTATTTATTCATTCAACAGATATTTATTGATGTTCTAGTCACAGTCCTTAGAGAAAGGCACAGAAAATTCTCTGTCCATATGCTGCTTATATTCTACTGGGAGGAGAGAGCACACAATTAAAACATAGTTTGCAAATAATTAAAGTGCTGTGGAGGAAAAGGGGGAGAAAGTGCTGGGGCCAGAGGTGACTGCAGTGATAAATTGTTGATGAGAGTGGGTCTCACTGTGAAAGTGGTGTCTGAGCAAAGACCTGAGGAAAGGAGGGAGTCAGTCATGCTGACATCTGGGAGAATTGCTGACCAGGAGTATGGCTGGAGAGTTGTGAGCTGGAGGAAGGAGAAGGGATCAGATCAAAGAGATAAGAGGTTTTGCAGGAGGTTGAGGGGGTCTTAGAAGCTTGTGGAGGCTTGTGTATAGAGTTTTGTTTTTATCCTGAGAGAGTTGAGGAACCATTAAAGACTTTTAAGTGGCATGATTTGACTTAGGTTTTAAAAGAATATGTCTAATGTGATATATATGTGTGTATACGTGTGTGTGTGACTAATTTGTGTGTGTGCGTCTAATTTGTGTGTGTGCTCGGTCACTTTAGTGATGTCCAACTCTTTGTGATCCTGTGGACTGTAGCCCACCAGGCTCCTCTGTCCATGGGATTCTCCAGGCAAGAATACTGGTATGGGTTGCCATGCCCTCCTCCATGGGATCTTCCTGATGCAGGGATTGAACCTGAGTCTAATATGTGTGACTTAAAAAACTAAGATCATGGCATCTGGTCCAATCACTTCATGGCAAATAGATGACAAAAAAAATGGAAACAGTGGCAGATTTTATTTTCTTGGTCTCCAAAATTACTGCAGATGGTGACTGCAGCCATGAAATTAAGACGCTTGCTCTTTGGAAGAAAAGCTATGCCAAACCTGGACAGTATATTCAAAAGCAGAGACATCACTTTGCTGACAAAGATCCTTATAGTCAAAGCTATGGTTTTTCCAGTAGTCATGTATGGATGTGAGAGGTGGACCATAAAGAAAGCTGAGTGCCCAAGAATTGATGCTTTCAAATTGTGGTGCTGGAGAAGACTCTTGAGTGAGTCCCTTGGATGGCAAGGAGATCAAATCAATCAATCCTAAAGAAAATCAACCCTAAATATTCATTGATAGAACTGATGCTGAAGCTCCAGTTCTTTAGTCACCTGATGCAAAGAGCTGATTCATTGGAAAAGACCCTGATACTGGGAAAGATTGAGGGCAGGAGAAGAAGGGGGCAACAGACTATGAGATGATTGGATGGCATCACTGACTCAATGGACATGAATTTGAGCAAACTCTGGGAGATAGTGAAGGACAGGGAAGCCTGGTGTGCTGCAATCCATGGGGTTGCAAAGAGTCAGGCATGACTTAGCAACTAAACAAGAATGTATCTGATATCTCAATAAACACATTATTTTTAAAAAGAAATATCTCCAGCTTTTTTTAATTTTAATAGAATAGGGTAAAAGTAGGAAGACAAGGAAGCTATTGTATTATAATCTTCTAGGCTAGAGATGGTGATTACCTGGGCCAAGTGGTAGCTGTAGAGGTGGCAAAATTCTACTTAAGTGAAAGTCAGGCTCATAGGATTTGCTGGCTTATGGGGATAATTATGAGACTTTTGTGCTGAGCAACTGACAGGTGGAGTTGTCTCGTACCCAGAGAAACCTCTAAGAAAGAAGTTGTGGCTGTGTGTGTGTATCTAGGATAGGTTGAGGGCTGGATTATATAGGGCAAAAAAAAAAAGATGAAGGTATTTATCATTAATATGACTGTCTTATTTTACTTTCCAAGAGGATTTTCAAAAGCTTATAGTAAAATGTACAGATGGAATAGAGATGGAAACCATTTAAAAAGAGTAAAAGGTTTAAACTTGATCAAAGAGTGGTGAACCTAAATCTAACTTCCTTTGGGGAAAAATGTGTGTTTGCTTCACCTTTGCAGAGGATTTATGGTCAAAAATTAAAATATGGAGCAAGGTAGAAGTAAAGAGTATTACAGCATCCTCAAAGGGAGACATAAAAGTCTCAGGCAGGCTTGCAGGTCTTTGAGAAAGGTCATTTTTTTCCCCTCTAAAGGGTGAAAAACATAGGAATGGGGAGACTGAATACTGCAAAGGCCAATAGGATACCTAGAAGACCCAGATGTGAGAAGGGCTGTCCACATTAGTAAGGGGGACTTGGAGCTTGGTTGACTGAAACCAAGAGACTAGAAAAGGAACGATGGCTTTCTGACAGCATCTTGACCGAAACGTGCATCAGAATCACCTGGTAGGCACTGGAAACGTTCAGGTGCATGGCTTCACCTAGACCTTCTGAATCCTAATCTGTCTGAGAAGACTCAGTACCCTCAGTGTTTTAAACCCACCCCCCCAGATGATTCTGATGCAACTCCTGGTTAAGAAATGCTGGAGGAAAGAAGTTAATGAATTTAATTAGCTTTTATGTTCTGGGAATCACGTAACTAGAATGTTTTCTAGAGAAAGAGAGAGAGGTACTAATTAAAAAATAATTTGAGACCTTCATTTATTTATTTTAATGAATATTTATTGAATACTTTTTAAGTGTTATGCGTTTAAGTGCCGAAGGCATAAAAATAAAGGAAATACAGTTCTACCTTCAAGTAGCTATTAGTCTATTGAAAGAAACAAACACTTACACTGATAGTACTATAGGGCAATGTGTCTGTGCACTGAGTTTTATGGGAACAGGGCTGGAAATTGAAGTATTAAGGAAGGCTTACTGGAAGGGCTGGACTTCCCAGGTGGTTCAGTGGTAAAGAATCTGCCTGCCAGTGCAGGAGACGTGGGTTTGATCCCTGTGTCAGGAAAAACCCCTGGAAGAGGAAATGGCAACCCACTCGAGTATTCTTACTGGGAAAATCCCAAGGATGGAGGAGCCTGGTAGGCTACAGTCCATGGGGTCAAAAAGAGTCAGACACGATTGAGCACACACACACTCACACCCATACATACTGGAAGGCTGTTCCCTGAGCTGAAAAACTAGCCTGGAACAAGAGGTGTGAGATCTAGCCTGTTTTTCTGAATAAAGATTTATTGGAACCATAGCCACGTTTATTCATTTATCTGTTGTCTATGGCTGCATTGAAACTACAATAGCAAATTTAAACAGTTGTGGCCATATGGCCCACAAAGAATGGTTCATTATAAAAAGTCTGCTAACCCCTGTTCTAGAACAAAGGGGAGAAGAGAAGCCATTAGAAAGTGGAGATAATGTGACTCATGGTACTATCCAAAGAACAGCAAAGTGAAAGATTAAAGCAGAGAAAGGAAGTGGTGTGAAGCTAGAGAGGTCACCAGGGAAGAGACAGCTGAAGACTGTGTACCCCATCTTAGGGAACATGGTCTTCCGCCAGCACAGTGGGAATCAATGAGAGGCTCTAAGCAGTAACACTAGAATTAAATGAATTTGGATGGATTATTCTGTTTGCTTCATAAAATACAGATTTGAAGGCAGAAAGTCTATAGGAAAGAAAACTGTTGGGGGTTTGAAGGAGTTGTATAAGAATTAAGGAAATATTAAAATTTGACCATAAATTTATAAAATGAAATATTGTATAATTGCAGTAATGAGGTTTATCTAAATTATACTGATAAGGAAAGAAAATTACAATATATTCAGTAAAAATAATCAAGAAAACTGTGTGTACAAACAGAAAACCTGTAAAGAGTACACAGAAAATTTAGTTTTTTCCCTGGGGAAATTTAATTATAGGAGACAATCACCTTATATTTTACATATCTGGACTCTTTTTTTTAAATAATGTAAATATATTATTTTTTATTCATAAAAGAATTAGCATTGTGGAGTGATGAGTAAGGAAAGAAAGGATAAAGGCTTATACCATGACTGAAAACAAGAAAAGAAGGCTGAAGACAAGGGCATAAATTTGAGAATGATTGAGGAAGTTAAAGTACCAAAATTTGCTAATGTGAGAGATGAGGAGTAGAAAGGGAAATATATTATGTCCAAATTTCTGATTTGAGTGACTATGGTGAATTGTTGTATCAATGGTTTATTAAAATAAAATGAGATAACCTTTATGAATCGTTTACTATGTGCAGGTGCTCGTAGTTAATATATTTTTAGTGATTTGAAACTATCCGCCAGTGAAGGAAGAATTTTTATTGTTTCCATTTTATTGATGAGGAAATGGAATCTTAGAGAGATTAAGTAGTTTACCCAGGGTAATGTACCTGTGAGCTGAGAGCGGGGAATTGAACATGAGTCTGATTGCTTCCAAAGTTGGTATGCATTCCCACCCCAAACAGTAAATGAATCTTTTAAGAGCAGTATAGATGGAAGGATAAAATGAGTTCAGGACATACTGAGTCATCAACATAAAAGTTTTGATCCAACACGATAAGCTTTCATGAAATAAAATAAAGAGAAGTGCTCAGATTGAATTTTGGAGAATGTTCAGAGTTAGTTGATCTAAATAATCACTAAAGTTTTAAGAAGAATGCTATTGAATATATAAAAGACTTTCTCCCTAGTGTTTGGATACTTGATGCATCTATTGATGTGTCAAGTAATAAATATTTAAAAGGATTAGAAGAAAACAAATGTAATGCATTTTTGGCATGGAAAATCATAGACCTGATTTTGTCACTTTAATTCAGTGACTATTGAGGGCTCACTGTGTGCAAAGCAAATAGATGCTATACTTTTACCTATTTTAACTTTTTTTGTGTGTAAATCTAGGAAGAAGAAGACCTGAAAGATGCTTACTTTTCTAAACGTATCTTTGAGCTGGTATTAGTTTAAGAAATATCCAGAATCATTTGGTTCCTCTGTTTTTCGTTGGACCGTTACGGATGTTTTATTGAAGTTTCTTTCTTTGAAGAAGTATTCCTAGTTTAGGAGTGTCTGAGGTGAAGGTAAATCTAACTGTCAGAGGAAATGCAAGTGGGCCTTTGTGAAGGGGAAAGAAAGCTACATGCCTCCCACAGAGAGGGAAGCAGTTTCTCCCTGTTGTCACTTCACCCTGGCATTTGGCCACCAGAGGGGGCTTGGACTGGAGTGAAAATGCCCACTGCCTAGCTGGTTGCTCTGCCCGCCAAACAAGTACCATAGCCATCCTCACTTTGAGGTGAGAGCAACTAAATGGTGTAGCCATGGATATACTTTCCCCCATGAAAGCTAAGAAGTATCCTAAAGACTTCTAAAAGGTGTGGAAGAATACTGTTAAAATTGACCTGAAAACGCAATAATGGTTTTCCTTAGTGTCTGGTCCCATGTACACTTTACTTCCTTTTTAATGTTACTAATTTGTATCCAAAAATAGCTATGGGCTTTCAGAAAGAGAAAGCCAGAGTCTCGAGATTGACCATTCAACATAAAGTTTATACATTGCATAAAAATGTATTTTTTGCCACAGTAAAACACATTCCCTTTTTGCTCATTGTAATTCACTTTATAGTGACTTGCTTAATAGCATAACATATATCATTTATACAGCTCTCCTTCATGCTTTTAAACTGTAATATCCTTTTCTCAATGACTACTTGTCAATTTCACTGATCTAGATTTGATTTCATAAATTAACTAGGCCAATTAAGTAGAGAGTTATCATTAGAATAAGAAGTAGAAGCAAATAAATATTAATCTTCCATCTCTGAATGTCGGTATCCTAACACAACTTCGATTATACTTGAACACTACTTAATGGAAAAAATATACCCCTCCATTGTCAATTCAGTATTACCCAGTTTAAACATTTATGAGTATTTCATTCATTTTCTCATTCCGAATCTGTCTTTCTTTGGAACAGTTATGTTTCTATTTTGTCAATATAAAATGTGAGGGGAAATACCAGAACTTCATTATTTAAGGATTCTGGTCTTGCCTATTTGCTTGACTTTCCTTCCTGGTCCCTTTGCCTGCGAGGCATTTATTTCAGAGACACGGGAACCTCTTCATATGTACAATCAGCAGTTCGCTGGCTACACATTCTTTCCAGTGGTTTAGTCATGTTCTCCTCCTCTGCAGACTTTTGGAAACTGCTCAGAGGTGACAATGCTTGACAGAGAATAACATTTTTAAGTGCAGCTTATTTTAAAGAGTGTTTCTTTTTGAAAACTTAAAGCCAGGGATTTCTTCTTTATCTCCCACATAAAGGATTGCTTTTACCTTATTACCACGAATCTTGCTTTGTCTTCCTTGGAAATGGAAAATTTTGTCAATACTCTTTATGTAAAAATATTTCATGTACACTAAAGCAATTATAAAATTACCCTTGAGCCTTTCGTTTCCCTCTGCACTTGTTAATGCTAACTTCTTTTTTTTCTAGATCCTATTCACAACCCTTCCTCTTTTGCAGAGGGTGGGAGAGGTTGCTCTTCTTGGAACCTTTTCAGTTTCTCTCTCCTTAATTATAGAAACATTCGATTGTTGTGGCAAAGCCACATCTTTCCAGAATATCTCTGAAAACATCCCAAGAGGGTATAATACAAGGATCCATGGGAAAAATCAACTTGAGATTCCTATATTTCAATGTTAACTTTGCTCTCACTGTCCATTCATAAACCTGAGTTATGGTGGTGAATTAGGGGTCTCTCTCTCTCTCTCTCTCGCTCACCCACACACACACAGAGTCACATGAATAGCTTGTGGAACATTTTGGGACCGACAAGGAAGGGTAAATACCAGATTTACATGTCCCTACTTCTGATTAAATATTTTGCATCTAGAAGCTGGCAAATCAGAGCATCTTACTCCCTCCAAGTTCACTTACCCCTTGCAGCCCTTCAAGCCTCAGTAGTTTTACCATAGTAATAATTTTTCCCTAAGAATTTTAAACAAGACTTTGCCATTGGCCATCCTTTGAAATAGTTAGCTTTGCCTCACTATTTTTTGTAACTTGCCAAAAATCACAAATGAAAGGGTCTGTGTCCTCTAATGCCTCTTCTTTGGTCATTATCCTGGAAAATATGCAGAGTCTGATCCAAGTCGAGTGCTCCCCAAACCTTGCTGTTACTTTGAGAATGGTTTTAATGAGGCTTGCAGCTGAGCCAAGCTCTCCTGTTGGGCTATTATTTGGGCTTGTGGAAGCCCTAGTGATTGATCTGTGTGGGGGAACTGGCAACACTCGCATGCCCTCTGGGTAGAGGCAGAGCCTCCAGCAGGAAAAATTAGGGAAAGAGAAAAAAAGGAGAGGAAATGTTTATCACCCATCTCCTAGCATTTTATGGCCGTATTATGGTGAACTGGGAGATGGATGTGTATATTCATGGATTTTGCACCACTTTAAGCACTAATAACATTAAATCAACCTTAATACCTCATGCCAAATGTGCTCTAAAAGAGGGAATAATGGGAATTTTTGTTGACTTTAGTAAAGCATCAAAAGTTACACTGGAAACACATAAAATGCTACAATGCAGAGGTCACAATTATGCTAATATCATGATAATATAAAATATTAAGTCACCAAAATGACAGGATTTACAACCAACTATCCCCAGTCCCCAGAAACCTTGAAGATGAGCTCCTGGTAAACACAGCAGCCTGTACTCCCAAGGAGTCTGATTACAGATTTAAATATGTATATGATTAGAACTCCGCCAGTCTCCCACCCCTTGAGACAGATGAAGTACAATTTGATTTATATCACACCTGAAATCTATTGTGTTGCGTTCACTCTGTTTTGCAGAACTGCTACCAGGTCTGATGAATTTTGTGTGTTTAGCAAGTTGCTTGAGGGGAGAACGGGGACCCCTATTAATGAGCTTGGCTAGCCCCATGATCTCATGAAGTAAGATTTAAACAGTGATACAGAAGAGCCAAATGTTTGAAAGTGGGATACTGGCAAATGGAAAATGTAGCTCTTGTGTTCCCATCTCGTTTTAATACCAGGTTTTCGTGCAGAGGCCCGGGTTTGAAGTCTTTAGCCTGAGCCTTAATCTCGTGGTCTTCAATTCATCTTGAACCCTTTGGCCCCCATCACATTCAAGTGTCTCCTTTCAGGGAGACCACTTTGTCAGTGGTCCTAGGTAGAGCCATCATGGTCGTGCAGCCGTCCTAATTGTTGTCTGTTCTGGCAGAAGAATACTAACTTCTATTTGACGTAACAGATAACGTGACAATACAAGGCAAAGGAAAATTAACATGCAATTAAAGTGTACTGTTATTATAAAAAGATGCTCTTTAATATTTCTTTATGCTGAAGTCCTAGTTTCAGCTAATTTTGTTACGCCAGCTAAAGTCAGCAAATGTGTGTTCATAAGGGGTACACCTTTCTTTTCTGTGTTAAAGGCATGCATGTTGCCTGAGCTTGTGCTTAAAGCTCTGACGAAGGTAAAGAAGATGTAGATGTTTTGCCACCACATATCTCTCTCTATTATTAAGTACATCATATAGCATATATTTATATATCATTAATGTAGCATCAGTAGCATCACTGCTATTCATATTGACCCTCTACCAGCAGGCCGTGGACTAGCCTTGCCCCAAACTGGGAGGCTACCAGCTGTCAAAGGCGTGTCCCCCTTAGGTGCTTGTTCATCCACCTCTTTTCCGCTGTCACTGGGTCACATAATTAATACTAGTGTTATTGATGACAATAAAATAAAACAAGTTGCCCCCAAAGGAATTCCCATCTGTGTGCTGTTAAGAAGGGCTCTAAAACCATGCTTTTAAAGTGCAGCTTGCAATCCCTAGAGGTTGCAGCAAAGTCCTTATAGGAGTTGGCAGCGTCAAAAGAACACTGAGACTCTACGGGCACTTTTCCTCGGTCAATCCCTCCATCTTAGCAAGAGCCAATCAATATATCTTGATCTCCAATTGTGTGTGAAACTCTGCTTGTGCTTAACCCTTCTGGCAATCCCCTTCTTTGCCAGTTCCCTCTTTCTGGGACAAAAAGAATGTCTTCTTGCTTTTAACAGGATGGAACTTCGGAACACATTTATTTTCTTCGATTCGTAAACCACTGCTGGGGTTTGAAAGTTTCTGGCACATATATGTATCTGTAGTATGGGAAAGATATGTTCAACATTATCAGAATCATATTTGTTCCTAAATAAGTGAAATTGTTTTTTTTTTTCCTTTTTATCTCTAGAGTCTTCAGTTGGCTCCCTTCCCAAATGCAACCTTTTGGATAATAAATTCCTTTTGAAAAGAAGCACAAAACCCTTTTGATGTTATAAATAGTACATGTAGTAGAAGGGAGAGGATCATAGGTAATTGCAACACAAAGCCTGAGAGAAGTCCATAGGATAAAGTAGATCTCATTTTCACTCAACGGTTAGTCGCATGTTGGGTATTTATATTGAAAGATATATTTTAATACACTTTGCCAATTTTTCTATTTGCTTCTAATACAGCCTGAGTGATTCACTGATGTACAGATAAACATTTACAGCTACAGCTCAACCAGAAATTCAGTGAGGATTCCGTGATCTACCACTATCCTAGGCCTTCAGGCAATCTTCCATAAGGCAAATGATAGTCTAGGATGAGTTCTGAAAAAGCAAAATGTATTGCTATTCCATGGAATTCCGTTTGAACTTGCAAGGCAATTCATGCTTTCTCCATTCTTTCTTCTCTCTCTCATATTCTCTGTCTCTCCCTTTCTCTCCGCATCCCACTCACCCCTTCCTGCTTCCTCTCCACCGCCTCATTCTCTCTCAGCTGTCCCTGTGCACATCCAGACACACAGCTTAACAGCTTCACTTCTGAGGGTGGCCCCTTGTCTTCCCTGCTCTGCCCCTCTTCCCCCCAAGTTCCATGCTCAGTTTTTGGCAGGCATTTTAAAACTCTGGAGGCATAAACCTCACCGTGTCAATGTGTCGGTGAGGCCCCAACACATCAGTAAATGTCACAGAGGTGTCAGCCCTTTCCATCATAACTGCAGTTCATTTCTCTGCATTGACAGTGATGCTTATACCGGGTAAGGATTAGAATGGGCGTATTTCCAGATCTTAATTACATCAGGCATAAGGATGAGCAGCAGCATTTTTCTTTGAGGGAGAGGCCGGGAGGAGGGAGCAAGAGAGGGGAGAGTTATGCTGAACTTGGCCATCTAGAGCCTCATGTGCCCCCGTTTATCAAGAGATAATAGGATTAAGCAAAGCTATGGGACTTCTCTGGCTTAATGCTGCCTTCAGCAGGGGTCTAATAAGGATAGATATAATTGGGTAAATGGCAAATAAGAATGAAAAAGTACAGAGTATAAGCACAATGCTTAGGAATAAATAATGACAAATTGGATTTTGTCCAATCTCTGCAGACTTGGTTAAAATCTGGCATCTCGCACTGAACTGTAAGGGGCAACATCTATCTCCAACTTGTCTCTGCTCATTGCAAATATCAGAAAGTATCCTCTCACATTCAGCTGGGGTCTATCAGTACTGCTCATTTGAAATCAAGTAGGAAATGTTAGGGAACGTTCAAAGAGGGTTAAAGAAACAGAGTAAATTAAGTGCCTAAAAACAAATGTGACACAAATTAGAGTTGGTTTCTGTGACCCTTATCCATTTACGGAATTTACCCCATTAACAGCTGGAAATTTATTTTCACTTTCTTCACCTCTCTAAGAGGAAAGCAAACATATAACATAGCCCCAAAGGAGTAATTAATTAGATCATTTACTGACATGGATTTGAATAGTTTATTTAAATACAATTCTGTTATTTATTTATTTTACAACATTGTGCAGGAGGTTGAAACTCCTGTTCTAATTTGCACTTAGCAAGGATCTCTGAAAAAATATCACAGTGAAGAAAATAAACAAAGAATCAGTGATCAAAGGGCCACATTCAGAGATGCATAAAAGAATTTCACCAGGATGAGTGTTTCAGTGATTTAAAAATAAGGGACAGGTTGAGTTAGGGGTGGGGGAAGAGAGATGACAAAACTGCCTGTTTAGGTTGTATTCCCATGGGCACATTTTAACAAATAATAATGAGTTCATTGATAAGATGCTATATAAAAAGGTAAGAAAGGAAATAGTAAAAATGAAGGATGCCAATAAAAGTAAGAAAGGTGTAATGAACATGCAGAGTTTCACAACAAACGGAAGGCTGCTTTTGAAAATAGTGGAAAATTCATGAACTCAGAAACAAGTTTTTTTTTTAAAGGTACAACCTGTCCAATGATAAAAGTCATAAACATGTTCCAGAAAAATAGAAGGTCCTTCAACTATATTTTCAAAAGTTGGAAGTGAAAGTAGAAAATTAGTTCACCAAAGATGAATACAGTCTACTCCGAAAATATGTAGGGTCTTTTTTATTTTTAAATAATGTGATGTAAGGATATATATTCATATTCAATATCTTTAAATAAGTAAATGGCCTGATAAATGCTTGTGTATATCATGTAAGTGTCTTCATTCCATGGATTTTAAGGGAAATCCCTGACTAAACAGCCACAAATATGCCTTTATTGCTCCAACCGCAAAAGAGTCAGACTCAGCTTAGCAACTAAACAACAACATGGGATTATAACAACTCTGGTTACTTTAAGTGTAGAACTCAGAAAAATTTTGCCCAGATACTGTTATGCCATGTAGAGTTTATGGGGATATTGAGGTGGCATTTCACAAAAGGGGTATATAAGAGGTATACTGTAAAATTCGGAGAAGGCAGTGGCACCCGCTCCAGGACTCTTGCCTGGAAAATCCCATGGACCGAGGAGCCTGGTGGGCTGCAGTCCATGGGGACACTGAGGGATGGACACGACTGAGCGACTTCCCTTTCCCTTTTCACTTGCATGCATTGGAGAAGGAAATGGCAACCCACTCCAGTGTTCTTGCCTGGAGAATCCCAGGGACAGGGGAGCCTGGTGGGCTTCCGTCTATGGGCTCGCACAGAGTCGGACACGACTGAAGCGACTTAGCAGCAGCAGCAGCATACTGTAAAATTAACAATTTCTAAAGACTCCAGGGGCAGAGAACCCTCCCCCTCCCCCTCCCCCAAATTCTCAGTCCCATCTCACTGTTCTCCTCTCGCTACCCTGCCCCCCTCCCCCATATCAGTGCCTGTCGTTCATCTCCCCTCTCCCCCATCAGACCAGAATGCCCAGGTACTGCTTCTACTTTTCTCCTTTTCGCCATCAACTTTTTCTCAGCCATTTTCCTCCCTCTCTTTTCCATTTCTCTTTCTTGGACTCAGTTGGAACTAAAAAGTTGTTCTGGGATGAGTTTTAAAAATTTAAATGTGACAATTATATAACTAAATTAAAATATTTTCATGACTTTACGGATCATTTTGAAAGAAAGTGGTCAAGCTTTCCTTAGTTTTTAAGAAAACAGACACTGCTCTTAACAGAGAGAAATGCATGCTTTGGTTTCTAGGTGTGGAAGGTGGGGGAGAACATGTGATAGGAGTTTGCCCTAACGGGGTCTGCTGACTTGGTTGTCTTCCTTTTCTATTTTAACAAAGAAAAGTTGGTGGATAAATGACCAGTTTGGGCTTCCCTGGTGGCTCAGACAGTAAAGAGTCTGCTTACAATGCAGGAGACCTGGGTTCCATCCCTGGATTGGGAAGATCCCCTGGAGAAGGAAATGGCTACCCACTCCAGTATTCTTGCTTAGAAAATCCGATGGACAGAGGAGCCTGGTGGGCTACAGTCCATGGGGTCACAAAGAGATGAACATGACTGGGCAACTAACACTTTCACTTTCACTAGGCTAAAATAGACTGTTCAACTCTGAAAACCATATGAGGCTTTGGTATAATTTAGAAACAAAGGAATAGGAGAACTCTGGGAGCTGGTGATGGACAGGGAGTCCTGGCGTGCTGCAGCCTATGGGGTCACAAAGAGTCAGACACAGCTGAGTGACTGAACTGAACTGAACTGAGCAGAAAAATGACCCCATCAGGAAGTGGCTAGGCTGAGTGTGCGGCCATCATCCCTGCAGGGTGCTGGGGCTGTTAAGTGCCTGAATCAGTGTTGGTGGGCTTGTCTTCACCTGTGGGCCTGTTGTTTCCTTTTGTTTGGATAGAAAACCAAGGATAATATTTCACTGGGGCTGTATATTTGCAGAGTTATCACCTTATTATCTTAAGCAAAAGAACCACCAAAGTCAGCTGACCTCTCTCACAATATGTGGAGAAACTAGTAATTGAACTGGGGCCTGAGTTTTCATTAGCTTCTAAAGACTAAATCAGCGTGATTCAAGCACAACACACGAAATGCCCTTAACACAGCAGACACTTAACCTAATGGTAAACAATGAGGCTTTACATGGCATGGCTCATATCAATGCAAAGAAGTAGAGGAAAACAATAGAATGGGAAAGATGAGAGATCTCTTCAAGAAAATTAGAGATACCAAGGGAACTTTTCATGCAAAAATGGGCATAATAAAGGACAGAAATGGTATGGACCTAACAGAAGCAGAAGATACTATGAAGAGGTGGCAAGAATACACAGAAGAACTATACAAAAAAAAAGATCTTAATGACCCAGACAACCACAGGATGTCCAGTATGTCTGGCTCTAGGTGTGACCAATCACCTAGAGCCAGACATCCTGGAATGCAAAGTCAAGAGGGTCCTAGAAAGCATCACTATAAACAAAGCTAGTGGAGGTGATGGAATTCCAGTTGAGCTATTTCAAATCCTAAAAGATGATGCTGTGAAAGTGCTGCACTCAATATGCCAGCAAATTTGGAAAACTCAGCAGTGGCCACAGGACTGGAAAAGGTCAGTTTTAATTCCAATCCCAAAGAATGGCAATGCCAAAGCATGTTTTAACCACTGTGTAGTTTTACTAATCTCACACGCTAGCAAAATAATGCTCAAAATTCTCCAAGCCAAGGCTTCAAGAATACATGAACTGTGAACTTCCAGATGTTCAAGCTGGATTTAGAAAAGGCAGAGGAACCAGAGATCAAATTGCCAACATCCGTTGGATCATCAAAAAAGCAAGAGAGTTCCATAAAAACATCTACTGCTCATTTATTGACTGTGTGGATCACAATAAACTGCGGAAAATTCTGAAAGAGATAGGAATACCACCTTACCTGCCTCCTGAGAAATCTATATACAGGTCAAGAAGCAACAGTTAGAACCGGACATGAAACAACAGACTGGTTCCAAATTGGCAAAGGAGTATGTCAGGCTGTATATTGTCACCTTGCTTATTTAGCTTGTATGCAGAGTATATCATGTGAAATGCTGGGCTGGATGAAGCACAAGCTGGCATCAAGATTGCTGGGAAAACTATCAATAAGGTCAAATATGAAGATGACACCACCCTTATGGCAGAAAGTGAAGAGAAACTGAAGAGCCTCTTGATGAAAGTGAAAGAGGAGAGTGAAAAAGTTGGCTTAAAGCTCAACATTCAGAAAATGAAGATTATGGCATCTAGTCCCATCGCTTCATGGGAAATGGATGGGGAAACAGTGGAAACAATGTCAGACTGTATTTTTGGGGCTCCAAAATCACTGCAGATGGTGACTGCAGCCATGAAATTAAAAGACACTTGCTCCTTGGAAGAAAAGCTATGACCAACCTAGATAGCATATTAAAAAGCAGAGATATTACTTTGCCAACAAAGGTCTATCTAGTCAAATCTATGGTTTTTCCAGTAGTCATGTGTGGATTTGAGAGTTGGACCGTAAAGAAAGCTGAACACTGAAGAACTGATGCTTTTGAACTGTGGTGTTGGAGAAGATTCTTGAAAGTCCCTTGGACAGCAAAGAGGTCAAACCAGTCAATCCTGGAGGAAATCAGTCCAGAATATCCATTGGAAGGACTGATGCTGAAGCTGAAACTCCAATACTTTGGCTACCTGATGTGAAGACATGACTCCTTGGAAAAGACCCTGATGCTGGGAAAGATTGAAGGCAGGAAGAGAAGGGGACAACAGAGGATAAGATGGTTGGATGGCATCACCAACTCGATGAACATGAGTTTGAGCAAGCTCTTGGAATCGGTGATGGCCAGGGAAGCCTGGCATGCTGCAGTCCATGGGGTCACAGAGTCAGACATGACTGAGAGACTGAACTGAACTCAAACAATGAGGGATCATGGCTCAGTTAAACAGTCATGTCCTAGGAACTTAAGCATCTTCTCCAATAGAGAGGCGGCCACAGGACTGTGAAACTGCTGAAGGGACCTGGTGGTCTCCTCAGAGGCTTCCCTGTCACCAGACCACTATAGGAACCCAGTGACTCTCTTGAACATCTTTCCCTGTCATCAAAATATGCCCCTCTTCTCTATGGAAAACCCATTGTGGCTGACTTCCTCCTGCGTGGTGATAGCTTGCCAGATTATTCCCACCAGAAATACCCTTTTCCACCACCACTGTTAGTACTTTAAAAAGGTTTTATGTTTCTGCAGCTTTATACGTGTTTTGAATTCCACTAGGTAGTCCCGTGGTATATTGTTCATTCATCAGACATTTAAACAATGCTCACTGCATACCAGGACCTGTTTCTAGGCACCAGGAATACTCAGTGAGCAAAACAGACAGTTCTGCCTTCATGGAACTTATTCTTGATGAAGGATATTAGACATTAAAGAAAATAAATAAAGGGTTCTTATGGTATGCTGGAAGGCAACACATTCTATGCAGAAAAGCCAGGAAGATCTGTATATGGGGATTATCCTGGGAGGGGCATGGTTGTAGCTGACAATGGGGAGGGGGGAAGGGAAATGAGTGAGTTGCTGGCAAGTAGTCTAGTCCCAGAGACTAGATAGTATTGGGCCCACAGTTAGCAATCACTGACTATTTGGTGAACAAGTGATAATCCGTAATCTGTATTTCTCCGATTCTTTCTCTTCCTCAGGACCGTTACCTCAAGAGAGTGGGGAGGTCCTGGTTTCATTCTTATTTCACATAGTGTGTATTACAGAATTTGACTCACAGGAAGCACTGTTCTTAGTTGTTTAGTCGTCTCCAACTCTTTGCAACCCCACGACCTGTAGCCTGCCAGGCTCCCCTGTCCATGGGATTCTCCAGGCAAGAATACTAGAGTGGGTTGCCATGCCCTTCTCCAGGGTATCTTCCCAACCCAGGGTTCGAATCCAGGTCTCCCACATTGCAGGCAGATTCTTTGTTGTCTGAGCCACCAGGGAAGGCACCAGGAAGCACTGGATAATGGCAAATGCCTGACCTAAAGATAAAAGTGACCAGCAAGGTTGGATCGAATAATAACACAGGCATAATGGTTCCTCACACAAATGTATTTATAAGAATTAATTCCTCACATTTGTGAATGTCTGTGGGGAGATGGCTAATTCTTAGAGGGATTTGGATTTCAAAGAAATCACCCAGATTCCTTTCCATTTCTCCCTGGGTCAGAATTCCTGGTCAGTCAACCATCGTTAGTGGAAGGGTACATCGTTAGTAAAATAGTTTTCAGACTGATGAAAAAGATCCTCATTCCAGAGATCTTTCCTGAACTGCCAGCCTGGTGTATGCCTGTAATTGAGAGAAGTAAATGCAGTCTTGGGACTGTTAAACTGTACAGCAGGATGCAAATCAAAGCAAGAAGGATTGTGACTACACTGGACCTCCCTAGACTTCAGGACATTGCTGCCCTGCTAGAGCACAGAGGGAGAAAACCCAGTACATCTGGGCTATCTTTATTAAAAGAAAAAAATTATAAGGATGAAAACTCCTGATTTCAATGAAGAGAACTGGTTCCTTTACAGGGCTAGTAAATAAAAATTTTGGAGAGGTCAGTAGATAGAAATGTGCAACCAGAAAATAAATTCCAAACTCCCCCAGTTCACTCACATATAGACCACATTTTCTTGCTGGGTTAGTGATAAGAATCTCTTATGGATTCCACATGTGCTCAGCCTCATCTTTGTGTAAAATTCTGCAGCATTCCAAATTATCACCAAGAATCCATCTTCCTGAACACGAGACACCCCAGCAACGAGATTGGCTAAACAGGAGATGGTTTGAATGAAATGCATAGTTTAATCACATTCTGCTTTCAGAAACTACTTCATTTAAGTCGGTGCTTGCCTGGGGTAATAATTTATGCTCCACACTTGAGTAATCACCAGGAAGATTGCTCAGAACCCATCCCATCACAAACATAGCCACCAATATTCATGGCCTAAAGTAAACTTCTGAAAACTTGGGATCTACATCATCTCAGCAAAATTCAGACTTCTCGATTTGTTGCCCACACCTCCCCCTTTCCGATAGAAGAATTTCATTTCTCATGCTTTATATTAACATTTGGAAGTGAGGTTTGTTTTCTTTCCTCAAGTGGGCTGAGTCTCTCAGTCACTCACTCTTTGTGAGCCCATGGACTCTAGCCCACCAGGCTCCTCTGTCCATGGGATTCTCCAGGCAAGAACACTGGAGTGGGTTGCCATTCCCTTCTCCAGGGGATCTTCCCAACCCAGGGATCAAACCAGGGTCTCCTTCATTGCAAGCAGATTCTTTATCTTATGAGCTACAGGAAAGTTCCTTCCTTTCCTCATAATGAACACATTTTAAAAGGTAGTGCTTTTGAACATTAAAAATGCTCAGTTTTCTTGGTTTATTCTATCTCATGAACACTGAACCCTACAGAAGGGCAACAGAGATCAGTTATTTCTAAATTTGAGCTATTTTTAGAAAACTTCCTCAGTCTTGGTTCTCTGCATGCTAGAATTCATCCAAATGCATTAAAGTACATATGGGTTTGTGGTTGTTTTCAGCTCTGTCCTTTCATGCCTAAGGAGGGTCGCCTCCTAGGGGTGTTCAGATTGTGAACTGAACATGGGTGCTGTGTCTGAGGAATCAGAGTGTGTGAGCACTAGTGACAGCCTGTGTCCCCCGTGCTCTAACTGTGTGTATGAGCAAGGGAGACCACGAGAGCAGCGAGGATGCTTGTGAGTGCAACCAGAACAGGCGCTTCATCTGGGCTCTGGAAAGCAACGCCTGGCAGAGCAACCAGTCCTCACCATATGCTTGTCCAAGTTGCATAGCATAGAACAATGTGAGCATCTTTTACTTAAGGAACATATTTTTCTCATTCTCACCGCAGTATATATGGACTGGCTGCTGCCCTGGTGCAGGGCATGTGCAAGTGGCAGGAAGTCTCATGACTGCCCATTGTGAATAGCATTTTCTCATTGTCCCCAAATTGCTACTCTACTTACTGTCCCTTGCTCCCACTAGCCTCAGCTTCCTCTTGATTTTTCCTCAGCTAATCTCAACCTCTTGGGGCTTCCCAGGTGGTACAGTGGTTAAGAATCCACTTGCCAGTGCAGGGGGCACAAGAGACTTGGGTTCAGTCCCTGGGTTGGGAAGATCCCCTGGAGAAGGAAATGGCAACCCACTCCAGTATTCTCACTTGTAAAATTCCATGGACTGAGAAGCCTGGCGGGCTATACAGTCCATGGGGTTGCAAAGAGTTGGTCACAACTGAGCAACTGAGCAACCTCAACGCCAAGGAGACCTTTTCTTAGCTACCACAAAGATCTGCAGAACGGACTATGTTATGAAAGGACCACTGAATCTGACAGTGTGTCAGCAATTAGTCAAACCACTTATTTCAGGAGAGGCAGTGCTGGACTAATAGAAAGGAGCTTGAATTTGATTGTGACAGTAGGCTGTGTTTCGCTAAACCTGGCTAAGCTGCCCCGCCTGTGCTATAATATGAAGGGAAAATAATTGTCTCCCGGGTTTTCCGTTCTGAAACTCTCCAGTAGTCTTGCTTGACTAGAGGCTGAAGTTGGCTAGTCAGCTCAGTCAGAGTACATTCTAGCAATCTACATGCTTTTGTCCCAGCATTCTCAGAAGCCCAACAGAGTTTTGACAGACATGACCCCTCCTCTGATGGGCTTCTAGATTCCCATTTTTACAGTATAAGTTTTCCTCACCTAACCTTTAAACTTGCAAGGTTTTAGTTACCTCATCAATCCAGACCAAACTCAGTAGACATTTCACTAAAAAGAATAGAGACAAAGAATATCACTTTCCTGATACTGTTCAGCAATTTTCCAAACCGCTTTGGCCTCCTGTTGGGAGACTTCATGCTTGGTTTGTTTATGCTCTCAGATGAATCCTCTGTGTGTTTTGAGGTGTTTATTCCAGTGGTTAAATTTGAAGAGGTGAAGAAAAGTCAAACTCTCCCCAATATCGCCTAGGAGGAGTCTAAAATAATTGGTACACATTGAAAAATGTCTTACACCTGAGGAAGAAAGAGAAGGTTTCATTTGTTCATAGCAGCAGAGTTTTCCAGAATTCTGGGCCAGGGAAACTAAAGAAAAAATTTGCTTTTTCTCTAAATATAAGGGTGCTGATTTTTTTCTTAGCATGCATAGCATATATTACCTGGTAATGTAATTGCCCACTTAAATTTTTGTTTCATATTTCTTCATTCCCTTAACCAAACCCCAGACATAATAGTTAAAATGAGTGGATCATCTTTCTGAAATTAAACATTTTAATTATGATTATTTGATAAGCATTTCAGACATACTTACTCATATATCACATAAAATCAGAAATAAGTGTGTATATCAATAGCAGTTTAATCCCAAATGGAGGCTTTATTTAAACTGTTGAGAAGTTGATTACAGAAGCTTCGAGATTAGAAATGAGATTTACAAGTGGCTAGAGGGAAATATTTAAATATCTTTGCTAGGGCAAATTACAGTCATTTTTAAAAAGACTGAAAATATGAGTGAACTGAGAATTTCATCTAAGATATCCTATTCTGAATTATGCTTTTTTCATGTGGTCACTTCTGCAGCTTATTTAGAAAACAGCTTGACCAGAAGCAAGGAATATCTAGTTTGCATTTTACAGCTAGCAAAGTAAACCTTTTGTGGGAACATAAGTACTAAGTAATTTTGTATTTGAAATTCCATATAAAGCTGAAGGTGGACTTTTTGCAATGTAACAAAATTCCCTGATAGCTCAGTTGGTAAAGAAGAATCCTACTGCAAAGCAGGAGACCCCGGTTTGATTCCTGGGTTGGGAAGATCCTCTGGAGAAGGGATAGGCTACTCATTCCAGTATTCTTGAGTTTTCCTTGTGGCTCAGCTGTAAAGAATCCACCTGCAATGCAGGAGACCTGGGTTCAATCCCTGGCTTTGGAAGATCTCCTGGAGAAGGGAAAGGCTACCTACCCACTCCAGTATTCTGGCCTGGAGAGTTCCATGGAGTATATGGTCCATAGGGGTCACAAAGGATCGGACATGACTGAGCAACTTTCCACTTTCAAATAAGTTTAGTTTCTAAATATCTTTGGCTTCAAAATGATGCTCATGAGTTAACCATGTTGGATTTGTCTTTCATATTTAGGAGTCTACATGACCCGGTTCCCTCAACCCTTCTTATGGAATTTTCCACAAATCAGGGCTGGTGTCTTCAAACTGCCCAGCTTGCTCCTAACTCAGGCTGTTTGTACCTGTTGTTTCTATTTGCTGAAATTCCTTCTTCTGAAAAGATGTATATCATACAACCCCCTTATTTTGTGCAAGTCTGTTCAAATATCATATCATCAAAGGTTTTCCCCAACACCCCAAAACAAAGGAACACCCCCTAGCCCCAGTATTTCCTGCCACCCTTTTTCTTCTTTGTTTTTCAGAGCATTTATTAGCATATGATACATAATTATTTGAATTTTGATGTTATTTATTGTCCATCTCTCCTCATCTCTCTCCCTCCAACTAGCACTGAGATTTACATGTTTTTTATATTGTATTTCCTGTATCTGCAAGTATATATTTATTGAATGAAGGAATTTAATTCAATAGATATTTACTAAGCATTCACTATGTATAAGTCACCCTCAGATGATTTCAAGGGTTATGAAGTTGAGTGTCAGATTGCCTGGGAGAAAGAATAGTAATTTGTATACAAAGGAACAGAAGAAAAATACACTAAGAAGGGTCCAAAGTGCCCTGAGTGTCAAAAAAGAGAGAACCTGGACCTAGTTGAGATGGCTAGCCAGCCTAATGGAAGAAGGTAGCATTTCCAGAAGGACCATGGAAACTTGGAAGGGAGAGGTTTTGTTGGCTGGGGTAACAAAGAAGGGTGTTTCAGGGATGAAAGAATGTGAACCCAAACAGAGACATAGGATTCTTATTCGTGTTTGGGAAGTAACATTTGAGCAAGGCCCAGGGTTATGCATAGAGGACAGGATTAGAGAGACAGGTGAAAGAAAGATCAGGAATCCATTGTCCATTAGCCTTCGGTCAGCTTGGAGACTATGAAATCATGAGCCAGTGGGGAGGCCATGAAGAGTTTTGAGGAGTGATCTGATAAAGCTTGGCTTCAGGAGAATTAACATGCCGTGCTGTAAGCCCTGGGTCAGAGGAGCTACCGTGAAGCCCAGGTAGGAGTCTGTTGCTATTCCTTAGCACAGGAAGACTGTGACCTGGAAGGGAGAAAGTGGAAATAATGGCAAGGAAATTGACCATGAAAAGTAAGGGACCAGAGGGAGTGAAGAAGAAAGGGATGGCTCCAAGCATGACTGGGAGAGGTAGGTTGCCATGGTTACTTTCCTGTAAGTGGGATAATAGGGTAAGAAGGAAGAGCTGATTTGGAGAGTGAGCTGGTAAACTGTGTAGGACATTAAGATTTAGATATCACCAGGGCGTCCAGGCAGTTGGGGCTACCATGGCATTTTAAGGTGTGAGACAGGCCCTGAAGAGAAGAGGAGGGCAGAGAAAAGGACTCAGATGTCAGATGTATAGAGGAGACTGTTGGTAGTCTGTAGGCTGATGGAGCTGAAAATGAAGACACAGGAGAAGAAGGAAGTAGACCCCAGTAGGGAAGAATGTGTGGAGGAAGGGAGAGAAGAGTTCCAGGATGAGTGGGCCTGGGTGACAGAATGCCAGACAGCAAGGTGGGTATACAGAAAGTGTTGGATGATCCAGAGGCTCAGAACTGCCAAGACAGTGAAAGAGGTGAAAGGTGAGAAATGTATCCCCCATATTAAGTTTGATTTTCTTTGTCACTACTTGCAGAACAGTGGATATCTAAAATTGTTAGAGTATTTAAGGATACAATGGATTAAAGCAAGTGAAAATGCAAAATGCACATCATTTTTTTCAAGAAATATCACTCTCAAAGGAAAAAAGAAAAGGCAATGGAGCTAGAATGATATAAAGATACTTTTGAATAGAGAAGTGTAGGGGAGGGAGGTGGGTGGGGGGTTCATGTTTGGGAACGCATGTACACCCGTGGTGGATTCATGTCAATGTATGGCAAAACCAATACAGTATTGTAAATTAAAATGAAAAAAAAAAAAAAATACACCAACGTGTTAACAGTGAAAAAAAAAAAAAAGAGAGAAGTGTAGCTATCACTAAATGCAAAAGAATCATTAATCTATTACAAAAAGCGCTTTCATTCAATTTTGCCAACCACCTTGGGAAGGTGGCTGGACTAGGATTATATCTGCCTTTGACAGATGAGAACAAGTTGCTGAGCAGGGTGAAATGATGTTGCAAGATCATTCATTCATTCAGCATGCCATGTGCAATCTCACTGTATACAGAACACCATGTTACATGCTGTGGATTCAGTGACAAACAGATGCACACTGTCTCTGCCCTCAGTGGTCTTACATTCTAGGAAATGCAGAACACACACACACACACACATGCACACACACACCCAAGCTCATAAACTATCTTTTGATGCTGTGAAATTAATAAGGGGCTGATATTAGGGGCTCAAAAGGGAAACCTTCTTTAGACAAGGTGTCACATCCCTGGAAAAGTGACTTTTACCTGGAGAACTGAAGGGCAGGAAGACCCTGGGGAGGGAAACTGAATTGCAAGAGAAAAAATAGTATAAATAATAGCCTTAAGTGAAGAGACTCTAGAAGTTTAAGAAAGTGAAGGGAGATAGTCTGACTATAGTTTTATAAAAAGGCAAGAGGGTAGCACAAGGTAATTTTGGAGGAAGAAACAAATCATAAGGAGCTTACTGGCAGGTAAGTCTTCGGCTTTTATATTAAGTATAATGGAGAGTCCTGAAAGTGTTTTTAACCAGTTAGTGACGTCGAATTTATATTTTGAGAAAACCATTCTTTTGTCTCCACTAAGAACAAGTTGTAGAGAGGAAAACAGAAGGGAATATAAAGAGAGAACTTTGGGGGCTCCAGCAGACATTACTGAGAGGAAATGTGAAGCTGGCCTAGGGCAGTGAATATGGTGAAAAGTGAAATGGCTCAAGATGTGCTTTACAAGCAGAAAGAATACAAGTTATTGGTCATTTACTTACCAGAGAGAGTAAGGAAAGAGGTGAAGTAGACTCTGAAGTTTGAATTGCTGGTCAAAGCGTAGGTCCACTTACAATGTGGGAGAAGAGGGCAAGGAGGGCAGCTTGGCAGTATATAATCCAAAGTGCTGTCTGGCAGCCTCTATGGAAGATAGCTTTGCAACTTCTTATGAAACCAAACATACTTTCACCATACAACCCAAACACCATACTCCTTGGTCTTTACTCAGTGAGTTAAAGATGATGTCCACACAAACTCTTTCCCACAGATATTTATGGCAGCTTTATTTATAGTTGACAAAACTTGTAAGCAACCAAGATGGCCTTTAGTAGATGAATGGATAAACACTGGTACATCCAGACAACTGAATATTATTCAGCATTAAAAAGCAATGACCCATAAAGCCGTAAAAAGATATGAAGGTATCTTAAATGCATATTATTAAGTGAAAGAAGCCCATCTGAAAAGGCTAATAGCATATGATTCCAATTATATGACATTCTGGAAAAGGCAAAACTATAGAGACAGTACAGTAGTCAGTGGTTGCTATAGATTAGGGGAGAAGGAGAAATGACCAGTTGGAGCACAGAAGATTTCTAGGACAGTGGAAATACTCGGTATGATTCTGTAACGCTGGATATGTGTCATTTTACATTTGTCCAAGCTCACAGCAAGTGCCAAGAGTGAGCCCTCATGTAAACTATGCCTCGGGTGATTATGACATGTCTGTATAGGTTCATCACCTATAACAAATCCACCAACCATTGTGGGGAGAGATATTGACAATGGGGGGCTAAGTACGTATAGGGGCAGAAAGCATATGGGAAATCTCCGTACCTTCCTCTCAATTTTGCTGTGAACCTAAATTGCTCTGAAAGTAAAGTCTACTTTAAGGAAAGACCCATTGAGAGAATTCCCTGGTGGTCCAGTGGTTAAGCCTACATGCTTTCTCCACTGCTGAGGGTGGTGATTTGATCCCTGTTAAAGGAACTAAGATCCCACAAAGCTGTGTGATGCCAAAAGAGAGAGAGAGAGAGAGAGACCCATTGGGATATAAGCTTGTGAAGACTAGAGGCATCCAACAGAGAGAGACAGTGAGATATTCCAGTCTAGAGTTCAGAGCAGTGAGTGGTGTGGCATGGTCTGGGGCTGAGTTGTCAGGGACTTGAATGCTAGAGGCCACAGGGAGAGGAAGCCAGGAAGGATTCGAGAGGGACTGCAATAGAAGGAAAATCACCACAAGGGTAATAATAGAGCTCTCTTGACTCCTGATTCACGATGCCTTACTCTAAATCCAGCACTTGTTTCATTACGCAAATATCCTTAGGAACCAAATTGTATGACTGGATCTTAATCTGTGCTCAGGATTCCTGCTAACACCCACTTGAGCTTAGATTGGCAGCATGGCAGTGTCTGTTGTGTGGCTTGGAATGTTAATGGATCGTAGCCTTTTGCAAAACCCCAGCCAGGTGACTGAAGCACAGATTGTCATTCTGTCTCTCTCTCTGTCTCTCTCCTCATGCCCTCTCTTCCCCCATCTCAACATACACAGCCTCAAAGTCTCTACTTCCATCCACATTTATCATAGACCTTACATGAAAATGTTGTACGGGTGCCTTCAGATTCATCTGAAAGGGCGGCTATTTGGTTCCAAGCAGGTTCCCCAAAATCTGGCTTTGGAGACCTAGGCAACCCCAAATGACCAAATAATCAGGCAATAGATACTACTTCAGTCAGAATAATTTTTAAAATATAGATAACATTTTCCTGAATGGGTTCATCATTTTCCTAGAAGTGGCTCAGGACTTTGGGGTTTTACTAATCAGTGCTGTTGGTCCTACAGATGGGAAGTGTGTATTTTCTTTTATGTCTATAAATTGGATGTCACCTGGGCTGGAAAGCCAAGTAGAGAGGTTCCCTGCCATCTCGCTGGCACAGTTGTCGGTGTGCATGGAGCTGGCAGAGCTGGAGGAATGTGCTTTCGTTTTCGTTTACATTCTCACCCATTGGTACTATATGTGTTGAAGAAGTGCTTTCCATATTGAGGGTCTGTATGAAAGTGTAAAACACCAGCATGCTCAGGAAGTGTGAATATGGGCAGTGATTTTGCTGTTCTTTTTAAAGATGCTTGTATTACGAAGCAGGCAAGCTAAAAATTGCACCCATTCTGCCTGATTGCTATAGCCATAGACCCTTAATCTGCTTTGAAGGTCACAGTGAAACTGCAATGTAACTTCAAAATACTCTTGTGATACTTGGTGTCCGCGATGGTTTTGTTTTGTTTCCTTTTCATAGGTATCTGATGTGCATTAAAGAAGTGGACCAGGATTCAATTTGTTTAATTTGTAGTGAAATTGAATTTAAATAAATTGACAAGCTGAATACAACTAATGTGCATGTAATTTCTTCTCTTTTGGATTGACTGTTTTATAGGGACTTTTGTTTCCATGACATCAGACTTCATACTAACACACATCAAACAGTAACTACAGTACTAAATATAGGAATATGCCTGTATGAGAAGGAATTTTGATAGAATCCCAAGGCTGATATTGATTTCACTGAAAGTAGAAACTGTGTCAGTATAGGAAACAGTATATATTTTATTAAAAAAACCAACAAAATGTGGTTTAAAAAAATCATATATTGTGTTAATGGAGAAAAAAGATGCATTAGCAAAAGCCATGCTCATAAAATATAGTATTTTCTCCCCACTTTGAAAAATGCACTCTTGTGTATTTTAATACTTAATAAACATGATTAGTGATAAATTGTAGCTCTAATAAAACATTTTAAAGTCTTATTAAATTTTTGTTTTAGTTGAAACGCAGTATTTTGTGCTTCATGTTGGCAGATATGAATGCTGCTGTTTCAAGTGCAAGAAGAGTAACCTCCAGAACATATTATAAATTGGCTGGCTCGGAATAGGGGGAGATGATTAGATTGTCGGGTTTCCTGCTGAGTGGTACATGCTTATTTTGTAATACTGTTTTATAAGTCAGAGATTCAAACAGAACATGTAGGTCCAATTCAATACCTCAACATTGTTGATCTGCTTTTTATTGATTTTTCATCTGCTCAAATCTAAGAAGTCTTGGTAGGTTTTAGGATCTTGTAGCCAAAAGTTGCAGTGAAGGCGTTTTAATTGGAAATGCATTGTTTTCACTCAAAATAGTGTGAGCATTTTGTTGCTTTGGGGCTTGGCTTTACCATATTCACAAAGTTAAAATATTTTCCATTAAGGAAAACAGTGTCTTTGTGCAAGCCCACATCAGACTCATAAGGGCTTATGGATTTTGTGCCTGAGCATCACTGAAGATGGTGGCATAGCTTGTATATATTTGTTTCATGGACAGGTAAACAATCTCATATTAAATATGGAGACATGTTGCCTATACATTTTGAACCCATTATTTGCCTGGTCAGTTTTTCATAGCTTTTCTGTTCTATCCTACTATATAATTACCTTATGACACTTGGAAAATTGCTAAACATTTTTATGCCATTTGAAATTATCATCTAACACCCAGTTATATTTGCATTTTTTCCTTTCTTAACGCTGCCTATGTTAATTTTTCTTCAGGATCCATTGAACGGTGTACAGTGACAATGTAAGTGGGTTGTACTTCCTCACATCAGTGCCTTGTTAATGTCATTCATTAATCTAGAACCTTGAGCTTTTTCAGAGACGGTTAGATATTCCATATTTCCATGGAGTTTTGGGGAAGGGTGACAGCTTACTTACAGCTTCTGTAACCCGACCTCATTGGTCGTCATGTCATTTTTAATACTGATAAAATGGAAGAGCAGGCACGTGCACTTGTAGCCTTTGAAGGCAGGAAGAGAGGCTCTGCGGCACACATGCAACATACACCGTCGTTCCATCGACCTGCACGGCGCTGGATCGGAGAGAGTCTGTTTATGTCTTTTTACCTCCCTGTTTGCTTTCAGCAGCTGGCTGAGCCTGAATTCATGTCGAGCCTCAGGAGAGCCTCAGATGCTGCTGCTGGTGGCCCTACCAGACCTGGCAACCTTAGAGCATCTTTATTGTCAGGGACCAGTCAGAGCTGCTGCAGCGTAGTGGACCCCCTGTCCACTGAGCATTCACGTGGCTCTTCTGCAGAGCCCACAGCTCTTTCTCTGTTCTACTCTTCTATCTTTTAACCTCAGCATAGATTCCTCAGCCTTGCCGTGATTTCAAGTATGAGACACAAGCAACTCCAGAAACGAAATATTAGGGGACCTGGTTAAAAGTTATCATGAACCAATCTTCCACAATGAAGGTGAAAATGACTATATAGAGAGAAACCATCTCTTGGACACTTCCAGAACCAGTCCTCTTGCTGCAATTTTTATAAGAGATGAATATGTAAAGTTGCTTTTTTTCTCGTTGCCTACTGAAGGATGTAGAGAAGAAACAGACTCAGCATTGTGTTAGGGGTTAAGGGTAGAGCCAAGGTGTCCAGATTCAAGTCTAGGCTACGCAAGACCTTCTTGGGACAAGACAGTGTGGGATCTCCAGGTGGTGTTGTCTGGTGGAATTTTCTGGATGATAGACATGTCCTATTTTGTACACTCTAATATGACAGGCACTAGCCATGTGTGGCTGTGGAGCACTAAAAATATGGAGAGTGCAGCTGAGAAACTGATTTTTAAATCTTCTTTAATTATAATTAATTTAAATAGCCAAATGTAGCTACCACATTTGTTGTTGCCGTTTGGTGTTTAGTCGCTCAGTTGTATCTGACTCTTTACAACTCCATGGACTATATAGCCCACCAGGCTTCTTTATCTGTGGAATTTTCCAAGCAAGAAAACTGGAGTGGGTTGCCATTTCCTTCACTGTGTTAGTGCAGCTCTAACATCTTAATTGCAAAAATTTTAAAACTTCTTTAAATAAATATCCCAAGTCATTCTAATTCACCTTCAGAGAACAGGCATGATAAACATATTTTTATTGGTAGGAGCAATAATACTTTATAATACCTTGCTCTTTCTAAACCCTTAAGCATTGCTTGTGGGAGTAAATAGCTAAGCATATTAATTTATAAGACAAAAGAGACAAAGGCATTATCAGTATTTATAGATTACCATAATGGGCTGAAAAAGTGTGTGTGTGTGTGTGTTTAATTATGTCTGCTGAGATGTGCACACATTCAAATACATGGTATATGTAAACCAAACATCCAAGTTGACCAAATTTTTTTCCACCCAGCTTTATTGAAATTATGTAAGTCATGTGCTATTAGTTACCAGAACTACTGGAAATGGGTCAACTAGGCGGAAATTTGAGATTTTCTTGGGGTTATGTCAAGGAAGTCCTATAATCAAAGTGCTATGCAAACATTCTGAGATGTTCCCAGGGAGGGTGATAATCACACTCACTTAGAGATCTATGCTGCCTTCAATACAGACGTGTAACCCCATTAACATTAATAGGACTCACGCTCACATATCGATGGAGAGTAAATCCCTAATTAGTAGTGAGAACTGTTATCACCCCCACTGTGATAATACCTCTGAAAGACTTTAATGTTGCTGTAATAATAGGTGCATCTTTAAAATTTTTTTTAAACAATGCAAAAGGTGGCACACAATCAAACATGAGCTTTGTATACCTGTAACTGTCACAGGTAAAATGTTTTTACCACTGGAGTCTGGCTCTGAATCTGATAAGAGCAGTTAGAGGGAGAGTTTCTTCATTTTCTTTACTTAGGGGGACGTGAATGTTTCTCTCACTCAAAGATGAGATTTTCGTGTGCTTTTTTCTACCCCAGTATGGTAATCATTCCAAAGATTTTGTAGGAGATTTCAGAGAAGGACTGATAGGAAAGCAGCGGCCTTTTATCCCTTTTTGAATGTAATATGTAAATAGGAGATTCACTGGACATGGGTTGGCTCCTCTTGGTAATGGAAGGGACACGGGTTGTAGCAGGGAGCTTCCTGTCCACAGCAGCATGTTATTGATGAGCTGGCATTTGCCCTGTGGCCCTCCCAGAGGATTGCTTACATCTATTACTCACACACATCGATTGGTTAATTTGATAATTCTATCACCAATTGCCTGGTGTCTGACCTTTCGCCATGGCGATGATGGCAGGCTCTTCATTTTTACATTGCAGACCAGTTAGATTGACCTTTTTGAGGAGAATGTCAAGGTATCCCTTGATCTTAACCTGTCACTATATTTGTTGGAACCACACTGTCCCTTAACCTTGATTTATGGTGTTTCAGCAATCAGAGTATGCATTGTGTTTGTTTTAAAAATCCCTCCTAACGTGTGAATCTGAGGAGAGGAGCTGTGCAATGAAAGTTACATCCTTCCTGCATGAGCCTTGTGCTCTGACACCATAAGCAGCTCTGTTTTTCTTTCACTTGACAAGTCAGTTTACGCATCCTGGGAAACTTCTCAGCATCATTTTGGTGGCAAATGGAAATACAGACCTTGTTTGGGTGCTGTTTTCTGAACTTGCTTTCTCCTATCCCCTCACAAATTGATTGAACTAGTAAAACCTCTTTAAATACTATCTGAAAATCAGGGGACGGTATTATGGTGAAGTTCTGTTTGCACTCAGAGGTTTTCATCCTTTTCGTCATCCTCCTAATTTATACTCTCGCCAGAGGGAAGAAATTGTCTTGTCTATGAGTTGCTCCTTGGGGAGCAATACAAAGGCATCACTCTGTGACTCTGAAGCCGTAGATTCACTCTTCAGTTCAACTACAGGCAGAATAAAGGGGACTTTCTCACCAGTCTTTCCATGTGTGTGTTTGACATGCACATGTTGTGTGTATGCAGACACAAGTACCTCATTCGACCGAGCTCGGTGTTACCTCAGCCCACTGTGAGAAGCAAGTGGAGAGATGGTATATAATTAAGACTCTGTCATTATCTAGCTAAAAATAGAGGGAGGAGCTATCCCCTTTGCTTCCCTGTGACTAAAAACCAGCCAAACCAATTTCACTAAAATTTAGTAAAATAAAAACTGTGCTCCAAGGATGAGAAGTTGCACGCCAAATTTCAGCCTGAAGCGAATTTAAATGGCTGAGTTATAAACCTTTCATAAAGGATGTTTTGTCGCTCACTCAAGATAAAAAGGCTCCTTTTTTGAAAAGGAAATTATCTAGGCACATAGTCTTTAGTGGGGATTGTTGCCATTTATTTAAAGAAAACACAATTTTAAATGACTGGGTTTTTGAGGACTGAAAGCAGCAACTGTGTCTGAGCAGTAATTATGTTTCATAATTTTGTTTAGCAAGTATTACATATTATATGAATAGCATCATAGTAAAAATGATTAGCATTCATACTATGCAAAATTCTGCATATTAAGAGCTTCACAGTAGTGTCCTACATACAATACATTGTAATGGCTCCAGATTACATTGTGTCAGGCAGAACCCTCTGTGCCTATGTGTCTCCCACCCCAGCCCAGCCCAGAGCCAGAGCTTAGGACAGGCCTCCACTTGATACCAAGCACCAGGAGAATGGGCACTCCCAAAACAACCTTAGAGACGCTTCTAAAATTGAGGCAAGGATTTCATTCATGACGTTTCTATACCTTCATTATTCTGCAAGTGTAGAGAAAGGCCTGGTTCTGCCATATGCATTCATCAGTGTGTGTGCAGTATTAGTGTATGAAATGAAGGCACGGCCCATGTGTTCCATAAAGACCCTTCGGAATGACGGAGCTTGTTGATTGGGATGTTTCTGCCTCAGGAGGTCTTGTGTTTGCAGCCCTGCATCTCACAACAGGTTTCCAATTTGGGGATCGGGCCATGAAGCTAGACCAATGATGTTTCACCCGAGGAGACCCAGAGAAGTTTGTAATGGGGCTGGGGTCACACCTGTGTACCTGTAGGAAGCCTATCTCAGGGAGACTTGGACTGAGAGAAGCAAAGCTCCGAGGGTTACACACATGCTTATGTAACAAAGGCTATTTTTATTGCTGTTACTGTTGTCTAAAAACATGGGTATTATTTCCATAATTTGATTTTCTGCAGTAAAGAACATTACTTATAAAGTCAAAATTAATATGAAATACCTATCATATATATACACAGATTGGCCATATATATGGGTAGATAGATACAGCAATAGATATGAAGATGAAAGAGGTAGCTGTAGTGGGTGAAAGAAACTGTGCAATCACACATAAAATGTTTTTTTTAAAGAACATTAACCCTGTAGGAAAAGCTCTAAAACAAGTGACAATGACCCACACACTGAAAACTTACCTAGAAATTTAACTTCCCCACAAAATATTATTGAAAAGAACGCTGTATCCAGGTGTGATTCCTTTCCGGAATCAGACCCCAGAGACTTTTAAGACTCTCTTGGTTGGGTTCTTATAAAGAGGTCCCCAGGAAAAAGAGAAAATAAAATTTGAAAGCAGTTAGTACACTAACTTTCTCTTGTAAATGCCCTGCAAATGCTGGAGGGTGAAGTTCACACCATAACTGGTTTTTAAAACAAATAAAGAGGGGAAGGATAAAACAAGTCTAGACTTGTGTTTTCCCATAGCACTTAACAGGTGTAGCTTCATGATGCCACCCAGCCAACTGGAGGAAAAGCAGAATATTCCCAGATCACTTGTGAGCAGCAGTACAGCTTAAGGTCTGGTAAAGCCTTAGGAACCCAGTGCCTAGCTGCCACGTGGAGTTATGTTAGCACATTTTCTATCTCAGTTTGACTCTTGATGTGTTTAAAGATGGCAGTTACCCATGAGGCAGGAGTTTTAACCAGTTAAAACAGAGACCTTTTAATCTGTTATCGACAATGCACATTTGTCCAATATTAATGTTTGCGGGCTAAACAGTGTCCCAGGCACTCGAACAGGCCAATGCTATGGTTGTCTGATTCTTGCTCTCTCACAGCTCTTCATTTCTCACTACTTCCAACAGTTCATCTCTGGCAACCTTCCCACAGTGAGACATGGAAAGAAGAATGCATGTTCTGTGTTTCTTTTTCTCCTTTGCCCATCTTCTAACTCTGTTCTGCTTCTGTCTCACAGTCTGAACAGAAGAGAAAAAAGGAATTGAGGGTTCACTGAGGTTCTCTTATAGTCTCCCTGTTGTTGCTGCCCTCTCTCCCTGAATTCCTGTGAAACAGTAGCTTCAGGGTCATAGTTCCACATACAGGACACAAACAAAAAAGGTCAAATGTTTTCATGATTGTTCTTCAAAGGAGGGGAGTTTGAGGAAGGCATCTAACAATGTGGTGCTCCGCAATCACTGAGCCATACGTAACCAATCCAATCCAGAGAGTCTGAGTTGGGTCTTTTCTTTAGACATAAGGAGGGATGATTTTCAAAATCTAGAGGTGGGTGGAAGGAAAAACTTTTAAGAATCCCAAGTACTGGCATTTTGGGTTTGAAGTTTGAGTATCTCTGCACATATAAAGCTATGTGAATTTCTACCTGGGACATTTGTCAAAGTGGGCTTCTGTGCTCCTGAGATGAAGATGCAGGGATCAAGGAAGACCCTTAGCTTCGTTCTCCACCTCTAATCAGTGTAGCCAAACCATTGGCGCAGATGTACCAGCTACAGCTTTTACTTAACATGAAGGTGACCTAAATGATCGGAAACAGTGGAAAGTTTTAGTCTTGAGGGTGTTTTCTCTGAGTCCAAGTTATTGTTTATATTATGAAGAAAGAGTTACCAGAGTTGTTAGTTATAAAGCCTGATTCATGGAAACTATGCAAATTTCAGTAGATATGATTCTTACCTGACCTGGCTGTTTGTTTACACCAGCTTTTTTCAACTCCTTTGGAGACAAAACCATTCTGGGGCAGGGTAATCACAGCAGAATTTGGTGGTAGTGGTATTGTTTGTAAAGTATGATCTCCAAGCACACTTAAGTGCTAATCTTAACTAGATTTAAATGTAAGTCATGCAAAGGAAAAGACTAGCAGGCCAGTATAAGAGCTAGTGGGCTATCACAGGCCCCTCAGCCCCCAAGATATTAAATACAAATGAAAATGGTCTGGATTATTTCATAGCATTAGAACATGTTTCCCTGCTAACAGAAATAATTTTAAAGATGAATATTTTAGATTAGGAATAGTTTTTTAAATGTTTATATTTAAAATGCCTCTCTTTCTGTTTGATTTACACTAAGAGAAATTATTTTTGTGATTCTAATATTTAGTGTTAATGAATAGAAGATATCAACATATAATTTTATGTCTCCTTAAGAACAGTTTCTTACAGAAATAAGGTAAATTAAAGGGACTGTGTTAAATGTACTCCGTATGTCCACCCTCTCTATTAGGGGCCATTTTAATGAAGCTTCTTTTCACATGGAAAAA
Organism: Budorcas taxicolor; assembly: GCF_023091745.1. Classification (NCBI taxonomy): domain Eukaryota; kingdom Metazoa; phylum Chordata; class Mammalia; order Artiodactyla; family Bovidae; genus Budorcas; species Budorcas taxicolor. The sequence goes on from NC_068930.1 coordinate 47,832,547, forward strand.
CAAAAAGTGAAGCAGAATGAATCTGAAGACTAAAGTTAACAATAAAAGGAACAGCATCCCTCATTATAGTGGCAGCCTGAAAGGTCAGCAGCTTGGTAATATGTACTTTGCATAATACGTAAATAACTTGATTTATTGTCTGTGAGAGGCAATAGTATTAAAGGTGAATTTGAAACCCAAGGCTGTTAGTCTCCTTAAAATGTAGCCTTTTCTTAAAAAGTAATCATCTGTCCTACTAAATCTGGATCACTCCCCTTTGCAACAACAACAAAAGAACACGTGGCAACCTCCCTGTCACACTCTCACCTTTTTCCTCTCACCACGATTTTTGAATAGAATCGTAGATTTCTAGTTCCTTGTTCCCGATCAGTCTCATCTCTGGAATCCACATTCATTTAGCCTCAGAAAGCAGCTCCCATATCTAGATTCCAGGTGTGTGACTGGGGTGTGAAGAATCCGAAGCCATCGCTGAGCCCCAGGCACAGCTGGAGCCCATGGTAGAGACTCTCTGCAGACCTCCTTCAACGGATCTGCAAGTGACTTTTTTATTTTTAATTTGGACTTCCATGCGCTAGGTGTCCTGGTTTCTAAAATGTGTATGTCACAAATCAAGGAGTTAGCTGTTCTGGTAAGTTTCTCTGGAGCACGTTTACATATTAAATAACAAGTGAATCACTATTCAGGGAAAGGACCAAGTGAGTAAACCCTCTAATGAGCTGTAGGATCATTTCATCTAATTCCTCCAATTACTCCCCATCCAAAAATTAATTTTAAGTCATGAGGGTAATATAAGAAAATAAAATATTATTTATAGGTTCCCAAATCTATAATAGCATTAAGAAATTATCTTTGCACTTATTCTAACATACCACAAATAGAATAGACTAAAAAGTCTATTAACTAAAATGCAACTGGTAGCTGGGGGTAGTGGGAATATTAGAGTGATGAAACATCTCTTTTTTTTTTTTTTTTAACATCTTTTTGCTTTCTTATCTGTCCAACTCTAGCAATAATGCATGTTCTTTTTTGTTAACGTTTTCTTGCTTACCTTTTTCACTGGTGAAGGATCTTTAGCATCTGTTAGCTCCCTGGCATTCAAACCTGTAAGTAAGTTTCTAATCATCGGCTATAACCTTGTGGTTAGACAAGGCTGGCTTTTTGTCCCACCTCCCCGTTGCAGAACTCTGTTCTGTCCTGACTTCCTCCCCCTGCTCAACATAGCTCTATTCACTTCTGAAGTAGTCTTACTTCATCTTCGATTTTGAATGTTTTCTTTCTCTGCCCAAAATAAAATGATTGCGAAGCGAAATCCTGTCCTCGTTTTCCAGAGAACTCCCTAAAAAAAGGCCCTTCCCTTCCTTCATATCCCTGCTACCAAGTAAATAGTTCTGCGTCCCTCTTGAGCGCTGTCTTCTGTAACCCCTCTCTTCATGGCGATACCATCTCCAAGCTTCTTTCCTTAAATCTTCATTATATCATAAGGTAAATCCTTTTTATCTCCGTTTCCTTCTCTTTTATTCTTTCAATTCTTTCCTAAAAACTTAGTGTGAACTTCTGCCCACCCTCTCCACCTCTAGTAAAAGCTTCTTGTGCTTCTTACCAATCTGTCTTCTATACAATGATCGATCCACAAATTTGGGATCTTGATTGAAGTAATAACATTTCATCCAGGAATTATGGAAACTTTAAAGGGTCACAGAAGGGTCTAACGTACTCCAAACTTAGCTACTCACAAGGCAAATACACTGCCTATATTCTTTGTCACCATCTTCATGAGCTATCGTTCAAGCAATCAATCACTTCACCAAGTAATGTGCATTAAGCTCTGTCAAGATTAATTTTTTGTAAACCTTCCACGGTTTTCAGAATATAACCAAGAATATACACAAAATGATGGCAGAAAAAAATGTTAATGCAAAAACCAGAAAACATATTCTCTGTCCCCTTAAAGACATTAGTAAGGCATTGACTGGACTATATGACATAAACAATTACCCTGATACCTGCTAATACACGCTATGTAATACTATAATATTAGCCAATTAGCCACAAATACTGTAAATGGTTTTAGTTTCCATGCCAGTTAAGCCACTTACTGAGAGATAAGATAGTTACTCTTATATAGCTGTGATAATAATGTTCATGCCATAGAACTATTTACAGAGTTAAAGATAATATTTGAAAAACATATGGGGCATGTTCAGAAGGAAATAATAAGACCCTAATTGGTAAGCTAGAATGGTACCTTTGGATTCCATGCCCCTGATGTGTTTAATGTAACCCATTGACACAGAGCTTCTACAGGCCATGTTGTGTTGTTTCTTTTTCTTATAAGGGGTCATAGCAAGGGACAGAGGCTTATGTCCAATTATATATATTGTCTTCTGTAACCCCTCTCTTCACGGCAATACCATCTCCAAGCCTCTTTCCTTAAATCTTCATTAATCATCACTTTCACTGTGCTTAGACAAGGCTGGCTTCCTGTCCCGCCTCCTATATATACATATAAAACTGAACCTAATTAAAAATGTGATTCTTGGGGGAAAAAATCATGTTCTAAAGAGCCTGATGGAAAATATGATTTGACATGTGGGAAAAATATGACCCCTGTCAGAAAAGATGAATTGAAGGGAAAGCTGAAAGAGGGAATAACTCTTAATTAAATCTCTTTCTTATTCTACTTTGTTTATCCTTTTTCTTTACCTTTCATTTTCTCTCTTTAAAGGGAGAATTTATATTCATGTACAAGAAAACATTCATGGCTCAATAGGAAAGGACGACTGCTCTGCTATAAGCTGGTTGGTAGAAAGGATATCTAAAACAGTTTTGGTAAGGTCCCGTGCACAACAATTTTATTTAGAAGTTATGTTATCTACTATTCTGGGGTTGCAAAAATAAATCTCAGTCCAAAGCTATGATTGCTAGTACCTACATCATATAGGGTCTCAAACATTGCTTCAAAAGAGTTCCATCCAGAAAGTGTGAAAAAGCTTAGTAGTGTGCTAATGAGAAAGCTACCAGTGGATCTTGAGTCCCATGCTTGATCATAAATGAAAGCCCAATTATATAAAGCATGATTGAGCAGGCTACCATCTTGAATTCCTCTGTGGACTGATTTACATTGCCAGGCCTTTCTTTTTTTTTTCCTTATGTTGTGTGTTATTGCGCTTGGCAGGAGATTTTTATGTTGCATGTGCTTTGAAAACTTCACAAATACCATAGAATATGTAATGCATTTACAAAACTACCAACAATAAAAGCTGGCATAAGCTTTAAGAAATGTGATTCCCAAGACTTTTATATTTCTAATCATATGCAGAACAAACTGGTTTACTTAGCTTCCTTGGCATATGGGATGGAAATTCTCTAACAGTCCCTATGTAGCATTTTAAATTGGCTGTCCATTTTAAAGGGTAATAGCCCTTTTGCAGTAGAATTAAATGAATTAAATTGTTAGACTTGAGGATTCTAGGAATTCATGTATTTTCATATTCAGAGTTGCCTCCCGACGTGCTGATTTAAGCAAATATTTATTCCGCACCTACTGTGTGTTGGCAACTTTTCTGGTCTTCAGGGAAATAATGACAGCTCCTGCAGTAGTGGTGCTTACAGCCTTCGGGGGAGCTAGTGCCAAGTAAATGAGCAATCACAGTTAGTATTAGAATCGCAGAAGACCAACGTGCCATGGGGTCCTGTGGGAAGAAACACTCAATAACCCACACTTAGAAGAAGCTGACAATTTTAGGGGTGGTTTGAAATTAGGTGGAAACAGTGGTAGAAGAAAATGTGCCAAGCGAAGGAGAGAACGTATGGAGAAACAAGCCAATAATTTGTTTCTCTCCAAAATAAAGATATACTTTAGACAAATATTTGCTTTCAGTATAAACAGTTAACTATGTATAAGCGTCTATACAGGTAGCATGATCAGCTCATTCCTAGTACTTTTGATGAAAAGTTTATTAATATCAGAAACACATATCAACCAGTAAATTATTGACTCTAGAGACTATATTTTAACATTTAAGACTATAACTTATCATTAAACTTGGTAACAGTATGAATATTATAGCCGCATAGTAGGTTGGTGGTGGTTGAATATTTAATGGGGAAAAGTGGAGAAAAGTTATACACTCTGTAGGAAAAAAAAAAGACTAGTTTCTTCATTCCAACTTTAGCAATTTCTGTTTTGATACCCTACAGACATGCTCCTCAGAAAGTTTTGAAGAAAGCCTACTTGCTAGAAATTCACATGAGGCAAAATAACATGTGAGTTATTAAAAGGCCTTTCAGCAAAACTAGGATTAATTTCCATATCCCTCAGGAGCCCATCTGCACTCCCTTGTCACACAGGTGGAGTTTCAGAGGGTGGGTTAAAAATTAAGATACCACAAAGTAAATTAAAAATAACTGAGCCATAGTCAAATCACCTAGAGTTGTCTAGTGTATTTATTTTTTTAAATTCAAAACAGGAAGAAAGAACAGGTATTTCCAAATTAGAAAATGTATACACTTACTGTCAGAGACACCCAGCTGAACACAATAGACGGTGCATTCAAATACCCCAATGCCCAGTGGCCTCCACGGTTCTTTTTGCATGATCTCTCACACCCCTGCCTGGGCTACCTCTTCGACTTCATTGCCCACCCCTTCTCCTCGTCCACCTTCTCTGGCTCAGTGACCTCCTTGCTGTGCAAACGTGCCAAGCTGGCCCTTCTTCAGGACTTCTACATGACCTTTCTCTCTGTCAAAGTGCCTCCTCCACCCTCAAATCAATGGGCTTTTTCTTCTTTGAACCCTTTGATCAAACGGCATCTTAGAAGAAGCCTTCTCTGGGCACCCAGTATAAAGAGCAGCCCCCACCCCTTGCCTTGCTGCCTTGCACCTCCTGTCCTCCTCCTTACTCTGTTTTGTTTTCCATCATCACCCTTATTGCCTGAAAGGTTGTGCGCTTATCTACCGTCTGTCTCTCCAAGCCCAGAACAAGCTTTGCAAGAACAGGGATTTTGCCTGTAATGTTTATTGCTCTGTTTCCCTGATCCTACAACACAACCTGGCATGGACACGTTGTAGGTCTTCAGTAAATGTTTGTCTGTTGGATGAAACAGCGCTAACTGTTTTGAAGCAGGAGATACCTTTCCATATAAGTATGTGTGTGTGTTCCTGGGATGTGTGTGTGTGTGTATATACACACATAGTATGACCTTACGCAGTCTGCAGTCCTATACATAAATGAAAGATGCTGTATAAGTGATTAAATGGAAGGACTAAAAGGCAGACTCCTTTCTTTTGTTTCTCAATTAAATGTATGATTGTTTAGGGGCTTTTTTGTAGATATTCTCTAATAAATATTAACAAACAACATGCTGGTTATAACATTATAGTCTGAACATTTCCCATTCCAACTATTTCTACTAAATAAAGCATGTCTACAGGCTTTGTATCATTGTGCTTAAAGGCTGTCTTTATGTACAGTATCAGTGTATGGTAGGCATTTGAAAGCCACAGGCTATGAGCCAGTTAACCCTTTATTATAACCATCATCCTATATTTATTGACTATCTTGTCATGAGGGGAAGAAACATATTTAGTTATCTTACTACAGGGTTGCTATGTAGGGAGACAATTTCCATCCTATTCCTATACTTGCAGTAGAACCTGTTATATTCTCTATTTTCCTTTATTTCACATACCAGAAGTTTATATTTTCTGTGTTGTTGACTTTGAAAAGTTCCTCCCATTCAATTTTGAATTTTCCCAATTGGGATCACCATTGAACATTCTGAACCTAACCTGTAGCTTTTATAGTCTCATCAGGCTAAAGGATATCCACAGTAAACTCAAACAGAAAAACGAATTATTTTGCTCTCTAAGAAATTAAAGAGCCATCTCCACCTCAGCCGATGAACTATTGTGGACCTAACAATGTCTGTTAGGGACTATAATATTCGTTTTGTGGAATTTGAATGAGCATGTTGCATTGCTACCCAATCCCATGCCTGAAAGTGTAAGCATATTTCTGGGACATCAGGGATGTTAGCCCAAAGGGAGAACATAAGGGCAGAGTGCAGTGCTTTGGTTACTGGAGAGAAATGAGTAGAGGAAAAATGTCTTGTCATAGAATTTGCTGCTGTTTGTTTTCCTTTACATTTCTAGTAATATCTGTTTATGATCAAATATAAAGAAATACCTTAGACTGCCATCTTGTGTGGGAATTAAAACAACTGAGCATTGAAATAGTATAAATAAACCTTGAGCATTTTCTGTCTGTTCATTTCTGGCCAGTGAAACCTGGTTAATATGTTTAGTCATTTTGATTCTTAAGACGGCCACCCCCTCCCCTTACTCTGTTCCCTGAACTGCTTGCAGTGTATTTTCTTCCTAAGCATGGACAAATTATTATTATTTTTTATTATAGAACCAGTAGTAAGAGTCTTTATAATCGTCCATCTTCAAATGGAATTCTAATTCAATTTTAGCCTATCTTCCCCCATTCTGGAATATACTTCAAGCGTGGAGCATGGAATTTCTTTCCAATTTTACAGAGTTCCAATCATGCCATTCTCTTTTGCAAAATTTTCTCGCTGACTTTGTCTAGCAAATATCAAGATTTCCTTCAAGACTTTCTGTGACTGCTGTTCGTTTTGGCTTCCAGTTTTGAATCTGGATTTTTTGAGGCAGCCCTTTCTCTTTACTTGTTTGTGGTGTACATATGCACACTCTTTTGATTATGAGCTATAATTAGTTTCCATTTTCTGTGTATATGTCAGGGTCTCCCTCATTTTAAAGATGAAACCTCTCTCTGACTATGCCCCAACCTCCATCAGGATTCTGAGAGGCCGAAGCTGCCATCCAGGGGCTCTTCCAGTGGTAGCACTCAGCTCTCTATGGAAAGGTTTGCTATGGTTTCATCTAACCCCCTAGTCTCCACAGAGTATAATATTGTTATTGTTCCTCCAGGAAGGAGCAGCCTCCCCTAAGGTTTCCAGGTTTCCCATGTTACGGCAAAACCAGCAAAGAAACCTTTGCAGTCAAAGGAGCAGAATAAAATTTACAAGCAGTTTGTTTGGGCAAAGGAGCCAGCTGCACACAGAGGGCTTGCTATTTAATTCAGAATAAAACCATAACTGTCCTTATAATTACGTGACAAATCATCATTTCCGGCTGCATTACCAAGTGCCTACAGAGGCAAGTCCTGGATTTAATCCGCCCCCCACCCCACCCCCAGAACTGGGAATGAGTGAAGTGATGGCTAAAAAGGGCCATAGGGTTATACTCAGGAAGAGGAGATGAGTCTGAGGAGGGCTGGCCAGATGAAGCCCAGTTAGTTCAACATGCTATTGTTTTACACCATGTGAAATCCACAAGCCTCCAGAAAACATCCTTCCCTTTCACTGAAAAGTGCAAATAACCCCAGGGCAACTTCTCAATGTCCAGGAAGACGTACACAGACAGCAGCCACAGAACTGACTGGCTGGCCACGATCTCCCAGGATCCTCCGAAGGATCAGGAAACAGGCTGCTTAAAGTCACAGATAGGAGGGCAATGTGACACTCTTACTGCCCGGATGAGAGCGGATATGCCTTTTTTTAAGGTGAGTGTGATTGTTTTCCTGACCCACATGATTTCCTTGGCTTCCCTTAACTGTGGCACAGCTGAGAGAAGGAGATGTTCCCATCCAGGTGGGGTCAGAGGACTTGGTGAGCAGGGCATCTAAAACCACAGCCATGTTTCTGCCAAGGCTGCATCATTCGCCTCGCAGGCACTGACCCCCTTGGCCGACCACGGGAGCCTTCACTGCCCTGCAGTCTCTGACTGTAACCTCTATATGTGGCCGGGTGGTGTCCTGAGAGATTTTACTGATTGGGAAGCTGGTGGGCTGTTTGTCATTCCAGGAAAAGTGTAGTTTAGCTCAATCAAACCTTAAAATGTTATTTGACCTTATCTTTTTAAACTGAGACTATGTCTTTTATGTATGTAGAAGGATTCAGAAGTGTGAAGGGGTGTGGTGTTATTGGCATTATTATTTGTATTGTTAATGTTGATTCTTGATCACGTGTTACCTTTTTCTCTCTCTTGGCAAATCATCTTATGTTAGTGGCTTCTTTGTGTTTATTTAGCTACTTTTTAAGCTTCTTTTTTGGATGAAAGAGTCTTTAAATTCTATAGTGCTTTACAATTTTCAAACATTTCACAGACATGATGTCATATAATCCCATAGTAATCCCCCTTGTTTTATCCTCTATCCTATATTGCCCTTCCCCCTTCCATCTTGATTTCCCCAGAGAGTAAACAAGGACAGAAAGAAGAGAATCTCAGAACTACAAGGGACTCGGGTAAACAGTTGGCCCACTCTTGTCCTTCCTCACCCTCACCCTGTTTTACAAATGAAACAGCTGAGCGCCCAGGGGCCTGACATGGCTGGTCCTAAAGCTCAATCAGCAGCAGGTTGGAGGCAGACAGAACTTAGACCTGGATCTTCCTTTTAACCCCATTGTCCTCTTAAGCTCTCTCTCTTTCAGTCCCTTCATGCTCCAAATGGCTGTATATGTAAATGCTTATTTGTGGGAGTTTTGTGGTCTGAGGTTTAAACTAGAATCACTGCAGGTAGAGATTTTGCTCAGTCTGGGAGGAGGAAACCTATAAGAGGAGGTGGGGATTCATCTGGGCCTCGCTGAATTTACTAGGTGCTTGGAAAGAGGGAGTGAGAGATCACGCTGCTGGTCCTCAGTCCTCTGGCAAGATCACAGAACGGATGCTGGGGACCTTGCTTAGCCATGCCATGACGACAGGACTATACTTGGGTCCTTGGGATGCCCTGAGTCGATGAGATGGGGTTGAAGCCTGTCTGTGCTCTTGACTTTCATTAGAGTCTCTTCTGTGCCAGATGCAATGTAAAGAAAGGTTTGTTGTGATTCCTGAGTTGGCACTGTACTTCATTTTTAAATGGAAAACATAGCTTCAGATCTAAAGTCTGCTCTCCAAAGGGTTTTTTTTTTTTTTTAGATCCTGTTGATTTTATATTTTATTGGAGTATAGTTGCTTGACAGTGTTGTGTTATTTTCCGCTGTATAGCATCTCCGAAGCTTTTATAGCCTGAACCTATGTGTGCACACACTTCTCCTTTCCCCTGCCCCAACACACCCCAGGATAAGAAAAATCAGAAGGGTCTGACAGAGAGAGCGAGCTCTCAGGACATGCTCTTCCATAAGCGTTTTGCAATTTCCAGCGGGAGCTGCTGCAGTACGATGGGATGTGTGGTTGGAAAAGCAGTTTGTTCCCTGCTAATGATGGCTGTGGACTCTGAAATGAAGCACAGCAGGTGGGACAGTGGTACTCAATTTTCAAAATCTGTGCCCTAAAACGTGTTTGCTTAAACCTTGCCTCCACCACCCTTTAGGGGCCTCCGCATCCATCAAAACCAGACCTCAGGAAAAGAATCCAAGGCTTCTATTTCTCACCGATGCTTTCACCATCACCACTGTGATTCAAAGGTTGTCTGGAAAGTTCAGTAACCAAAAGTTTGCTCCTTCTCCCCAGAGCAACAAATTAAATCACTCCCAGTTCTTGGGGTGGGGGTGGGAACCAGCTTTGCCAAGGTATCAACAATACCTTTGAAGGGAACATGAGATCCCTATAGCCATAACTAACAACATTATGTCATAAGGAATTCATTTCCTCGAAATGATACATGGGCCATGTGCTAATGTTCTTGTCTGTTTTTGAGTGAAAAAAGAGGAATTTGCATTTTCTGCACATTGGGAGATTTTAAGCTTTGGGGGTTTAGTGTGTTCAACATTCTTAGATTGACTCTTTATATAACCTGGGCTTCCTGGGCAATGACCACTACCCCCCACACACCCCCAAGGAGAACATGTGCCTGATGTGGGCTTGTTGTAGTATTAACGAGATCTTTGGAAAATTATAAGGCAAAAGGTGGCCTTTCAAGCAGCTGATTGACCATTTATTTGTTCATCTTTACCAATACGTTCAATGCGTGTGCTGTGTGTTAAGTTGCTTCAGTCATGTCTGACTCTGTGCGACCCCATGGACTATAGCCCACCAGGCTCCTATGTCCATGGAATTCTCGAGGTAAGAATACTGGAGTCAGTTGCCATGCCCTCCTCCAAGGGATCTTCCCCACCAAAGGACCAAACACACATCTCTTATGCCTTCTGTACTGGCAGGTATGTTCTTTACCACTAGTGCCACCTGGGTGGAGAAGTCAATGGCACCCCACTCCAGTACTCTTGCCTGGAAAATCCCATGGACGGAGGAGCCTGGTAGGTTGCAGTCCATGGGGTCGCTACTAGTCGGACACGACTGAGCGACTTCACTTTCATTTTCACTTACATGCATTGGAGGAGGAAATGGAAACCCACTCCAGTGCTCTTGCCTGGAGAATCCCAGGGACGGGGGAGCCTGGTGGGCTGCCGTCTATGGGGTCGCACAGAGTCGGACACGACTGAAGCGACTTAGCAGCAGCAGTAGCAGCAGCAGCAGCATCGCCACCTGGGTATCCCCAATATGTTCAGTGCTCTTTTTTTCCCCTCCTGTTTGTCAGTGATCACTTAAGTGTAGGTAGAGGGGGTAATGAGCTTTGAGCTGTTATTGAGCCCTTCCTTAGGTGGTAAATGAGGGTTGTTGTGTTATTTTAATGCTGATGCTGAATGTATATTTCCTTTATTTTGTGAGTGTTGTTTTCTTCAAGAAGAAAGTATTCAGCACAGCGTTTAGGGTCCCTGAGTAGGAGGAACCCTCCAAGAGTCATGTCTTCAGGGGGAGATGCAGATGGCACAGTTTGTGAATTCAACAGACTTCACCAAGAAGCATCAGGGTCTTTAAAGCCAATGCATTATCTCGCCATGTAATTCAATCACCTGTTATTTTATTGCTCTGTTTGATTTGATTAAAACCTCAGCAACAAATCATTTGTATTATAAATTATACAACTTCCTATTTTTATTCCCATCACTTTTGATCCCTTTCGGCATGTCTCACTGGATAATTCAATTACAAGCTGTTTTAGAAAAATTGCAATTTAATCAATACGAGAAAGGACACATTTCTAAAGAAGACCAAATGACATAAAATACTATGGAAGTCTCTACTTTGAAAAGTGTTTGGTGATATTTGAGGCATGATTCTTTGGCATGCTGTTGTATCATCTTCGGTAGGTAGATGATGCCCACCAGTTCCTCATTTTATTATTATTTTTTTTATCTTGCTACTTGCTCTGATTTTATTTATTTATTTTTTTTGATGATTAAAGACATGATTAAAATGAACACAGTCCTACCCACTGGTAGCCAGTGAACCTTGCTGAGAACCCTGGAGGAAATCAATGAAGCACCTGACCTGAAGAAGGGTGGAAGAGATGGGAGCATGATTTCATAGCAGGAGAGCTTGTTCTTATATAAAAAGAAGAAGTTTTTTGGCCTGTAGTGTGTTTACTGTGCTAGCAAATGTTTTTGTTTTTGTCATATTCTACTTCAGTGCTCCCAAGCTTTAGCATGTATCAGAATCACCTGGGGGGCTTGATAGAACCCTCACACTGGGGCACACGTGGAGAAATCTGGATTCCTGTTAAGTCTGGCATGTGGCTGGTGAAGCTTCCTGTTTGTTCTCTGGCCGCTGGTCCATCCAGCATGAGTTGAGTAGCACCACTCTATTAGAGATGAATTTTAACAGGTCTGCCATGCTTCTATTACCCTCCCTCATTTCAGCTGTGGCAGAAAATGCTTCTGTAGGAAGTCAGCAATACGAGCTTAACGCAAACCTAGGCTGAACCTTTTGGTCTTCTTTTCCATGTTAACTTGTACTTCTTTATCTATGCCGTCTTTCCCACCATGCTAATTTTTCATCTTTGATCCAAACTGGTTGGCTGCATGAGCTTGTAACTACAAGCTCAAACGTGTAGAGCATCTTTTTTTCAGGGAGGTCAGAGTAGTCTAGGACACAGAGTGCTGTCTTCCTGCCAGCACACAGAAGTGAGGAAACCCATTCAACATCCTCGAAAAGTTTTGCAGGAATCCACAATGTTCCCCGCTTTGATCTGAAGCGAGATGAAGCTGCCATTTGTCATGTATTTTACTTTAGACAGCTACTTCCAGATTTGTCGGATCAAAATATCTTATAAATGACTCAAATGTTATAACAAATGGCTCAAACCTCATGGCATTTTTGGAAAACAATTTAATGGGGTCCCTGAGCAGCTACAGGATAAAGAAATTTGAGTTATGAACTCTACCAGCATTTTGATGTGGGCTTTGCATTCCGGTGTGTCTCTGTGTGTGCAGAGGAGTATTTCTCTCTCTGTAGGAGAACTTACGTCTGGTTTCTTCTGGGACAAGGTCAGAAACAAACAGCCTGCACTTTCTGTAGTAGACCAGGGATTCATTTCTCATATGTGTGAATCTATTTACATAGAGATTTAGATATTCCTATAGAATTACAAAAATGTCACCAGCCTTAAAGTACATCAAGTTTAGTGTCATTATTCTCCAGAAGAGAAAAATCCCGTGCTCTTTTCATGACCATATATTTTTGAAATGCTGTTTCCAAGTTTAGAAGGTTTTGAAAATTAATTTCAAGGTAGGTGGCTATGAAAAGGAAGTTGTTACTTCACTGTGTTTGTAATTTTGGTACTCTCTCTCCAGCACAATGGAGAAGGCAATGGCAACCCACTCCAGTATTCTTGCCTGGAGAATCCTGTGGACAGAGGAGCCTGGTGGGCTGCTCTCCATGGGGTTGCACAGAGTCGGACATGACTGAAGCAACTTAGCATGCATGCATGCATTGGAGAAGGAAAGGGCAACCCACTCCAGTCTTCTTGCCTGGAAAATCCTGTGGACAGAGGAGCCTGGCGGGGCTGCTGTCTATGGGGTCACACAGAGTCGGACACGACTGAAGTGACTTAGCAGCAGCAGCAGCTCCAGCACAAAGAAGTTTTAGCTTGAATTAAGGGCCTTCCCTCAGGTCTCAGACAGTAAAGAGTCTGCCTGCAATGCGGGAGATCTGGGTTCGATCCCTGCTTTGGGAAGATCCCCTGGAGAAGGGAACAGCTACCCACTCCAGTATTCTGACCTGGAGAATTCCATGGGCAGAGGAACCTGGAGGGCTACCGTCCATGGGGTCCCAGAGAGTTGGACAAAACTGAGTAAGAGTACGAAATGGGCAGAGAGATGGCCTGCCTAGCTCGACTGCCTTTCTGTTGCGTGGCTGGTAGAGCTTCCAAAGCAAGAAATTGGGTCCCCTTCACCTACTGGTGAAAGTGTCATAGAGCATGTCCAGCCATGTATTGCCTAGACTAGGTACTTATACTTGTCATTGAGTTTACCATGAAATTGATAAATATTTTTTGAAATCAGTATTCATGAGCTAAGATCATGCGACGTTGTTGTTTAGTCACTAACTCATGTCTGGCTCTTTTGCAATCATGTGGACTGTAGCCCTCCAGGCTCCTCTGACCATGGAATTTCCCAGGCAAGAAGACTCCAGTGGGTTGCCATTTCCTTCTCCAGAGAATCTTCCCAATCCAGGGATTGAACCCATGTCTCTTGCATTGCCGGGCAAATTCTTTACCACTGTGTCACCTAGGAATCCCTCACGAGACATTAAGATTGTTCAAATTCTAATGAATAGCAAGCAATGCTGCACACTGAACTATCTGTGGTATACTGCTTGCCAGCATATGAGGGTTTTGTAAGGTGATCAAACTCACAACAACAACATCATCATATAAGGTGTTGTTATTTAAGTACTTATGTGCCAGGCACTGTACTTAGCCCTTGGCATGATCTGTTCTCTCAATTGTCACAACTGCCCTATGAATACAATAGGCATTGCTACTATAATTACATATGCTATTAATGCTATCATTATCCTCACTCTGCAAATGAAGAACTGCAGCTTAGGGAGGTCAAGTAACCTGCCCACGTTCACACAGCTAAGAAGTAGTAAAGCCAATATCAAAAAACTAGGTCTTTGTATCACTCCAACATGTCCTATTTTCTCTAAATTCTACTGCTTTCCAAGGGAGGAGGGAGGATTATATTCTTATGAATGAAGAGTAGAGTGCAGATTGGAGCTGAATGGACAAGTGGTTCTTTCCTTCTTGTCTCCTCGCCTTTGCTGCCGCATTGACTGACAAAATGCTCACGTTCTTGATTTTTACTGGACTTGCTATGAAAAGTCACACATTCTTTTTACTAGCCACAGTAAATGTTTTTCCCCCCACAGCGGAAAATAAGGATTCCGGAGGAGTGGGTGGTTGGAACCAGTTGGAGGGGAAATCCAACTTGCCCAAACTTGCTGAAACACATGGGTCCCAGGCAAGAGTAATTGTTTAAGAATTCTTCACTCTAATAAATTCATATCCACAGGGGGGCAGTTTGAGATATGATTAGGTCACGAGTGGAATGAGTGTGCTGGTCTCAGTATAATCCCTGCTGACTGGTGGTTCAGGCACACAGTTGCAGCCCAGTTTTGTCCGTGTCTGCATTATTGTCTGCTTCTACTCAGGAGATGCTCAGAATTGAATTAACAAGGGGCTTCAGGTCAGCAGGAAGGTGTGCAGAGGTAACCTCCAGTAGAAGGAATAGTACCTTGTCAACGGAGCTGCATGTGGACAGGGCTCCCTGTCCCTCACCTCTCTGTCTGCAGATCCAACCTCTGGTCCCTCTCAAGCAGATCAACAGTGCACTCTTCAAGTTTCCAGACTCTCTGCCGAGGGAGGTTATCTGAGTCATAAATAAGGGTCACGCCAGTCATACCTGCTTCACAATTAGATTGATTTGAAAACACGAAATTTACTGAGAATACTTTGATGCTGAAATTGGTTATGTCATGTCCTTCAGTGAATATTCTCCCCTTAAAAAGCATAAGTAAATCGATTAGGATACAGAATCTCCCGAGGAGTTGAAAATAATTGATCTTACCTAATCTTTCACAAATTAACTTTAGAAATGTTACATGAAATAAAGGAATTATATTGCAGAAGAGAACTCTGTCAAATGATGAAAAAACTCATTGTACCTGTACTGAAAACTTGTAACTCTATCATGAGAACCTATCAGAGTGAACTGATATACCTGTGATTATTTAATTATATGATTATTATAAAGTACTGGATAAATTACCCATTAAAGTCATTTTTAATCCAATTAAAATCATGACAGTTATAGCTGACTCAATTCGGTTTCCTAAATCATCTGTAAGAAATACTGTAGTGTATATTAAGTGCCCAGCAGTTATATCCTTTTGCACAGTATTTTAGAACCAGAGATGTTGAGGGCTAAAAGGAACTTCCTGTTTAGTTCAATTCCGTTTTATACAGAAGAAATTGAGGTTCAGAGATCATGACTTGCCCAAGATTATACCGTGAATCAGTGTCAAAGACCCAGAGTCCTTTATTTTTAGTTTAGTTTTGGTTCCATCAGATCAGTTATTGTTGTATTTTTTTTAGCTGTAACATGTATGTTTCTGCACATGTGTACAGACACACACAGATAAAATGGCAACTGTCAGGCCCATCACATATCCCCAGTGTGAATCCAGGGCTTCATGCAGTTCTCAATACTCTGGCTACAGCTTTATCTCATTCCCTTTCAGCTGGGAAAATATATGGAATGAAAATTAATCAGTGACATCACTATAAGGATTATTTTCAATGAGCAAATATTTATGCAAACATATATATGCAGGTATATATTTCATGTTATATTTTCAAAATCATTCTCAGACCTTGGTACTAAAATTCTTATTGATAGCCATTATTAATGAGCCTTCAGTTAGATCAGGGTCACTAACCTACAGGCCTCTCCAGCCAAACCCAGCCTGCTTCTTGTTTTTGCAAATATGGTTTATTGGAATGCAGCCATGCCCATTCATTGGAGTTTTTTACTTGTTGCTTTTATGTCACAATAGTGGAATTGAGTGGTTGGATAGATAAGATAAATTATTGAACCTTAGATGTTTACTCTCTATCCTTTTACAGAAAGAGTTGGCTGATCCCTGCATTAGACCATTCTTCCAACTCAAGGAATACACTGTCATCCTTTTTGTTTTGTTCTTTTGTTCTTAATCATTCAACTGCCCTGGACACCATTGTTTATAAGTCCATCATTTGGAAACTTTCTCTGGATTTATTGCTCTCCATGGATTGCCTCCTGTCCTCCTTAATACTTGTACCGTCCCTTTTTCTCTCTCTGTTTTTAAACAGCTTTGTACTTTATTTATATGCCCCTAAACACTGGTCTAGCACATTAAGAATGTTCTTATTTAGTAACTGACATAGATGCATAACTGTGTGCTACATACAAAGAAAGCTGAATAATAATAGTAAGTTTAACACTATTTATGAAGCATGATAAAATATACATGCACATACACACAGAACTCCACACGGCATTTCTGCTGGGTCTGCTAAATAGGTATTTATCAAGCCCATTTTACAGATAAGAAGACTGAGGTCAAGCACCATTATTCAAGATTGCACAGCTCATCATCACAGTTAGTAGCAACACTGGGATTTGACACAAGTCTTTCATCTCCAGAGCCTGTGTATTTAACTTTCCTTTGGTACTATGCTTAGAGTGAGATTGATATTAGGAGAATAAGAAAATCTTATTGTTAAATATTTCCTCTTTCCTTTCAAAGAGTTTCAAAGGATTGATTTAAAAAGATGTGAAAAGGAAAGATGTATACTTTACTTGATCAGCTTTCATTCTGCCATGACTTACTGAATTCAGTAAGTGAAACCACTTCCTGAATGCCACCATTTACTATATCCTTCCCATCCTCCCAGTGAAGATACACACTGTGGAACAAAGTATAGCTTCTTGGTTCTTGCCCCTAGGAGAAGAAAATAGGACTGAATATAGAGACTGATGCTCCAGATTACCTCAATTCATATCCTAGATCTAACACTTAACTAGCTGCATGTCCTTGGGCAAGTTATAAAACCTCTTTAAACTTCAATTTCCTTACTTTTAAAGTGGGGCTTATGATTATAAGCACCTCATAGATTACTGTGTGTATTAAATACACAATTATGTGTTGTGTGTATTGTGTGTATTAAATATACCTAAATGTATTAAAGGTATATATGCAAAGCCCTTAGAATCCATCCTGGTATGTAATGAGCCTTTAATGATACTCAATTCAGTTCAGTTCAGTCGCTCAGTCATGTCCGACTCTTTCGACCCCATGAATTGCAGCACGCCAGGCCTTCCTGTCCATCACCGTCTCCTGCAGTTCACTCAGAGTCACATCCATCGAGTCCGTGATGCCATCCAGCCATCTCATCCTCGTCATCCCCTTCTCCTTCTGCCCCCAATCCCTCCCAGCATCAGAGTCTTTTCCAATGAGTCAACTCTTCGCATGAGGTGGCCAAAGTACTGGAGCTTCAGCTTCAGCATCATTCCTTCCAAAGAACACCCAGGGCTGATGTCCTTTAGAATGGACTGGTTGGATCTCCTTGCAGTCCAAGGGACTCTCAAGAGTCTTCTCCAACACCACAGTTCAAAAGCATCAATTCTTCGGCACTCAGCCTTCTTCACAGTCCAACTCTCACATCCATACATGACCACTGGAAAAACCATAGCCTTGACTAGACGGACCTTTGTTAGCAAAGTAATGTCTCTGCTATTCAATATGCTCTCTAGGTTGGTCATAACTTTTCTTCCAAAGAGTAAGCGTTTTTTAATTTCATGGCTGCAATCACCATCTGCAGTGATTTTGGAGCCCCCCAAAATAAAGTCTGACACTGTTTCCACTGTTTCCCCATCTATTTCCCATGAAGTGATGGGACTGGATGCCATGATCTTCGTTTTCTGAATGTTGAGCTTTAAGCCAACCTATTCACTCTCCTCTTTCACTCTCATCCAGAGGCCTTTTAGTTCCTCTTCACTTTCTGCCATAAGGGTGGTGTCATCTGCATATCTGAGGTTATTGATATTTCTCCCGGCAATCTTGATTCCAGATTGTGCTTCTTCCAGCCCAGCATTTCTCATGATGTACTCTGCATAGAAGTTGAATAAGCAGGGTGACAATATACAGCCTTGACGTACTCCTTTTCCTATTTGGAACCAGTCCGTTGTTTCATGTCCGGTTCTAACTGTTGCTTCCTGACCTGCATATAGGTTTCTTAAGAGGCAGGTCAGGTGGTCTGGCATTCCCATCTCTTTCCGAATTTTCCACAGTTGATTGTAATCCACACAGTCGAAGACTTTGGTATAGTCAATAAAGCAGAAATAGATGTTTTTCTGGAACTCTCTTGCATTAAATATTATAAGAGTGATTGTGATAATGATGATTAAACTAAGAATACTTATGAAGAATCACTATAGAATCTTACTAATTGCCCCTTCCCTGTTTAGTTTCTGAGGCTTCTTCAGCATAAAGAAGGCAGAAATAAACTGAGGTAGGGGGAATTTCTTCATTCTCTTGAATTATCCCTCTGGATTCTGTATCCAGGTTTCAGTCTCCCAGCATGGAATGATTTCGTTTGCCATCTACCCGGGTAGACTATGTTGTATAGAAAAGAAGTAGTGCATAAATATTAAGCGCTTCTGACATCTTCACTGGAGGAAATGTCTTGGCTTCTTGGATTAGGTATTCCTTATTGACTTCTGTGCTCACTGAAAGGACTTCCCTGGTGGCTCAGATGGTAAAGAATCTGCCTGCAATGCAGGAGACAACCCCCAGTGGTTTGGGGAGAATAAACACAAACATGTTAATGTTTATGATATCGGCCAACTTATAAATCAGGAAATTATATTTTACTAATCTTAATTGGATTTCTGAGCGGGTTCTTCCCTATTTGTCCTAAAGCAGAGGTCAACAACCTCTAGCAAACAGGCTGAGTTCAATTCCCAGAAATTCCCTCTGGTCTACTTCTAATTCACCAAAAGACTACTGAAATAACAGTTTGAAAATACATTACATTTGCATGGTGCTTCACAGTTTACAGCTTGGCTTTCAGGTGAATTATGCTGTTAGGCCCTTACAGCATCCCAGAGTTATGGAAGCTCTGAATTGGAGGGAGCTGCCTGTCCAGGAAGCTGTGGGTGGGGCTCCCCTTGGATATCTGGCTGCTTTGTGCCCGAGGACCCTTACTTATGCTGCTATTTCTGCCTCAATTGCCCTTCTCCCCCCCGCCCCCGCCCTGCTTTCTGATCTGTAAAGCTTCTCTGTGGGTTCAACTCAGACATTATTTCAGTTAGGCAAACTTCCCTGACAGCCTCCAAATCCTACCCTCTTAGCTCATCACCCCTTCTTTGTGCTTTAATTATGCCCCGAAGACACCTAGGGCTCAAGTTCCTCACCATATTTCCACACTGAATCACCATTATGTCTTCATACATTTTCCCAAATAGCTCCCACCCTGGGCCTTACTGTGAGCAACTGTTACACAGAGAACTTACCTATTTTTCATTGATCTTTTCATTCCTAGCACGTAACACAGCACCTGGTATACAGTAGGTACTGAGTAAATGTGTAATGTTATGGAAAGAACCTGATTCCAAGTTCTGGGCTCTCCGCAGCACATTCAGCCCCAAGGCAGTATATAGGTGCCCCCTGCCTGCCCCAGGCATTTGTTGAACATCCACCCGCCTGCCAGACTATAAAGTGAAACCAGCTGAAACAATTCCTGACTGATGGCCAAAGACGGCATCACTCACTTGGGAAGTCATAAATGAAACGGCTGAAGACTGCTTTCATGAAATGATATAGCAAGTCCCAATTAAGTGCCCCGTATATTCAGTATACACATGGTAAGAGGGTGCAGGCCGCTCAGTCAGCCAAGGAGACTTGTTGTGATGGGAGGTTTCCCACTGGGCGGCTCGTAAATTGATGCAGAGGCCCTGGAGGTAAACGGCCAGAGGGAAGGTAGATCATGGGGGAATGGAATTCAGTTCCTCCCGTCTGATGGCAAGGGTAAGGAGGATTTTCAATTTCAGGGTGAATAATTGAATTTGATATTGGAATCAGGGTGCTTATATAAGTGTGCCTAGAGATAACCCTGGAGTCTCACCTGCTGAGCCCTCGTCGTGCTGTTCCTTTGGGATCAAGCAACACTCCCAGTCCAGAATGACAAGCAGAGAGCTCTGTGGACTCTGTCACGGCACCCATCACTCAGCAGCCCATCGCTTTTCCCTTTCCACTCACACCCACAAGGTGTATACAGATGTCAAGGATTTTTGGTGTCACCATGCCTTCGCTAAAAATAAAATGTCCTCCACCTGGAATAAATTCTCCTTCCTCCCTCCTTCTCATCTCTCCAGCTAACCCCTGCCTGTTTTTCTCAGCTCACATCAAGTCTCTGCCCAGCCTCGCCCCAACAAAGCTGGCAAGCCTTGATTTCTCTCTCCTTTTGTGCCAGTTTCCCTTTTGATCCTTCTCAGCCTCGATCTCCCAGTCTGCCATCTCTGATCTCTCAGGCCCTCTTGGAGTTCTGTTGGCTCTCTTTCTTCCCTTTTCCTGTTCCCCAGCTTCCCTTGTCTTTTTCCTGGGTCTCTGCCATGCCCACGTACTTATTACACCTGAGCCTCGGCTGTCTACCTGCCAGAGATCCAGCAAGTAACCCAGGTCCTGCCAGCTTCCCTAGGCAGTGCCCATGGAGCAGAATGGCAGAGTGAAGCTGGCATGGAATTTGAAGGGAGAGCCATCTGGGCGTTTGTTCAGGCTTTACCGCTTACTAGGTGTGTAACACAGGACTACTAAACTCTCCCAACCTCAGGGAACTCATATGGAAAATGGAAATAAGAGTGTAAACACACACTTTGTAAGGTTGATGGTGGATTAAGTGGAACATAAGATACTCGGGACCTGAAAAATGGTAGCTTGGATTGAGTCTTCCATACTTTATTTTCCTTGCAGCTGTAACATATATCCATGTTCCTAAAGTCACTCCTTTTAGCAAACAATACATTTTAAAATAACTAACACCCACACGGTTGTATTTTGGGCTTTCCTGGTGGCTCAGATGGTAAAGAATCTGCCTGCAATGTGGGAGACCTGGGTTTGATCCTTGGGTTGGGAAGATCCCCTGGGGGAGGGCATGGCAACCCACTCCAGTATTCTTGCCTGGAGAGTCCCCATGGACAGAGGAGCCTGGCTGGCTGCAGTCCGTGGGGCTGCAAAGAGTCAGACACGACTAAGCAGCTAAGCACGCAGCACAGTTGTATTTTATCCAAATAATGCCATTGTTCCCCCTTGCACCGCAGAGCTTAACAAGTACCTTCTTGAGATAATTCATTTATAAGCTAGGAGCCACTCTCACCTCCATCTCAGGGTTCCTACCATCCCCTGATCACATCGAGACTCGAGAAGAGCAGAGCAGGGGAGCCCCAGTGAGGTCTGAGGACTCACCAGCAGTCTATTGTCTCTCCTTCTGGCATCTTCCCCCTCATTCTGATTGAATTATTTGGTTTGATCTGCTGAACCTGGAGGGGTTCTGGGGTAGTTATTTGATTCCATCTTCGACTTGCGGAAGAACTGGAGGAGACTGGATCAGGGTTGAAACTCAGAGCTACCTCTAGGGAAAAAAAAGGTCGTCTACCCTTGCCCTCAAGAATGAATGAGTGTTTCTCCTGGTTATGTAGTTTCTGTGCCTCAGAGGGGGCTGCGTTTCAGTGGTGGATAAGGTGACCCTTATGTATTGTTTATGCCAAGAAAGCACTTTGAGATGAAATGTGGTCCATTAATCTCAGATGTTGTGCGTGCCTCTCTGCCATCTGAGTTTGGAGGTTTTGTTTAATCTGCTGAGGGAGGTTTGTTTTGTTTTTATAAATCTGTGATGAAATAAGAAGAATTCCACATTTACTGTGATTTATCTGTGGGAAGAAAAAAAGTGAAGCTGGAAATGTTTATCCTGAGGAGATTTGTGGAAAGTTCCGTGTGATGAGGTCGTTGAGAACGAAATGGGCAGGAAAGATGAAGAAGCGATGAGTGCCCTTTCGAATTTGTGAATTGAATCAAGTTTCAATTATGACAGTGGTTAAACACAGTGATCTTTTTTTATCCTGTATTTTCAGCAATAAAAGCAGCACAATTATTTCTTTTGCAGTGTCCAGTGATCTCTAAAAATTTATCTATTTTCACTTAATGCCTCCAGAATGGGCAAGAAGAGTTACACACAGCCTGCAACGTGCACTGAGATGGGCAGCATCGGTGTGGCTATTGAGTGGGAGGGGCGGCAGGGGGACCCTGCTGGGGAGGGGGCTGGCCCCACTGTACACGAGGAATCAATAAGCCAACGCCGGATGCAGCTAGATAGTCATTTACCCTTGACAAAACAAGCAATGATAATTGGATGATAATGTGGTAATTTACCTTTATACATTTTACCCTTGTTGGATTTTTTAGAGGTTATTGTTGTATCTGATACATTTTAGGGTGGAATCCCAGCTTTTGCCTGTGCAGGAACCAAAACTGTCAGAAGTCTCTTCTTTTTGCTACCGCTTTCTTCCAATAACAGGACCTTAGGAATTAGCACTTGCATTCTGTTTGTTTCTGAGAAGCCAGACAAGAGTTTTCCAGGTGGTTTTCTATTCTAGGGAGATCTGTGGGGGCACTTAACCTATGTTAGACCTAAGAGGTCCAAGGTTCTTCAGAAGACAAAGAATTTCTAGATACTTTTCCTTGAGGATGTGTCAAGGGCAATGCAGACAAAAGCCTGATGTCTGCTTTAACAGCTTGATAAGTATCTCAGGATATTCTGCGGGAATCGGCCCTGTTTCTACAAAGTCCTGTATCCCCATTCAGCAAGATATGGCTGAATATGTGTGTGCTACGTGTGACAACTATGAAGACTTATCTTTGCCCTGAGGGCTGAACACTGTAACACCATTCAAGCGATAGGCTTGATAGAAGTGACGATTTGGAGAGATGATCTGCTAAAAAAAAAAAAAAAAAAGACACATTAGAAATGTATAAGAATTAATAAACGTGGCTCTCTGTTTATCTGAGTTTTCTAAGTTCCAAAGGCATTTCTATTCGTGGCATCAGAATCCCTTGTAAAAGTGAAGTAAATCATTCTGGTATTGACCATTTTTTTCATGTTGTTCTATTGAGACATCTTCCCAACTGAGTTTCTTATTGAATTGTATTTCTATAAGGGTATTGTAGGTTAGCAGCACATTTTTATGGTACACAAAAGATGTGCCTTCTGAATTTCCAATGCCTTGCATATTGTTCCCCACAGAAGAAACATCTCAGAAATGCTAAATAAATCAAAACAGGAACATTTGGCTCTTGACTTGCTGCTTGTGCTTCTTTTTTTCCCCTCTCGGTTTACTTTGGCTGGAATATCCATTACGATCCATCTTACCTATTTGATTAATCTGTAATAAATTCGGCCCTTTGGATATCTCTTGCTGCGTTTCTAGCCGGGTTACTCTTGTAGAGGGTTTATTTAATATGTGTCTCTGTGTACCTATATGAATGAAAATTTAATATGGTTTAGAAGCCTTTAAAAACATACACGCACAGAGTGTTTGCTCTGAATTAAGTGCTCATATTTGACATAGCCTTGTGGTAAAAATCCATAAGTGAATGGACAGACAAAATTATTTAGAGGAGAATTTCTTTAGAAATTTATGTGACATGTGATATCATTTCAGGGGATGAAATATCATCATATTGCAGATGACCACTAAATGTAATTATAAATGCTGGGTTGGAACCCTTATTTCCTGTCTTTAAGTTTTTATTTTTTTTCTTCTTTCGATGGCTTATATTATTTGAAGTGCCATAGCCACATTGCAGGGTTCACCTTCAATTTGATGCAGTCACGTAGTTGCATCCCTGTGGGTGAGAAATGTTCCTCTCCAAATAACTATAGCAGCATGGCATGAAGAGTTTGAGACAACCTTCTCTGTATTATAGCAAGATAATAAAAATGCCTCTACTCTTTACTATACCGTGCACTGAGGAGGGCATAGCAAATTCATCTTCAGCTCTTAGAAATAAGATCAAGGTAGGAAGTGATATCCCCCAATTTCCAGGCAAAGATATTTAGGCCCAGAAAAGCACATTTGAAAAAAATATGTTAATTGTCTTTTGTAGCAAAACTGAAGCAAAATACGACCTTAGCCATTTGTTGTTGTTGTTGTTAGTTACACTATGTATCCCATCCTGTCCCTTTGCTTATAATCATCACCACTGTGTATGTCAGGAAAGCCATGGAAAGTGATTTTCCCACATTTATATGTTTTGTACTTGCTGAAATCAACAATGAATGAATGGTGCTTGCTGCGTACAAGAATGAAAGAGAGAGTAATTCATACATCCTCCTTTCTTATAGCTTATCTGAATGTTTTCTATCCATATGTGATATGGAATTAGCTAGTACTTGTGTTTACTAATTATGTCTGATAAGTCTTCCTTAACTTTGCCTCCTTCTTAGAAGGTCTGTTATAAGCATGAAACTGTGTGGCAATTCAATTCCACCCATAGTCTGAGCCACACTACTCAGGATATTCAAGCAATAATATAACCAAAGACCCTGTGCTCAGAGTTATTTATAATCTAGAAAGAGAGATCAGACAAATACAAGTCAAGACCAACAAAGGAAAAGATGGATCCTGTGTTTTGTGACTCAGAGGAGGAAGAAAATCCCCGTGCAAGCTCAGAAGTGCTTCATGAATGGATCTAGATGGTCTGGTATAATGATGATAACCACAGCGGGGAAGGAAGAGAGAAAGAGAAAACAGCATGACTCAAGACATAGGGACTAAACACCATGGGGGTAGTTACAGAAAATAGAAAGTAATTTGACTTAGATCTGGTATTACATAGCTGTCAGGAAAGAGGCCATCTGGGACATTAGAAGAAGATGCTGGGCACAGACAGACCAATGAATTAACCTTCCTACAGAGAAAGCAGATCAGTGCCTGCCATTGATCCATGATGGGTCTGCTCCATGGGCTGGGGCCACAACAGACCTACACTCTGAAGCAAGAGAAAGAGATTGTGGAGGACTTTGAATACCAGGGTAACAAATGCTATCATGTCCCCACAAAACAGATCCTAGTACTAGGCCCAAAATAGCCAACAATGACTCTAACTGCCTGTAATCAAATATATCCTCTAATTCAGACAAAATGCTGGAAGCTTTATTTATGTTACCTTCCTATTTTTTTTTTCTTCTTACCTATTAGTTCTCAGGTTAAATGCCCCTTCTTCTGAAAAGCCTGATCTTTCCATACCACTGAAGCTGCCACCCTCTCCAAGGAAGGCCGCCTTACTTTCTACAGTTGCACCCTACCCTTTTCCTTTATAGCACTTAATATAGGTTTTGATTGTGTGTGTGTGTGTTTGTAAATGGGTTTTCTGTCTCCTCCTGAAGTCCACTAGGGCAGGGACCAGATCTGTTTTGGTCACCTTCCTTTCCCAGGACCTATATCAAGTCTCTTTATATAGGAGGCACTCAAAATTGGTTACATGTCAATAGTCATAACAGTTTAATAAAGTAGGTACCTTGATCTTCATTTAAAAAAAAAGAAAAATAAAAGAAAATGACATTCAAAGAATTCCTTGCCTCAATTAGCCAGTAACTGGCAAAACCAGTCTTCATGACTGGTTCAAGCCCAGTCTGCCTGACTCCAAGTTCATGGTTCTATCCTTGATATACCATGATTCCTCTTTTATTGATAGGAAGATGAAATCCATATGAGTTTTATAGGAATGCCCTTAATTAGTATCATATACTGGGTGGCTTAAAGGGCAGAAATGTACTATCTCCGTTCTGGAGAGAGATTTTACCTTCTCTCCAGAGTCTAGAGATATAGACATCTAGTGTCGGCAGTCTGAGATCAAGGCTTTGACAGGGTTTGGTTCCTCTCAAAGGGTGAACAAGAGTCTGACCAGTGCCTGTCTTAGCTTCTGGTGGTTTTCAGCAATCGTGGGCATCCCTTTGCTTCTAGATACATAAGCACCATTTTGGCCACAGGTCCCATGACACTCCCATTGTGTGTGTTGGTCTGTGTCCCAGTTTCCCCTTTTCATGGGGACACCAGTCATATGGCCTAGCCTAATAGCTTCATCCTAACGTCATCATCTGCAACAACCCTATTTCCAGATACGGTCATATGCTGAGATGATAGTGGTTAGGAGTTAAATATATGAATTTGTGGCGGTTAGAGTTCAACCCATAATGCTCTCTTTTTATCTAATCGCTGAATACTGTGTAAAAGGTATTTATAATTGTTATTGCATTAAATATACTACTGTTCATAATATAGGGAAAAAGTTCTGAGAAGAAGGATTCAGTATCCTAGTTTTGTCTTTAAAGTTCGAGTCAGTCAGTCAGCTTTTATAAAAATTATGAGAATCACAAAGATTATGTGATCAAGAGTCCAGAACGTGGATGTTTTATAATTTTGCAACTTAGCAGGGAAGCAGTTATGTACCTAAGTAGGAATATTTGGAATCGTTGTGCCATATCGTAACTGCTACGCTACATTTATATCTTGAAATTTTTACTTTACATAAAAGAGTAGCTCCTAGTAAGCATTAGGAATTCTCAGTAATAATACTCCTGCAATCAGAAGGTTGTATCAATTTAGTTTGTATCAATTAGTTCCTATCTCCTATAGTGCTAAACACTATAGAGAAGGTACAATCTGAGATTCCTTTTTTTCTGTGAATTGTGTTCTGTATGATGTGTTTTTGAATCATCCAAAGAATTTATCCTATCACATTCATGACCTTCTGAAATCTAGGGACATCTTCATCCAGAAGGGAGGAGCTTCAGATATTTATAGAGCATTATAAGGGCTTTCCTGGGGGCTCAGATAATAAAGAATCTGACTGCAATGCAGGAGACGCTGGTTTGATCCTTGGGTCTGGAAGATCCCCTGGAGAAGGGAGTGGCTACCCACTCCAGTATTCTTGCCTGGAGAATTCCATGGACAGAGGAACCTGGTGGGCTACAGTCTATGAGGTTGCAGAAAATCAGACACGATAGCAATTAACACAACAAATGGGCATATAAAGCCCACTAATTAAGGGAGGTTGTTTCTAAAAAAATCTCTAACCAAATTATTGACCACTAACACATAAACATGCCTAGGTTTTCAATGTAATCTTGAAGTTAGGGGTAAGATTCAGAAGCCTAGAATCATCTCTTGTGTGCTTTTTTTAAGCTACCAGGCTAATAGTGAGAGGGAGAAATGAGAGATCACAAAAGAGGAAATGGGGAAACAAACCGTGACAAAAAGAAATGAGAAGAGACAAAGACAAAATGGAGAGACAGGCAGCTTGGGGAAAATAAAGGGAGAAACACAAGGTGAAATGTAAAAATGGAAAAGTACCTGAAAAGATTTAAAAGGATTAAAATAATTGCTGATGAGTGATAAGCACAGTGTGACATAATTTTCCATGTTGTTACCCTACCAACAGTTCAGCTTTAGAATTCAACTGGGATACATGTTGCCTTACTCATGTGGTAGATAGAAGTGATTTTCTTTCATCTGTACTTTAGCTGAAGTTGAAGGTACTGATGATCTTGGCCCGGAATTATCAGTAGATAAAACTTGCAATGTACCAAAGTTATTTGTGCAGCTAAAAAGAAAACCCTATGAAATTTTCCTTTTTTCCCTTTTCCTATAAAATATCTTTTATGTCACAGGCTCTGCAACTTTTTTCTAAGGAAAAACCAACTTATTGGACAGATTTCTTGAAAGTAATTGAAGTAAGGTCTGGCTGTAACTACAGTATGGGGCTTCCCTGATAGCTCAGTGGTAAAGAATTTGCTGCTAAGGCAGGAGACTTGAGTTAGATCCCTGGGTCAGGAAGATCCCTGGAGGAGGAAATGACAACCCATTCCAGTATTCTTGCCTGGAAAATCCCATGGATAGAGGAGCCTGGCGGGCTACAGTCCATAGGGTCGCAAAGAATCAGACAGGACTTAGTGACTAAACAAAAGCAGCAGCTGTAACTGTAACTCTTGTAACAATAACTCTCGTAAGAGACGTTTTAGCTTGTGTCCTGAGTTCTTCCAAGCTGATCCCATAGAGTAATGAAAGAAATCATTGGTGAATTAAACATCTTGTTAGTCATGGGGAGGGAATTAGTGAATAAGGTTCTCCTAGGGTTCAGTATACAGAGAGGTGGCAATGAGATCAAGAGAAAAAAATCAAACTAGTGGTTACTGAGTATATACTAAGGCATCCTGCAAAGGCAATGCAAGTAAAGCTTCATTTCAGAGACTCAGTAATTTAGTACCTCTCACCAAAGGGATCCAGGACAGAATTTAGTTTTGGCAGAGCAAGGTGAATTGTTTGGAATGAAGAGAAGTAACGGAGGTGGTACATCGGTAAGGCCAGACGATGGTAGTCTCACTGGGTTCCCCAGTCCTTCAGTCCACATTATGTCCACAGAGTTACTCATTTGAGACTAACTAATGCTTGTTCATTTTTGTTATGAAAGCAGGGTCCTTCCAGACCTGCCACTCATCCAGTGAGTGTTGAGCACCTACTCTGTAGAGTAAGGACTGCAGAGGGACAAACAGATGCTATAGTTGACCTTAGGAAACTGATAGAACCCCCATTCCTTGAATTCTCATGCTCAGTGGAGCAGCGTCTTTTTAGTTATATGTGGAAATACAGGCAAGGCTCCTTAGCCACCTCAGTGGGCTGCCAGCTGCTAGGCGGCATCCCCTCTTCCCCATTCATGACTTTCCTCTTCTTTATCCACCCTCTTCTTTAGCTAAGGTATGTAAAAGAAGGCCTGAGTCACTGTTAGGAGTTGTATCCCCTGCATGGGCAGAGTGTGTAAATAACCCTTTCAAGCCCTGACCTGAAACCTGCAACCACGTACCTGTGCCATCAGTCAGAGCCTGGACCAACAGCCAGGCTTCTTATCATAGAAGAGACCGCTGCCTCATGCAGCTGTGGGATTTGCATGTGGATGCCCCACCTCCAACAGGTCCCTGTAACTGAATAAGTCTAGACGTCCTCTTTGTCTCAGAAGTATGGTTATTTTACTCAGCATGATCAATTTCCTCTGGAAAAAGTGCCATTTCTTTCTGCCTCTGAGTTGATGTGTACACGCACAGCACACACTCAGTATGGGTCACTGGAAACCAAAACAATTTGAATAAATGTGTTGAGATAACAGATGCATGGTCACTTCTCATGTGAAAAATCAGGATTTATGTATGAAATAGAGAGAATGGATCCACAGAATTCTGTCTTCCTATACATTTATTAACAGCTTTCCAAGAAACAGGTAGAGAGGACCGAGGAGAACTTGTGTTTGGGATGTGGGGCTGTATTTCCTAGCTTGACAAGTATTTGGTGGTTCCTTTTAAATATTGCTGGGTTCTAAGGGACTTAGAATTGATGCTTTTGAACTGTGGTATTGGAGAAGACTCTTGAGAGTTCCTTGGACTGCAAAGAGATCAAACCAGTCAATCCTAAAGGAAATCAGTCCTCAATATTCATTGGAAGGACTGATGCTGAAGCTGAAACTCCAGTACTTTGGCCACCTCATGCAAAGAACTGACTCATTGGAAAAGACCCTGATGCTGGGAAAGATTGAAGGTGGGGGGAGAAGGGGACAACAGAGGATGAGATGGTTGGATGGCATCACCGATGCGATGGACAGGAGTTTGAGTAAACTATTGGAGTTGGTAATGGACAGACAAGCCTGGCATGCTGCAGTCCATGGGGTCACAAAGAGTCAGACACGACTTAGCGACTGAACTGAACTGAAGGGACTTGCAGATGCTGGGTCCTGATCTAACTGTGAGAAGGTGGCAAAAAAATTGGAGGCTATACAGAAACCACAAGGAATCTAAGAAAACTGCATCTTTCCTAAATATTAGGAAAGCAAACTTCCTGGCCCTAAAATCTGTCCCAGCTTTTCATTAGTAAACAGTTTCTCTTTTTTTTTTTTTTTTTTTTTTTTGATCCCCAAGTGTTGTCTTCAGTAGGATTTTTTCCCTTCAAGGAAATTTGAAAAGCCTTATGCTATGCTCTGGGAATAAGAAGAACAAGATACCACCCCTGCCTTAAGGGCACAGACAGTCTTATGGGAAGTATAGGAACATTAATAAATAATTATGCAGAGGTTGAAAAATGCAATGATAGACTGTGACCCGTGGGAACATAACAGAGGGGAGGGGCTGGAAGACCTAATGTGTCTGTAAGTTTGGAGGATGCCAAGTGGACAAAGCTCCTTGTTCAGAGGAAGCCCTCTGAGAAACGTCACACCTCTCTTGGCAGTATGCATCTGACCCTGGCCTCTTCCTAGCGGCTACTGGACCAGGCTGTGGGAAAGTTACATTTACTCAGTGGACTGGCAAGGGAGGTAGTAGGTGACAACAGCTATGTGTCTGATAGCAGTTTAATGAACAACTACCATAGAGCCCGTGTAGTGATTGATGTTGTTGGAAAACCAGTCCAGTTTCTAAACTTCTGATCCAGCGACAACTGATAATTATTGAGGGCCATGCGCCTTACTGAATGGTGGCCACAAGTCACATCATTGATTTGTCACAGCAACCTTGTAGGGATACCAAAGAATCTGAAGGTCAGAGGCAGTCAACTTTTCTTTGAGGTTTTTCCAAGTCAGAGAGCTGAGAGGAAGCAGCCTACATTCAAATCCAGAGCTGCCTGACTTCAGGTTTCTCATACTACCTGTTTCCTTACATCTCCACCTGGAACAACACAACTGCTGCTGCTGCTGCCAAGTCACTTCAGCCGTGTCCGACTCTGTGCAGCCCCATGGAGAGCAGCCCACCAGGCTCCCCCGTCCCTGGAATTCTCCAGGCAAGAACACTGGAGTGGGTTGCCATTTCCTTCTCCAATGCATGAAAGTGAAAAGTGAAAGTGAAGTCACTCAGTCGTGTCCGACTCTACAACCCCATGAACTACAGCCTACCAGGCTCCTCCGTCCATGGGATTTTCCAGGCAAGAGTACCAATGTGAGTCGCCATTGCCTTTTCCAACAACAGAACTACACAGGGTAAATTATGAATGCTGCTGCTGCTGCTAAGTCATTTCAGTCGTGTCTGACTCTGTGCGACCCCATGGACTGCAGCCCACCAGGTTCCTCTGTCCATGGGATTTTCCAGGCAAGAGTACTGGAGTGGGGTGCCATTGCCTTCTCTAGAAATTATGAATACTTCACTACATAAGTGAGATTTTTTTTTTTGGAATGATGGATGACTCTGAAGATACTTCAGTGGCCATGATCCTCCCCGTTTGCTCTAGCCACTATGGTGTCATGACAATCGTCTGTTCATGTTAAGAAAATTGTATTGTTCTCATGGCAGCTTTGAGTGTCTTAACATTTTCTCCAACTTCCTTTATCTTCCCCAAGGAAGGAAGAAGGCCAGAGATATCTTCAGAGTACTAAAACTAGCCTATATTTATTGAGAACATGCCTCCGGGTATTTTAGACAAAATAAGCTCATATTAGTGGATTTTTCATGAGCGAAACCTAGGTTAAGATTTGCGGGCTAGTCTGTATAGACTGATATTAACTTTTCCATTAAGTAAAGCAGACTGAATTACTATTTCAGAATTTGGTGATGAATCAAGAAGCATTGCAAAGGTGACACCATCCTCTGTTGGTAGTGGTGGCATTATCAATTGCTTCACATTTGTGATGTGAGAGTCATGGGCATCCTAAATAGGAGAAAGATGTGTGTGTGTGTGTGTGTGTGTGTGTTTCTTCCACAAAGAATGTTAGCTGTGGATGAAATCCAAAGGAAGCTGTAAATCAAAATTGAATTCTAAGCTAAGACCAGGGACCACAGTGAACACCCTGGGAAGATTGGTCTAGAACAGAAAACAAAGACCTTGTCAGCTCTGTGAAGCTTTAGCTTCTGAACAAGAGACAGAGAACACAACCGTTATACTGGGTGTAAAATATTATTCTATTGTCTTAGGAATCACCAAGTGGCAGCATGTTCTATTAACATATTTAACTAATATGAAAGTTGCGACTGAAAGTTCAAAAACTATGTGTTGAAGAACAGATTATAGGGATGCGCCGGGCATCTGTCCCATTCTGTGAACAGGCCTTGGAACAGATGTCTTGAATTTCTTCAAATCCAGAACATGCTGTCCAATTTTTTTTTTTTAGTGGTAAACATACTTTTTTTTTCCTTTTTGTCACCGTTCACCAAAGTATTATATTTAATGCGTAAAATATGTAAATTCTTAAAGCATCATTTTGCTCTTTAGTGAGTTTAGATATTACAAAACGGTTTAATTATAAAAACAGACAGACCTAGTCCTGGGACCTGTGCAGCTAGAAATAAATGTGCAATCAAAACTGCAATTACCTGCAGAATTTAGTGTAAACAGATCAGCAATCACATAACAAACACAGGCTAGTTTGCATTCTGATATGAATACAGTTAGATCCAAAGCAATTTTCCTTTATTTATCTTAGCTGCTCAGCATAAATAAAGCAAGGGCATTGAAGCAATTAGCATAATTAGAGTATCGTGGTCAGGCCCTGTGTGATTTCAAGAGACGTTTCACTTTAGAATTCTTTTTCCCATACAAGAGTTTCCCTGAGCCACTAAAATATCGCTTTGGGCATTTTTGTATTTCAAATTTGCAAGTTGTCAGTTTGAAAAACCCTTGACACATGGATGTGAAAGCATCTCACAGACAGCCACAGAAGGTATACCCTCAGCTTTTCATTACTAAGAAGCTGGGGAATTTCCTTTTTCAGCTCTTTCTCTTACTTGACGTTTAACCCTAGAAATGTCAGTCTTAATTATTTCCATTGCCTTCAAATTGGGTCCAAGGGTTAAAGACAACTTGTTCCAAAAGAGAAAATAGAGAATGGGAGCATGGAGGAAGAAGAGGTTGTATCATGGTAGTAACTGAGCTGTTACTAAAAGAGCAAAGACTCTGTAACCAGCTAGCTTCTGGTGATCTGACATTTAGCAGCTCCAAATAAGGTGGCGGTCAGGGTGGGGTGAAGGACTGCCCGTGGTTTCTTGCAGGATGCTCGAAAAGCATAGAGAGTATTCTCTGTATAGAAGAATGGTAGCTCTAACCAGTAGAGGAGGATGAAATTGGTTCGGTAAACACACAAACAGAAGAGGGTGTTTTCTGCTTTTTTATTATTATTCTTTCATACATGTAAAGGCACTTGAGAAAGGGTACCTTTTATTAACAGTCGGAAGGAAGAGGGGCTGGCCTTGGACCATTCCATATGTAAGACAACTCATTCCATCCCACTGAAGGATGTTTGAATCTTAAAATAGGTTATACTTTCATTCTTTTTAATTAAAAAAATAACATATAGCAAAACAATCTTTTTGTGTGCATTTCCATGAGTTTTAACACGTTGAAATTTATGTAACCATGACTACAAAAAATGCCCTCACCCCCTCCCTGTTTATCAGACTCCTCCTTCACTCCAAACTCACTGGTTTGTTCTCCTTCACTGTATTTCTATCTTCATGACAATGACATATAAATGGAATTGTACAGTCTGTAACCTTTTGAGTCTGCTTTCTTTCACATAGCATAATGCACTTGATATTTATATCAGCAAGTCATTCTCTGTATTGTTAAGTAGATTCCATTGTATAGTTGTACCACAGTTTATACATTGTCCCACTGAAGGGCATTTGGGTCGATCCCATTTTTTGGCATTGATGAATAGAGGTGTTATAAACATGCAGGCGCAGGGTTTTGTTTGAACATATATTGTCATTTTTCTAGGGTAAATATGAAGGAGTAGGATCGCACAGTCATATGGTAAGCGTGTATTTAACTTTTAAGAAACAACCAAACTGTTTCCCAGAATGGCAGTAGCATTTTGCGTTTCTGCCAGAAGTGTGTGTAGCTCAGTATCTTTGTCAGCACTTGGGATTGTCAGTAATTTTTTTTTTTTAATTTTAGTTTCTTCTAATAGGTATGTAGTGGTATCTCATGGTTTTAATTTGCATTTTGCTGATGGCTAGTGACCTTTGGCTGTGTTTATAAGTGAAGTATTGGCTACTCCGGTATCTTGCCTGTTTTAACTGGGGCATTTGTTGTGTTCTTTGTCTTAATTTATCTTTGCAAGTGTTAGAAAAATCTCAGTTGTGTATCCAGTTCTCGACTTTTGTTCAGGCAAAGTCATTCAGAGTCTCAATTATAGCCAATACACATCATGATTAAAATTCAATTCAGATCAAAATTCTCGGCTAAAAGGACTAATAAAAAAGAAATCATTGTAGAATAAGTCAACTCTATTATTGAATTTCCAATCTTTTTATCTTTTAAAAAGTTTATTTCCTTTTTCGAGAAAACCTCTGACCCAGTCTCAATTCCTTTTTCCTTTGGTCTCTCTCTCTTGCCTCTGTTCCAGCCATAGTCAACTTTTCTATTAACTGCAGGTTGAATGTTCTCTGCCTTGCAGGAAAATGTACAACCTCTTTCAGGTTCTCCCAGAGCTGCTGTGACATGAGTTTGAGGAAGGAAACGTCAGTGAATAGGAGACAAAACAAATTCTTGGGATGGGGCAGATTGCTCTGGGAGACTGATCTATGGTATTTCGCTTAACCCTGTGAGGACAGGTGTTGGCTCTGTTCCATAAATAAAAGACCCAGTTCAGAGGGAAAAAAGGATTTGCCCAAGTTTATAGGGTTCATAAGTCGGAGAAGGCAATGGCACCCCACTCCAGTACTCTTGCCTGGAAAATCCCATGGACAGAGGAGCCTGGTAGGCTGTAGTCTATGGGGTGGCTGAGGGTCAGACACGACTGAGTGATTTCACTTTCACTTTTCACTTTCATTCATTGGAGAAGGAAATGGCACCCACTCCAGTGTTCTTGCCTGGAGAATCCCAGGGATGGGGGAGCTTGATGGGCTGCCATCTCTGGGGTCGCACAGAGTTGGACACGACTGAAGTGACTTAGCAGCATAGGGTTCATAAGTGGCTGAACCCAGGCCTTGAACTCAGGCCTCTCCAATTCTGGAGGTTATCTATTTCTGTGCAGATTTTTAGTAATCAGAAATCTGAAGTAAATAAAGTAATTGCATAGATCCTGTTAGTCTCTACTATGGTCAGCCCTGGGAATAATATACAGAAGTGGTATTATTCTGTTTCTACCCTTTGAAAACTTCTTTTGCTGTAGTGTAGCAAGCCTTTTGTTCCTAAAAACAGTCATAAACTAAGATTTACTCATTCTGTCTCAGGAAAAGAAGTAGCCTTCTCTTGTCTAAGTGGCTTCCCAAATTTTGTTGGTCCAGAGTCCTTGAAACCCATGCTTACACTTTAAAACAGACTTTAAAAATAATACTGAGTTATTTAAAATATCAAATTGTACAAGGGGTATGTTTTCTTGCAAAACCTCAGAAATGCATTAAACAGTGTTTCTTAATTCTTTAATTCAAGAGTTAAGGAACTAAACCTAACAAATACAACTGTAAACATAAGAATGAATAGAAGAAAACTTTTATTTTTTCATGGTGGAGAAGGGCTTCCTAAGGAAAGAAACTCAGGAATCATAAAAGACTGCATAGGGGATTACTTTAAAAATGTGAATTATATATAATGAAAGATAGCACAAATAAAGTTAACAGACAAATTAGAGGCTCATAGAAAATATTTCAACACATAAAAACAAAGCATCAATATCCAAACTATATAAAGAGGCCCGACAGTTCATGGAGAAGACCAACGTTCTGTTAGAACATAGTGGAAGGATATGAATGAGAATGCCACCAAATAAACATAGAAAAGCACTTAAAGTTTTTGCTTTTGAGATTGTCTAAGACTGATAATATCAAATGTTGGTGGAAATGTGGGGGAAGTGACACTCTTTTACTATTGATAAGACTGCATAATTCTAATACCTTCTTGTAAACAATTTGGCAAAAAAAAAAAAAAAAGGCAATTTGACAGCTTCTGTTAGAATTAATCAAGTAATCCCATTTTTAAAATATTGAATTATAGAAATCTTAAAGAATCCATTGCAGTATTTCATATAATTGTCCCATACTCTTTTGAAATCACCTTCAAACGGGGGAATGGTTAGATGTATTATAGTACATTATATTATCTACTGACATGAAATGTTGGCCAAGACATATTGTTAGATTCAAAATCAAATTATAGGATTTTATTCTATACATTGATACATATATATAGGCCCATACATATATGCTATATGTATGTGTCTACACACATATGAACATATGTGTGTATATGTGTGTGTGTGTATATAAGTGTATATGTATATTTCAGATCCTACCATCTCAATAAGATTAAAATTCAATAAGAGAGTGAAAATATTGGTTCCATTCTTCTCTTATATTATTCTGTTTTCACCTTCAGTGAGACTTCATGTGGAACTTTTTAAACTACTAGGTATCTATGAATTAAGAGACGAGCTCTTTGTTCTTAAGTAAATTTTGCATGGTATTCTGCCCCATATAATAATGCATATTATTCTTTTAAACAGCTATACTCTTTACCTTAATGTTACCAAATCTCCTCACTCAGCTAGATACCATGATGAGAACATTTATTTCATTACATTCACTGTCATAATCGAATATAAAATCTGCAGGGAGAAGTAATGGCCTGCCTGTTAACTATTATTGACCAGTATAACCAAATGAGTAAGAACACTTGCAGATTTCTGCTGTGTGTGGTTCTTACTGTTTCACAAAGCAATAGAAAATATTCCTTATATCAGTACTTTTTCTGTATTCAAATCGTGGCCTGCTGGAATCATCAGCCAAAGTGACCTTGAGAAACAGTTAAAAACTGACTCCAGAATGGGCCCAGTTTGAGTACTGTCCTGGAGCCAGTGTGTTTCTTTATAATGGGAGTCAGACTTCTGTGGCCAGTCTGTTTAATAACACAATCACTAGGAGCTGGTATTGTAGAAATATGCAGAGAAGTCAGGAATGTGACCGGAATACAGTTTTGAGTGGACTAGTATTTCCCAACCATGGTTTTACCTATCACTTTTCAGGTAAGAAGTCCACAAGGGAAAATAACCGAGAAAGTGTCTGTATCCTCTTGAATATGTAGAGTTGAAATCTTTAAGTTCTTTTTTGGAAACCTCCAAGTGGTGATTTAATTTCTTTATACTAGGAATCTAGTACTTTTTTCTTTCTTTCTGAAAATAAACAAGTAAGGCAAAAGTGACCAGAATTTCCTCCATGACCACGTAGTGTGCACTTTCTAAGGTTTTTGTGGGTACTTGGCTTCCCTGGTGGCTCAGAGGTTAAAGCGTCTGCCTGGAATGCGGGAGACCCTGGTTCGATCCCTGGGTTGGGAAGATCCCCTGGAGAAGGAAATGGCAACCCACTCCAGTACTCTTGCCTGGAGAATCCCATGGATGGAGGAGCCTGGTAGGCTACAGTCCATGGGGTCGCAAAGAGTCGGACACGACTGAGCGACTTCACTTTCACTTTCTTTCACTTTGGCTGTAAACTCCCGAGCATACTCTGAGCAGGGACTCCCATGGGCACAGCAGGCAGAGGAACCTTGCCATGCCGCTGTGTTTGGGTGGAGCCACCTCAACGCTTTCCAGGACAGGTACTATGGCTTTTCTGGAGCCATGAGACAGAATGCTTGTCATAAGATGAGCGCATAGCAAGGAGTAACAACAATAGCATTTAATATTCTTCTCACAAGATTCAATGAAAGATTTTGAAAAGAACTAAAAATCAGAGTAAAACATTATTCCATATGCTTTGTCATTATGAAAAGATACCGTCGAAGTCTTTTTGGTATAGAGAGCAAAGCCAAGTGAAATATTTACTCAAATTCTATAATGGGAACTATGTATATGAGATGATATATATATACATACATATATGTATAATCTAGATATCTATAGGTTATATATATATATATATGTACACACACACATATACACAGACAGACAGAAATTAAAATTAGCACTTACTGAAAAAAATCTGGATAAAGACCTCTTCATGATTTTGAAATCTCTCTTTTCACTATCATTCTAGTGCAGCATGCTTTGACACATGCCCTTCTAGATGGCCTCCAAGTTTGAGTAAAGATTAGTATGAAGTTTAGGGTCATAAGAGGCAGTAAAAGGAATAGTTGAGTGAAACTGCTATGAGGTGAGACACAGAGCAGATATAAGGCCAGCAAACCTTTTGGTTGAATAACTTCCATATCAGTCTACAGAGCCGAGTAACTAGAAAGGTGTCTTATAAAAATGTACATGTAGAGACTTTAAATTTCAGGAGGAAAAACAGGTTATTTCTGTCTGGTTCATACTATCTTTGGTCCCTCAAAGCTAGGTCAGTTAAGCAACATAGTAGTTGTTTAATAAATATTTAATAAATAATTAATTAACATGTCTAGATAAATTAATAAAATTTATCTCTGGATTACAGGTGATTTGTAGTCCCTAATTTTGCTTATTTGCACACTAATTTTTCTATAATGAAGACGAATTACTCTTAACGTTGAAAGAAGATTGCATTTTGCCATTATTGAAAGGTCCCTAGAACACACTTAAATTTTTCCACTTAGGATTAAATTTCTCCACTATTAATTAAAGCAAAATTCTGTCTTTCATTCACAAAAATCTGCTTCTTCAGGGCATATGTGTGTGTTAGTTGCTTAGTCGTATCTGATTCTTTGTGACTCCATGGACCTTAGCCCGCCAGGCTCCTCCGTCCATGGAATTTCCCAGGCAAGAATACTGGAGGGGGTTGCTATTTCCTTCTCCAGAGGATCTTCCCAACCCAGGGATCGAACCCAGGTCTCCTGCATTGCAGGCAGATTCTTTACCATCTGAGCCACCAGGAAGCCCTATAGCTTGGGGCTATTTTCCTATCAGAGTTAATAAGTCTGGGGACCCACCCATGCTCCCCTGCCCTGTCCTCCCCCTGTGACTGAGAATATGTGTTCAGAGGCCAGTGCTCAGGGTTAGGGACACAGAACACTCTTCTTTGGCTGCAGAACACAGTGAAAGTGCTCATCTGAGGCCTCAGGCTCCTGACCTTGGCCCTGTTACACAGCTTCTTTGAAGCAGCTGAGCTAAGCCCCAGTCATGCTAATGAGTTCGTCATTAGACCTGAGATGAGCAGGATTGTGACCTGATCTTGGTCGTGGTCCATGGCAGTTGTGGAACGTTAAGATCCCCTGAGAGAGATTTGGTTCATAAACATGTAAAGTGAGGGTCGGGATGCACCTCTATTGAGGCCATAATAATATTAAATGCCTATTCGTAATTTTTAAAAAAGATCTCCATTGATAGGCTCAACACTGCTACAATGATTATTTATTAAAAACTTTCATTTAAAATATTAAAGATTTTAAAATTAAAAAAAATAAAAAATAAAAAAATAAATAAAGAAAAAAAAAATATTATTAAAATATCTCTATTTTATATATGGAATATGGTAATAATCATAAAGAGTAGAGGAATGGAGTCATAACTTAGGAGAGCACAGAGTGCTACACTGTATTTTTCCCAATGAAATGCGGAGATACAGAAATATTATCATGATTTGTGTTATAACACTGGAGTCAGAACTAATACCGAGGACTGTTTTCTCACCTTGATGCATGGGCTTTAGCTATGCACTTCCCATCAGCACTAATGGAAGATTCAAGGCTAAGCGCCAAGGATAAAACTGAGGCTATAATGCAAGCTTTGGATGCTGTCTGTTTGGAAACTGCTTCTCATTGGTATTTTATATGCTTTGAAGGTTCCTGCTGTTACACTTTTAAAATTCTACTTTCAGATATGGTAAAAAGATAAGATTTCAGAGTAAATAAAAGATGGAGCCTAATTTTTTCTATTGTTTCCAAAGAATGAAATGGTGATTTCGAATTCCACCCGAAAGATGGACCCAAAAGTTTGGCTAAAAGATATTGCATATGTATAGCTAACACACTATCTAGAAAATTCAGTTATCCATCTATCTGAAAAAGAAACTGATGGACGTTTGCCTGACTGTCTATCCAATTACCAGTCTATTTTTTTCCTAAGCTGCTTTAATATATCAGTGGTATTCCTGTATTATGAAAATACAGAAAAGCCCTAGAACTATTTCACATGGTCATAATGAGCATGAATTGGAAATTAATATATATGATAGAAATAGTGAGTAAATATGATGGTGTGTATCTTCTCCCTCTACATACACAGTGTTTCCATACCCCAGAAGAAAAATTTAATCCTCTATGGCTAAAATACTTGAAATTTATTTCTTCTGCTTGCTTAAGATCAATAAATGAGTAGATTTTGTCTGCTTTAATACTTCTGTTCTTTGTTTAATCATTTGTATATTTAACTGATGGCAGCTGCCCTAATTAGGGCACATTAGAATGTACCAGCCACTTCACTTTTGAGGATAAAAACTAAACATATCAGTGTTTTACTTTGACATGCTCAAATAGACAAAAGTTCCTAGGGTGTATTATTGTTAATAGTAAGGTGGTAAATAGAGATTTTAACACAGGCATAAACATTCAATAGGCCAATTGAGAGGATGGCTAGTTCATAGATGAATGGGCATTAATTGGAATTGCAGTTTCCTTATATGTGAACCGAAGCCTCTTTGAATATTAAATCTATATGCTGGTAAGGTCATCAGTCTTACTTTAAAGGCTCACTTTGGGGGAGAGCATCATAGGTGATGATGAAGATACTAAATGAGCAATGCAGTTGAGAGAGGGACGCATAAAGGAACACCCAACTTTGATCCCATCTATGAGCAGATCCTTCTCAGTCAGATGGAGTAATTCATGGAGTCACTAACTCCTCAGTCAATTACACCCACTCCCAGAAGTCCACTGTGAAGGCACTGCTGTCCAGAGAGGAGGAACCCACTTGATATTGGACAGGAAAAACAGTGACCTCAAGAGTGAATCAAGATGCCTGTGCCAAGCAGAGCACTCATAGGTGGAAACACTAAGTGTGCAAAGGCTCTAGCCACAGAGCACAGTGCTGGGGCTCCACATTAGCAGTGGGAGTCTTGAGCTGGCTGGTTAGCCGCAGCCAGGTGTTTAGCAAAGCTTTCAGTTTCCCTCAGTTCAGTTCAGTTCAGTCCAGTCACTCAGCTGTGTCTGACTCTTTGCGACCCCATGGACTTCAGCACACCAGGCCTCCCTGTCCATCACCGACTCCCGAAGTTTGCCTAAACTCATGTCCATTGAGTCGGTGAGGCCATCCAACCATTTAATCCTCTGTCATCCCCTTCTCCTCCCACCTTCAATCTTTCCCAGCATCAGGGTCTTTTCCAATGAGTCAGCTCTTCGCATCAGGTGGCCAAAGTATTGGAGTTTCAGCTTCAACCTCAGTCCTAAAAATGAACATTTAGGACTGATCTCCTTTAGGATGGACTGGTTGGATCTCCTTGCAGTCCAAGGGACTCTCAGGAGTCTTCTCCAACACCACAGTTCAAAAGCATCAGTTCTTCGGTGCTCAGCTTTCTTTATAATCCAACTCTTACATCCATGCATGACTACTGGAAAAACCATAGCCTTGACTAGACGGACTTTTGTTGGTAAAGTAATGTCTCTGCTTTTTAATATGCTGTCTAGGTTGGTCATAAATTTCCTTCCAAGGAGTAAGTCTTTTAATTTCATGGCTGCAATCACCATCTGCAGTGATTTTGGAGCCCAAAAAAACAAAGTCTGTCTCTGTTTCCACTGTTTCCCCATCTATTTGCCTTGAAGTGATGGGACCGGATGCCATATCTTAGTTTTCTGAATGTTGAGCTTTAAGACAGGTTTTTCACTCTCGTCTTTCACTTTCATCAAGAGGCCCTTTAGTTCTTCACTTTATGCCATAAGGGTGGTGTCATCTGCATATCTGAGGTTATTGATATTTCTCCCGGCAATCTTGATTCCAGCTAGTGCTTCATCTAGCCCAGTGTTTCTCATGATGTACTCTGCATATAAGTTAAATAAGCAGGGTGACAATATACAGCCTTGACATACTCCTTTTCCTATTTGGAACCAGTCTGTTGTTCCATGTCCAGTTCTAACTGTTGCTTCCTGACCTGCATACAGATTTCTCAAGAGACAGATCAAGTGGTCTCGTATTCCCGTAACCTTCCCTGGGTCATCACAAACTTCAGGTTGTGATGACATGGGCCGTAAGCCTGTCAGACCAGTTTTTATTTGAACACCAGGAAATGAATGAAAGTGAAAGTCTCTCAGTCGTGTCTGACTCTGTGACCCCATGGACTATACAGTCCATGGAATTCTCCAGGCCAGAATACTGGAGTGGGTAGCCTTTCCTTCTCTAGGGGATCTTCCCAACCGGGATCGAACCCAGGCCTCCCGCATTGCAGGTGGATTTTTACCAGCTAAGCCGCAAGAGAAGCCCAAGAATACTGGAGTGGGTAGCCTGTCCCTTCTCCAGGGGATCTTCCCAACCCAGGAATTGAACTGGGATCTCTTGCATTGCAGGCGGATTCTTAACCAACTGAGCCGTGTGGGAAGGAAATGAACAGATTAGTCTTTTTTTGTGTCAGTTTGGACAACCAAAAATACTCCTGTATTTAGGTAGTGTTGTCAGTGCTAACTGGTCATCTTTATCCTACTCAGTGCTTCCTATACTGTCCCTAGATATTAGGCCCAAGAGAGAGTGACAGCCCCAGGATTCAGAAGGACCAGATAGTTAAAATCTACAAACACAGAATAACACCAGCAAATGTTAATATAATAATATTCACATTTAAATAATATAAAATCAAAAGGATCTAGAGAATCTCACTTTGCTCAGAGGAATATGGCTTGAGTCAGGCCTCTCTATCCCTGCTCAGTTGTGTTGTTAGCCTGTGCATGCATGCCTGCTAAGTCACTTCAGTCATGTCTGACTCTCTGCAACCCTATGGACTGCAGCCAGCCAGGTTCCTCTGTCCATGGGATTCTCCAAGCAAGAATACTAGAGTGGGTTGCCATGCCCTCCTTCAGGAAGGCCCTAACCAAAAGCTAATATAAAGCCCCAACATTCCTGCACTCAGCAGTTTACAAATCTCTTTGGAATGGAGGAGTAAATAATTCCTTAAACAGTTTGGCTCTTCCAGTCTTCTGTCTTGGACAGCTGTCAACAGGAACCCCCCAGTCATCTAGTATTAAAATCTCCTGTCACAGAGGGACCTGTCACCTAAGCCCTTGACATAGGACCTATGAGAATTATTTTTACTTCTATTCTTAGCAAGCACTGACAACTATCTGGAAAAGAGGGGACACCTAGGAGAATGGAACCCTATTACTCCTAAATTCAGCCTCTGGTTATTTACTTGATAAAATTCTTTTCTTGAGAAACATCAGTTGCAAAGCATTCCCTTATAATGCATTCTTAAGATAATTTAGTACTACCCACCATAACAATTGTGAGAAATTATATTTTTTTCTTGAAAAATTCAGTTACCCACCCCAACACTTGATAATTTTTAAGTGTGGCCGATCAATTCATATAATTTCTGTGACAAAGCATTAGTGATCTTATCTTTCTTAAGAGCTGTTTACCGTTTGCCTTATGTAGGCAACCTTAAGCATCACCTCATCTACTCTTAAGCTGTGTGTACCCCGCAGAGGGAGGGGGGCAACAGAGTACATGAGTGCCCAGGGAGACGTGGGCGAGGGAAGAGATGGTGCTGGAGAGACCCTTCCCTTCCCCTGGCTGTCTCTGGCTTCCTCCTGCATGTTCCCTGCACTGCTGTCTGCACAGGCTGACCCACCCGGAACCAGAGGACCCAAGCCTACTGCCCTGTCGGATCCACTTTGCAGTGAAGGAAGAGGATGTTTGGATCCATAGAAGGGGGGAGCGGAAGACAGGGGTCGAGGGCAAGATTTTTTTGATCACCACGGAAATTGAAGAGAGAGGAATCTGAACTCGAGAGGGAGGTGATGCGGTCTCCAAGAAGGCAATTAAGTCGACAAGGGGTGTGGGAATTAGGGATCAAACCTGTAAGGCGAACAGGTTGAGTGGTCTCAGACAAGGTACAGTGAACCCTAGTGCCTCATTTTCCTTCTCTCAAGCACAGGCAGTGTTACAATTAATTAATCTGGCAGGGTGTTTAGAGATCTACCCTTGAGAAACTTAAGCAGGGTACTTGCAGGGTTTGTCTGGCTGTCATTCTTGTTTCTAGAAAAAAGGAAACCTTCCTAATATTTTTACCAGTCCCCCAAACCCCCATACCTCAAAATAACAAAGAAGTCAAAGTAACCTGTTGGCTTTATCCGCTAAGTATTTACACTCACTTGATTCAAACCTTGCCTTGTGTCAGCCTTCCCGCTGAGCACAAATACTATGTTTCTGTCATTAACATTCTCTGCTGGTCTGAGTTTCCGGTGATCTTATCCTAACCTTATTGTTATTTCTGAATATTATGCAGGGCTGATGATGGCACTGTCTTGGCATTTGTCTTTCTTTGGTTGGTTGGTTGTTAGGATGTTCTTTGTGCCTGGTTATAATGCTTCCTGTAGCAACTCCCCTGAAGTTCTCAAAAAAATCCCCCCAAATCTGACCTTTTGGCACGACAAGTCTGCTGCTTCTGAGACTGCTTGCCAACCCAGCCTCACTCTGCCCTCACCACTTTACAATTTCTTTCCTTCTTTTCGGCAGAACAAAAATGTCCAAGTTCTGTATGTTTGCTTATAAATACACGACTCGGCTGTGTTCCCATCCTTTGTGTCAACAGGAAAATTCCCTTGTTCTATGT
Source organism: Budorcas taxicolor (assembly GCF_023091745.1). Classification (NCBI taxonomy): domain Eukaryota; kingdom Metazoa; phylum Chordata; class Mammalia; order Artiodactyla; family Bovidae; genus Budorcas; species Budorcas taxicolor. The sequence continues at coordinate 47,877,197 of NC_068930.1, forward strand.
TTAGCTTGAATAATTACCAAACTGTTTATTATTAGAATGTGAGGATGTGACCTCACAGCAATTTTTTCATTTCCTTTCTCTGTATTTAATACATTTCAGAAACTGAAAATACCAAATCTGTTCTCTCTCTCTTTTTTTTTTTGATGCTTATCAGTAATGGAAACATTGCAAAACAATCAGCCCAATACCTATGCTTTGTTCATTTATTGCCTTCTCTGAAGATAAATTGACTGTACTCAACTCTCTTCAGCATTTTTCTTCACCTAGATATTATTGCCTTGTGCAGCCACCCCAAGGTGACTGTTATCACTTAATTAAATCCTTGCACGCTGGGAAGAAAAAACAACATTGTTCCTTCATAACCCCAAGGAGCCTATTTTTAAGCCACTAAGCCTTTTCCCTGTTTTATTAACTTATTCCTGGCTACAACAAGACATACTTTTGTTGATGAGCACAATGTTGTATTAGCTTTTTATTTTCTGGGTAAACTTATCTATTCTCTGGGAAGAGGAAAAAAAAAAGAATGGACATTACCAGAGAAGAGAAAAAAAAATGGGGTCTGTTCAACCTCCCTGATTCTAATACAGGTCTCTGTAAACACCAAGCTAGAAACTAGGAGCAGGGGGATTCGGCGAAGGGAATGAGAAAATAAAATGTAAACATAAAATGGGAACAAGACAAAAAGTAAAACGACGTGTCTGTCTGCTGGGGCAGCATGCCAGCTAGAGGACACCACTGCCAAGCTAAGGGAGCCAGGCATGCAAGTTACATACTGTGTTTTGGTTTTTATTTTTTTCAGTAAAGACCTATTGGTGCTTCTCTCTGTTGCTGTCCAGAGTAACATCACTTTATTAACCTCTAGCTTAATGTGTTTATCTTCTTCCTATTCAGGATTCCTTCTTTACCTTTTAGTATTGGACCCCCCATTATCAACCAGTTGTGTACTCATGTATGTTTCCGGCCATCAAAGAAATACCACTGGGGTATGTTTAGAAGTGCGTGCAATAGTGTGTGTGCACACACACAGGTTAACAATGGGATGGCAGTTCTAAGTGCAGTACTTGATATCAAAAAGTTCACTTGCTGCAATGGAGCGATTTGTTCATGCATAGTAAACAATGCACCTTTTAGTTTGTTTCTAGTCCATTAAACCATGGGCCAGAAAATGGGTCTGTCACTTCTAAAATTTGGACCCAAGGAAGCATATGTGTTTATTCATGATGTTAAATCATTTTACCACATGCTGTGTTCACCAACAGAGTAAATGCCGCTTAAAGCTGTAATATTGGCAAGAGCGGTTAATGCTGTGACAAGCTGGGGTTGGATAGAGACCTGGTTCTTAAATAGTTGGATAATTAAGCTATCTGAGCAATGGCTGATCATTGCCCACAGGTTACATATTTCTCAGCTCCACACACAGGACACACGACTGTGAGCACTGGCTCCCTCCCTCACACGGTGTAGGGGATGTTCAGCAGCTCAGTGGCCCCGTATCTGAAGGGGGAAAAGAATAAACACCTCTAGGATAATATGAGAATGAGCCCAATGAATGCCTGTGAAATGTAACGAAAGGGCCCCCTGTCCAGACACCAGGGCTTGTCCTTTACTTGGCACATGTGAACCTCCACCACTTACTTACATGGAGTGACTGAAGATCTCCATGAGTTACTTCTTGGGTTCAGGTCAGGTCTGCTATAGCTGTCTTCTTGCCAGCCACGTGGATACCTGTGGCTATGTGAATTTCAGCATGCTCAATGGAGTGCACTGGTTTAGCTTTTTTCCTCTGCAGTTAATTTCTTTTCCTTTGTAATAGCATTATGAATATCTCACTGAGGCGGTGTAGAGCCCTGGCAGGCAGTGCCCTTTGTAGCACTGAACTGTGCTACTGTTTGACTTTCACCCTGAACTGTGCTTGTCTGAAGCATGTGCTTGGTGTCATGATGAAGTGAGTGCGGAGGTGTATAATATTTGGTTTCAAGTTCCGATTTTGTTGTCCGGAAACTCTTCATGGCTTTCTCCTGATAACCTTAGAACACAACCTATAATCATCATTGAGTATTTGTCTGTCTGTCTCGCTGTTACACACACATATTCATTCACCACCATCCCAACCTCCCCAAGTTCAGGCAGGGTCATTCTTAAGCTACCCTTCTAGGCAATGTATATATACCTAGCCTTCCAGAATGTCCGATCAAGAGGCAGCCCAGATGTCCTCAACCACCATTTTTGTTCCTAACAGTGTCAGGGAATGCTTCCTTTCCCACCCAAATTCTGCATTTGCCCTTCACAAACAGAAAGATTGGCTGCCAGCCTTTGCGGAGGACCCTCACCCAAGCTCACAGCACCCCCAGGGCTCCTCCAGGCTGAATAATCCCGTCCATTTAACCATTCTGTAAAAAAGTTTTATGTTTCAATTATCTAATCATTTTTTCAGCTTCTCTTTGAACCCTTTCTTAATTCTTCTGTCAGTAAAGCATCTAACCCCAGAACTGAATTTATTGAAGATCTAAACAGCAGCATTCTTTAAAAATTTCTCAAAATACAATTGATTACAATCTTGTGTTCATATCTTCAGTACAGAAAAGTGATCCAGTTATACATATATGTACATTAATTTTCCTATTCTCTTCCATTGTGGTTTATCACAGGATATTGAATATATTTCCCTGTGCTATACAGTAGAACCTTGTCATTTATAAACAGCGCTGAATTTTTAAAAGATAGAATTTAAAAAATCAGTGTCAGTGGCTCTCATTGATAGGCATTTAACATAAAAATAGTGAGTTGATTACTTGCCACACACACACACACACACAAAATGGGAGGGAGGTGTTGGCCTTTTGCACAGCCCTGGAGGGCAGGAGACACTCTCTAGGACACTGTGACCTCTGCTTGCTGAACACGGGGTAGCCAGCAGCCTTGATGTCTCTCATATACCTGAGAGGATGGGTGTTACTTGAAGGTAAACAGAACTCAGGCAAAAATCGTCAAATGGATGAAAGACTTCAACTTTGGGCATTTTTGATTCTCTTTCCTTGCCCCTCTTCCACGTGCCCTCCTGTCTGTACATCGATGAATGTGCACGCCAGGTAAAGCATGCTGCCGACAGAGAGCGTCAGTGGGAAATGCTTCCTCCGTCCTTCATCTTGTCGCACACTCTCTTTCTCCATTCTCACCTGGAACACAGAGCCTGAGGAAGCTTAGAGGCAGTTTTCTCTCTAGCCCATATCCACTTCCATCTGCTTCCAGTTATACTTGAAGAGGAAGTGGTGGAAGCAATCCCGAATTAGTATAAAACAGTATATTCCATAGTAACGTACAAATAAAAACTGTTACTGTTAATATCCTCACTGATTCAATACCTAGAACTTTATCCATTCTTGCTTTAAATTCTTATAGATTTTTCTGTCAGGGGTGCTCAGGGCTGGTGCACTGGGATGACCCTAAGGATGGGATGGGGAGGGAAGAGGGGGGGTCAGGAGAGGGAACACATGTACACCCACGGCTGATTCATGTGAATGTATGGCAAAAACCACCACAATATTATAAAGTAATTAGCCTCCAATTAAAATAAAGAAAAAAAAAGATTTTTCTGTCAGTCTCTTACCCTTTTGCCTAGATGAGTATTTGAATACAACTTGCTTTCCTGGGACTATTAGATTTTTATTTCCAGTACTGTTTGGTTTTAGGAGAGTTGCTTTTCTGTATATTGTCAGTATATTAATGCATATGCACTATTTGGGGTAAAAGAGGAAGAGTTGCCTAGGAATCAACCTATGTAAAACATTGCCCCTGTGGAATGAGATCTACCCAGTAGATTATGATTTAGCAAAGTGTGGCTTAACCCATGTCTGGCAGACTGTCAAGTGTTGCTATATTCTTTTGGTTGGCTGAGGTCAAAATCAGAGAAGATAACAACCATCTCTTTGCCCCAATTCTGCTCTGGACATGAACCTGAGCACCATTTCTCTGCCCCCTGTCCCTGGGAACTCAGATCTATAGGAGAGCCAATGGTAGCAGTTGGTTACCAAAAAGTTAAAAATCTCTGCCATGAAAAAATGTGGTCCAAGTCTACAGACTTGGAAAAAACTATATAAATTATATGCAGAGTACATCATGCAAAATGCTGGAATGGATGAAGTACAAGCTGGAATCAAGATTGCTGGGAGAAATATCAATAACGTCAGATATGCAGATGACACCACCCTTATGGCAGAAAGTGAAGAGGAACTGAAGAGCCTCTTGATGAAAGTGAAAGAGGAGAGTGAAAGAGTTGGCTTAAAGCTCAATATTCAGAAAACTAAGATCATGGCATCCAGTCCCATCGCTTCATGGGAAATAGATGGGGAAACAGTGGAAACAGTGACAGACTTTCTTTTCTTGGGCTCCAAATTCACTGCAGATGGTGATTGCAGCCATGAAATTAAAAGACGCTTACTCCTTGGAATAAAAGCTATGACGAACCTAGCCAGCATACTAAAATGCAAAGACATTACTTTGCTGACAAAAGTCCATCTAATGAAAGCTATGGTTTTTCCAGTAATCATGTATGGATGTGAGAGTTGGACCGTAAAGAAAGCTGAGCATCAAAGAATTGATGCTTTTGAACTGTGGTGTTGGAGAAGACTCTTGAGAGTCCCTTGGACAGCAAGGAGTTAAAACCGGTCCATCCTAAAGGAAATCAGTCCTGAGTATTCACTGGAAGGACTGATGCTGAAGCTGAAACTCCAATACTTTGGCCACCTGATGTGAAGAACTGACTCACTGGAAAAGACCCTGATGCTGGGAAAGATTGAAGACAGGAGGAGAAGGGGATGACAGAGGATGAGATCGTTGGATGGCATCACCGACTCAATGGACATGAGTTTGAGCAAACTCTGGGAGTTGGTGATGGACAGGGAAGCCTGGGGTGCTAAAGTCCATGGGGTTGCAAAGAGTCGGACATGACTGAGTTAGTGAACTGAACTGAACTGAAGTCCACAGAGTCAATATATAGAACACAGGCTGCATTTGTGTTCCTGTCATACAGTTCCCACTTGCTAACTAAATGATTGCAGTTTCCTCATCTCAAACAGGGATAATGATAGAGTATACAGGCATAAGTTATTTTATTGTGCTTTGCTATATTTGCACTTTAAAGATACTGTGCTGTTTTACAAATCAGACATTTCTGTCAACTCTTCATCTAGCAAGTCTACTGGTGCCATTTTTCCAACTGTATTTGCTCACTTGGTGTCTCTGTGTCAAATTTTGATAATTCTTGCAACATGTCGCACTTTATCATTCTATTTATTACCATGATCTGTGATCAGTGATCTTCCATGTTAGTATTGTAATTGTTGTCAGGCACCAAGAACTGTGCCCATATAAGATGGCAAATGTAATTGATAAATTTTGTGCGTGTTCTGACTGTTGTTTAGTCACTGAGCTGTGTCTGACTCTTTTGTGACCCCACAGACTGTAGCCCTCCAGGCTCCTCTGTCCGTGGGATTTCCCAGGCAATGAAACTAGAGTGGGTTGCCATTTCCTTCTTCAGTGTCTGACTACTCTACCAGCCACCATTCTTCATCTCTTCCCCCCTCCTCAGGCCTCCCCATTCCCTAAGACATAATATTGAAATTAGGCCAGTTAATAACCCTACAATTGCCTCTTAAGTGTTGAAGTGAAAGGAAGAGTCACATATCTCTCATTTTAAACCAAAAACTAGAAATGATGAAGCTTAGTGAATAAGGCATGTTGTAAGCCAAGGTAGGCTGAAAGCTAGGCCTCTTGTGCTGAACAGTTTGTCAAGGTGTGAATGAAAAGCAAAAGTTCTTGAAGGAAAACAAAGTGCTGCTGCAGTGAACCCATGAATGATAAGAAAGCAAAAGAGCCTGATTGCTGATCTGGAGACAGTGTCAGTGGCCTGGATAGACAAACCAACCACAACATCCCCTTAAGCCAAAGTCTAATCTAGAGCAAGGCCTTAACTCTTTTCATGTCTTTGAAGGCTGAGGGAGGTGAGGAAGCTACAGAAGATGAATTTGATGCTAACCACGGTTGGTTCATGAGGCTTAAGAAATCAAGCCATCTACATGAAATAAAAACAAACGGTAAAGCAGCAAGTGTCGATGTAGATGCTCCACCAAGTTGTCCAGAAAGTCTAGCTAAGATCATAAATGAAGATGGATACACTAAACAACAAATTTTCAGTGTAGATAAAACAACATTCTATTGAAAGAAGATGCTACGTAGAACTTTCATAGCTAAAGAAGAGAAGTCAAAGCCTGGTTTCAAAGCTTCAAGGACAGGCTGACTCTCTTGTTAGGGGCTAGTGCAGCTGGTATTAACACCAATGCTCATTTACCATCATGAAAATCGTAGGGTCCTTAAGCATTATGCCAAATGTACTCTGCATGTACTTTGTAAATGCAACAACACAGCCTGAATGACAATACATCTGTTTACAATATGATTTAAAGAATGTTTTAAGCCCACTGTTCAAACCTGCATGCATGCGAAGTTGCTTCAGTCATGTCTGACCCTTTCCAACCCTACATACTGTAGCCCACCAGGCTCCTCTGTCCATGGGATTCTCCAGGCAAGAATACTGGAGTAGGGTTGCTGTGTCCTCCTCCAGGAAATCTTCTCAACCCAGGGACTGAACCCGCATCTCTTATGTCTCCTGCATTGGCAGGCGAGTTCTTTACCACTAGTGCTACCTGGGAAGCCCCTGTTGAAGCCTACTGCTGAGAAAAAAAAGATTCCTTTCAAAATTTCACTGCTCATTGACAGTGAACCTGGTCACCCATGAACTCTAATGGAGATGTGCAACAAGAGGCGTGTTGTTTTCATGCCTGCTAACATAATGTGCATTTTGCAGCCCATAGATCAAGGGATCATTTCAACTTTCAAGTGTTGGTACTTAAATATGTTCTCTAAGGCTATAGATGCCATACATAGTGATTCCTCTGATGGATCTGGGCAAAGGCATTGAAAACCTGGAAAAGCCATTAAGAATATTTGTGGTTCACAAGAAGAGGTCAAGATAGCAATGTTAACAGGAGTTTGGAAAAAAGTTGATTCCAGCTCTTATGGATGACTTTGAGGGTTTAAGATTTCAGTGGAGGAAATAACTGCAGATGTGGTTGGAAATAGTATGAGAATTAGAATTTGAAGTGGAGCCTACAGATGTGACTGAATTATTGCAATCTCATGATAAAATTTCATCTAATGAGCTTCTTCTTATGGATGGGCGAAGAAAGTGGTTTCTTGACATGGAATCCACTCCTGCTGAAGAAGCTGTGAAGATTGTTGAAATAACAAGGGATTTAAAATATTACCTAAATTTAGTTGATTAAGCAACAATAAATTTTAAGAGAATTAACTCTAATGTTGAAGTTCTACGATGGGTAAAATACTATCAAATGGCATTACATGCTACAGAGAAATAATTCATGAAATAAAGAGTCAATCCATATGGCAGACTTTCTTTTATTTTTAGAAATTGCCACGATCGCCCCAGCCTTCAGCAACCACCACCATGATCAGCCATCAACATCAAGGCAAGACCTTCCTCCAGCAAAAAGATTATGAATGGCTAAAGGTTCAGATAATGGTTAGCGTTTTTTCACAATATTTTTAGTGAAGATACATACATTTTAAAGACATAAAGCTATTGCACACTCAACAGTCTATAGTATAAACATAACTTTTATTTGCAACCAAAAATTTTGTGACTCAGTTTATTTCAATATTCACTTCATTGTGGCAGTCTGGAACTGAACCCACAGTATCTCTGAACAGTGCTTGAACATCAGAGTTAGGAAGTGAGAATTGAACTGGGTTAGTTAATGTAAAGTTCTTCTCCTAGGGTCCAAAAGAGAGAATGCTTCCATCAGCATGGTGTATATATAATATCACACATATACACACACACAGATCTATCCTTAATAGCTCTCATTTTTAAATGACCATGCTTATTAAAGTAAAATTATTTTTTCCTGTTTTTACATTTTTTTTATTTCTAATCTTCTTTTTGACATTACAATCTTATCCAAGTCTCTCACTCAGTATTTCCTTAATGTGTTTCTTTCTGATAACTTCTATAACAGTCTTTCTCCTTTACAAATATCCTGTCCCCAAATTACATTATTAAAGCTCTATAGAAGAATGTTTACAACCAGGATTGAATCTTACTTCAGCCATGGATACTGAGTCCTCTTCTTGCTTGTCTAACTTATTTAGTTTTCCTGCCTTTAGTATATTAGCCCTCTTTTTCCAAGTGTGCATTTCTCTTTATGTCAGGTAAAAACCACTCTTATTAGCAGATACTTTCTATATCAGCATCCGAAGTCAAATAATAACCACTGCAGGCACCATTTATTAACTGCCTATTGTATGACAGCACTTTCACACACTTAACTCTAATCATCTTCACACCTCTGCTACTGCTGCTGCTGCTGCTAAGTCACTTCAGTTGTGTCCGACTCTGTGCGACCCCATAGATGGCAGCCCACCAGGCTCCCCCGTCCCTGGGATTCTCCAGGCAAGAACACCGGAGTGGGTTGCCATTTCCTTCTCCAATGCATGAAAGTGAAAACGGAAAGTGAAGTCATTCAGTCATGCCCGACTCTTCACAACCCCATGGACTGCAGCCTACCAGGCTTCTCCATCCATGGGATTTTCCAGGCAAGAGTACTGGAGTGGGGTGCAATTGCCTTCTCCACTCACGCCTCTACTGAGTAGAATAAATAATGTGCAGATATTGTTCTTAATATTTTCATGTGAGAATGAAGTTGCAAGTTCAGAGTTCCCACTCAGATCTGCTTAATTGCAGAGCTCATGTGTTCTCTTCTATTGTACCATGATGCTTCTTAAAGACTTTGGAGTATGTTCATTTCAAGCTTGGATGTAAAACCTTTTCAGCTGTGGCCACGCAGGCTGTTTAGCTTCCTAGAGGGAATTGAGGAGACATGGCTATAACTGTCCCATCTTCTCTACCATTAACCTCAATCTAAGAGTCCCTTTGGACCTGACCAGGAATGTTCTGACAGAGCCATGCCTCTCATGTTGAGGGCAACTGGAAGATGAGATTAAGAGAGGCTTCTTCATAGTGCCAGGTCTTTAAGTCATGAGCTATGGTCTTGACATGATAGCCCCCTCACTGGGCATTTTTCTAGAACTTAAGCAGGTCCCTCCCTGGTGAAATCTATGGAATGTGCTCCTTAACAGTGATCTAGGTGCCCTGGGCTCAGAAAGAGTGCATCTGCGTGAAACATCTCTTCTTCCTTCACCAGCCATCTTCTTTGGGGCATTCCTATTAAGTCCTCTAACTCTGAAAGTCTCCTCATTCACACCTCTTAACACCCCTCTGGCTCAGAAACCATCACCTCCTTTCTGATGCCTTTCCTGGGACTTGGATGACACCCATATTGCTTTTTCAGTGAGGACCCTGGAGAGACCCTAGAGAGAGATGTAAAAGGATCTGTTCTCTTTAAACCACTTCAGCTGCTTACTATGTCAACTCAACTGAGCAGAAAAGTGGTGGGAAGGGTCCTAAGACTTCAGCCCACATGTGCCAAGACAGATGGCATCTCTCCACATCTGAGTGTGTAAGGCTATATGTTCTCTTGTATCATTTATTCATACTTTCTAATACATCAAAAGAGGGTATTAGTAATGTATTTCCTTCAAAAAGTTGCTGGATAGCTTGCTATATCCACCATTCTCTAGAGTGCGTCCCTGGATACCACAGTATTTCAGCCTTAAAGAAGCAAACGTAAATGATTTGCAGCAAAACCCATAGATTTTACTCTTTGTAGCAAACCTTTGGGGATAAGGATTTTTATCCTGCTCAAAATGAAAGTTTCATGTCATGTCACGTTATTGAAAATTTTAATTGAGATAACATAGTCCAGTGCATTAAGAAAGCCCAATATAAGAAAGAATTGCATTTTGGAAATGAGTTGAATTTCTTTTGTTCATTGCCTATGAGGGTATGTACTCATAGCTTGCTGAGATTATGGAAGAGAGCTGGCTCACTGTTTCATTATGGAATATTGATGATAGTGTTAGTCATTTACTGTTACACTGTCCTGGTCTCACTAACTCAAGTGGGATTCAGGATGTTGATAACTGTGGAGACCCACAATGACATAAAGGACATTAGTCCTGCCTAGTAGGTCATGCCTGTATGCTTTTAGGCCATATCCATTAGGCCATGTCTGTGTGCTTCTTAGGAAATGGCAAAATAATGTTGGCTATACACTTTCATGCCTGCTTTGGCAGAAAAGAACCAAGAAAGGGATGAAACTCTGGTGGAGAGGAGCAACAAATGTCTTAAGCAAGTGTGATCGCTTATAACGAGAATAGAGGCAACATACAGAAAATGATAAAGGCTTAAGGTTGTGTTTGTGAAACCCTTAATATATTTTTTATTTGCTTTGGGATAAAAGTCTTCCATTAGGATACAGAGGCCAATTTGAGGCTTTAGGGGCTCAGTACTTTAGGGGAACTCACTCTCTAGACCATGAAGCGTTAAAGTGGAAATTAAAGTAGGTCATCCTATTATGAAGGAGAAGCCCCCAAGCAAGACAATAAAACAAATCTCACTTGTTGGAAAAGGTCAAGGCTAAAGTGAACAAATCTCACTGGAGACAGAAAGAATCTATTCCCACTATTCAATCACATAAAATTTGCACCAGCCTATGCAAATTTAGAGCCATTCTTGGTTTCACAGTTTGTCAGTAATCACTATTCTTCCATGAGTCTGATATATAAATGTTTCCATAGTTGTTTCACTGCCCAGGGGAGTTTCACATATAAGCACATTCAGAGCAGGATCACTGGGAACAGTGGCCAAGAAGCATGGTACATATAGGTCACCATCCCCGTGACCATCAGCATTTCTTGCACTAAATGATGAATGCAGAATGCAAACCAAAAGATAAAAGGTGAAGAGATAAATAAAGGGAAATAAGAGAAAAAAGGAAGAACTGTAAAGGGAGCTGAAATTAAAAGTAGAAGTGGATTCAAAGTCATTGATCCCAAACCTGAACACTGGTTTCCAGGGTAATGCCAGGTAACTTTTTACAGCCTCACTTTTTTTCAGGCTACTGGAGACTGGTGCTTACTTACGCTCTAAGTTATGTTTAAGGAAGAGTTGCAATGAGGATTCATTTTTCTTTCTTAAATTGTTAGGAAGTTTTTCATTAAAAGTTATTTCTGCAAGCTTATGTGATGGGGTGTGGTAGATACATGTAGAGATGTCCCAAATGAAAAGTGGTTCATATTATAGTCTTGGGATTCTAGACAGCTAAGAAAAATATCATCCTAGTAAGGAAAATAATACTTGTTCACATGCCCAGCCTGAAAAGAAACCAGGCAGAGGGCCAAGTGAAAAATCAGACTTGGAATTTAATGGATACACTTGCTGCACTGTTGTTGGCGCTTTAGGTGCCTTTGACGTAGAAGGTTGAGAAAGACTACGTAGGAGGTGACAGTTGTGGCTGAAGGTATTATAGGGCTGTATGGTTGCAGCCACTATAAATTCTGTAGACTAAATAGAATTTTAATAAGTCTAATAGTCATTGAGAGGTAGACTGTCATTCATCAAATGCATTGAATGCTGGAATATATGCATTTTCAAATTATTTTTGTTCTAACCTATCTTTAGCTATTTAAGTCAAAAATGTGAGTAAATGGATCATTGTGCACATTAGAATTAGACTGACATTATTGATTCAAGGTTTCTAGTGAATGAATTATCAATATGGCCAACTGCAAATTTCTTTTGGAATTGCTGCAAATTGGCACATCAGTGCCTTTGACTAGATCATGCATAACGTAGGTTATTGTTACAGTGAATCCCTGCAGGATGTATAACATTATGGCTATTATATAACTTCAGTAAAGCACATGGCCCTGAGTCACTGAAAACACTTTGTCCTGTGATTCCTCAGGTGCGTGAGTTGATACAGCCTCTACAGCTAAAGTAGATAAGTGGTGTTCTGTAGCCACCCATGGCAAATAGCCCAAGACAAGATCCACAGTCACTTAGACCTGCCTAGCAGGCTGTTGCTGTGTGCTGCTTAGGAAAAAGCAGACCAGCAAAGTCTGCCTGTCTTTGACAGGTGCCTAGGATGTCAGTTACTGGCCTCGAACTTCACTAAGCAACCTAAGGAGGGGATGATCCTGGGTGATGATAGCATTCCAGAATGGGGTGGGGTGGGGTGAGGGTTGGGGAAGAAGGAAAATAACGTCTGGGCCAAAACTTCTTACAATTCATTTTGCCCTGGGAAATTTATATGGGGCACGCATATATATATATATATATATATATATATATATATATATATGCATTTTTATGCAGTAATCCGTCCCTGTTTGGTAACTATAAGAGCATATTTGAGCACCTTTAGAGCTATCAGGGGAGAAGGCAATGGGACCCCCACTCCAGTACTCTTGCCTGGAAAATCCCATGGACAGAAGAGCCTGGTAGGCTGCAGTCCATGGGGTCACGAAGAGTCGGACACGACTGAGTGACTTCACTTTCACTTTTCACTTTCATGCATTGGAGAAGGAAGTGGCAACCCACTCCAGTGTTCTTGCCTGGAGAATCCCAGGGACAGGGGAGCCTGGGCTGCTGTCCATGGGATCACACAGAGTCAGACACGACTGAAGCAGCTTAGCAGCAGCAGCAGCAGAGCTATCAGGATAGCCAAGTGTCTAGGCATCTCAAATTTATAGAACAGTTATTTTCCTAAAAATTTGACCGTTTATTGACAATTCATGTATTTCATCTAATTTTCTCTTTAACACTCATGATGAATACACTAGTAAAAGCTTCAAGACAAAACAGAATCCTACCTTTTGAATATTTTTTAAACAAAGTTGGGCTTGCATTTTAAAGGAAAAAACTCACAGTGATTATTTGACTTATCTAATAGTGAAAACAAGAAAATAGTTGGGTCTGTCCTTTTTGCTGCCTCCAAGGTGGGTCAGAAAGGTGTGAGATGGTAAGCCCGGTCGTTTCCACAGTTTCATCCTTCACCTTCTTCAAATCACTGTACCATGTCTGATTTCACATTCAAGCTAGTCACTTTAGGTTTTCTCTTTGCATTTCCATTAGCTATACTTCTCTACAGACAACTTCAGTCCCACGATGCCTATTAAATCTCAGTGAGATCTTGGGTAAAGCATCTTTTGATCCTGGAAATTCAAGTAATAAATTAGCCAGTTACTCTTCAGTGATGGCACTGAATTCTCTTCTAGTCACGATTGTCATTGAAGGAGATTAGAAAGAGGAAGAAAACTCCAATTTCAGTCTTCATATGAAAAAAAAATTCACTTTGGAAAGTCAGAGGAAAATGCCAAAATTTAATTTTCTTCTTTATTACAAACACCAAAAACTTCACACTCCAGCCCAGTCCTTTCATCCTGTTTCTGAATTGGACCACAGTAGAAGCCAAGACATGTAGCCAAGTACCACTGCTTTTAATATTATAAATTTGGTCTGTTGCTGAATGCACACCTAGCAAATTTGGTGCTGGCAAATTTCACACTCAGTTGTTCTGCTTTGAGGGATATCATCTAGAGATTTTCTGAAGGAGATTTCATATGACATTAGTTGTTATGCTTTGGAGATATGCAAATGTGTTAGCAAACAACAAAAATCCACAGCCCCTTTTGCTTGATGTGTGTTAAGTAGGCATGTGTTAAATGCAGCAGCATTTCCTTAGACCTCTGAATAGGATGAGAGCTCTGTGGACAAGCATGTAGGCGGGTCTTTCTCACCCAGACCCAGCAGTCAACTGTGAAATGAAAAGAGAAGGTCGGCAAAGCAGCCGAAAGCTGTAGCATGTGGTACACCAAACTGTTTATCCCAAGATCATTCAGGACCAGGTTTCTAATTCTATCAGAGTAATTGATTTTCCCATAAATGTGCATCTCTACCTTCTATGGAGCTAAGGCAATGAAGTCGTGTAGCCCTCTAAGCATTTGAAATGTACGGAAAACCAATATAAAGGTATCAATGTTATAAATAGAAGATACGGAATAGATGCAATTACTTGAAAAGATTTCAAAAACAATCCTAATAAGCATTGTCAATTTCTGGGACTAAATGCTACCATTAGCAGTCCATCATATTTATGGATTTATGTGGATCTAGTAAAAATTAATTATTAATTACATGAGTGATATGTGAAATAAAGAGCAGAGACTCTAGTTATAGTGATTTCCTGAAATTAACACTGAAGACTTTCAGGGCCCAACCATTTTCCCCGAATGTCTAAATTACTATCTTAGTTCAGGTTCCCATAACAAAATACCATAGAGTGGGTGGCTTAGACAACAGAAATTTATTTTTTCATGGTTCTGGAATCTAAAGGTTGAAGATTAAGGTGCTAACATGGTTGGATTCTGGTGAGGACTCTACTCCTGACTTGCAGAGGGCTGCCTTCTCACTGTGTGCACTCAGGGCCTTTTCTAGGTGCATGCCTATGAGGACTGTTCTCTCTCTCTCTTATAAGACTACCAGACCTATCAGATTAGGACCCATATGACCTCATTTAACCTTAATTACCTCTTTAAAAAAAACCCAGTCCCCAAATATGGTCATATTGGAATTTAGGGCTTCAACATGTGACTGAATTTGGGAGGGGGCATGTAATCCAATCAATCCATGGTGATCATATTTGTCACAGTTAAGCTCTTTTCGTTACAAATTTTTTAATACCCTCCTTAGAGAGATCAATAAATGTTTCCTAAAATGAAACTCATACGTGAATGCAACAGCTTAATATCTGAGGTCTCTAAATGGGTCTTTTAATATGCTCATTTTGTTATAGGTTTCTTCAATCTTTGTTACTACCTCTGACACAAACTCCTTACCTAAAGGAATACGTGTACAAAGCTTTTGTTTTTTATTTTGAAAATCCTGTTCTTTAAAGTTACCCACTGTCCAGTAAACAGTCCAGTTCATGTCATAATCAGCCATAACAGAAACACCAATACGGGTCTACCTTCCATCTTCAAGGATGTATCTTTTAAGCAAACACGACTAGAAAATAAATTTCTATAAAGTCAATCTTATTTTCACACTAACTTCGATGTAAAATAGTATGTATATATATAACCAGAGAGAGAAAGGAAAAAATTCTTAGTCTAAATGGAAACTTTGGAACCAGAAATGGGGTGAGTGTGCTGGCATGCTCCATGACTTGCTACTGTGTGTTCTCAAGTCCCATCCTGGCAGTTGCCTGTTAGGAGGTGTAGTTCTAGCAATTATTGATTAACTGGGGTCCCTTCTTTATTTCTAGGCATTAGCCTATTCCTCTAAGACATGAAAATTTCCTTGAGGTCTATAGTCTCTAGTTTGTTCAGTTCAGTCACTCAGTCATGTCCAACTCTTTGCGACCCCATGAACTGCAGCACAACAGGCTTCCCTGTCCAACACCAACTCCCAGAGCTTGCTCAAGCTCACGTCCATTGAGTTGGTGATGCTATCCAACCATCTCATCCTCTGTTGTCCCCTTCTCCTGCCTTCAGTCTTTCCCAGCATCAGGGTCTTTTCCAATGAGTCAGTTCTTCATATCAGTTGGCCAAAGAATTGGAGCTTCAGCATCAGTCCTTCCAATGAATATTCAAGACTGATTTCTTCTTGATTGGACATTTACAAATTCTAGGAAGATAAACATGTGAGCTATTGGTTATGTTAATTAACCAGGTAAGAGGAATCCTTTTACAATGTATATGTATATCCAATTATCACGATACATGCTTTAAACATTTTGCAATTTCATGTGTCAATTACATCTCAGCAAAGCTTTAAAAATGCAAATTCCATCAATCCATGTCTTTTCCAACCCATAAACAGGATATTAGAGGTGTGAAGCTTGGTAATATCAGACAAGAGTCCCCACCATGTATGGAGAGTGTCCTAAGTCACTTTGCCTTGTGACTTGTTGTTTTATAAAGTTAATTTCCCACTTTTCTCATTTTCTTCATCTTGGATCCCACAGATGAATTTTGTTTAAGAAAGTAACTCTTGAGTTGCTCTTTGTTCAGCTAGTACAGGCCTGGTGCGTAGGAAGCCCTCGACAGGTGTTTTCTGAATGCATAGCACTGAAGCAGTAGGGACATGACAGTCACTTATGTGGAAAGAAATGCTGGAGGAGGCATAGACTCCTAGCAACTGTGATGGGTGTGAAACAAGTAAAATCCCCAGCAGGTATCCCAGCGGCAGGAGGAAAAGAACGTTCCTTTCATCTTACACCTACCACATTTTCTTGTGTGATATTGGGCCGTGTACTTGATTTCCCTGAGAACTCGTTTCCTTATCTGTAATATAGGATTAAATAATGCCCAGCTCAAAATTTGTTCTAAATAATTTCCCTAACAAGTGTTAGTTTCCTTCCATTCCCTCTCCTCTAATGTGAATATTTGAGGAAACTGAGCATTGTTTAAAGCATCTAGTGGCTCAGCTGGTAAAGAATCTGCCTGCAATGCAGGAGACCCAGGTTCTATCCCTGGGTTGGGCAGACTACCTGGAGAAGGAAACAGCATCCCATTTCAGTATCCTTGCCTAGATAATTCCATGGACAGAAGAGCCAGGCGGGCTACAGTCCATGGGGTCGCAAAGACGCAACTGAGTGACTAACACTTTTTTTCCTAATATGCTATGATAATATATATGATTTACAATAGTGTGTGTGTGTGTGCTTAGTCATGTCCGACTTTTTGAAACCCCATGAACAGTAGCCCACCAGGCTCTTCTATCCATGGGATTTCCCAGGCAAGAATACTGGAGTGGGTAGCCATTCCCTTATCCAGGGCATCTATCTTCCTGACCCAGGGATCGAACCCAGTCTCCTGCATTGCCGGTGGATTCTTTCCTGTCTTAGCCACCAGGGAAGCCCATATAATAGTATATTTGATATCTATTGCTGTATATCATATATGTGAGTGTTATGACCATTCCCTAGGGTCGCCTGTGACCTACAGGATGCCCAATGAACAGTTATTCGGTTCTACTCTTTTTTTGTGTGCTCTTTTGTATAACACAATGTGAAGGATACCTGGAACCAAGCTTCATGTGTAGCCAAAGCAAAGGAGTGACATTGTTAGACCTTTCAGGACCAGTACAACGGAGTGCTTATGTTACCCTGCTGACCTGGGAACTCCTCCCTTAATTCGAAAGAGAATTCTGAATTCAAGAAAAAAGATGCACAATAAGAAATTACCTCCTAGGTTCTGAAGAGCCTATGTTTCAGTAAACTACAATGCACCACATGCACAGATAGGTGATGTTTTAATGTTCCAGTGAATATGTGTGCCTTAGTATAATTAGTGGGAATCCTCTCGTTGAGGCAGAAGGAGCCTCAGGTAGAGTCCCGGTCCCCTGGGACAACCCACAGATAATGTGAGGTCTGTGTGTTGTCCCCCGTGACTCAGAGACACTGGCACGTGTGACTCCACCAAACATCACACCCTGTCTTTATAGCAGAGCCTGCTGCCCATTTGGCTGGATGTTCAAATCAAGACATCCACCTCCCTCAAGGCTGAATGTAAGGCTTGAACTAGCATCCCAGAGAAAAAAAGGTCAGCACTTTGATACACAGCTTCCATGAAATGGAATTTTAATGAGTAGAAGCAAAACCTGATCTCCTTGCTCAGAAAGCTGATGTCTTTGTTCTTTTCATGTCATAACATTTCACTAGCTCAACATCTCCCCTTTTATTCTGGTACGTCTCCTCTAAGAGAACTGAAGAGAGGCCGCCTGTGTCTCTCGGCAGTGTTTTCTCACCTAAGATGTGTGGATTTGTGTGTTTAAGGAAACTCTTAGGAAAGATGTCTTGCAGTGTCAAGGTCTGTTGTTCTGGAGTTCTGTTTTAGAGGGAAAATAGTCAAATTTCAGCAAATTAATCCAGTTCGCTGTTGTGATTGGGGAACATGTGGCTTTGGGTACGTGATCATCATATAAAGCTCTTCTATCATCCTTCACATTATTGACTCATTGCTGGTGGGGGCACAAAGGAAAAGATGCAGGAGCCAGAAAGCGCAGAGAGATTTCTGAGAGTTAAAATAAAAATCCACACCTTTGATGTGTGCTTTTCTCCGCTTCGAGAAAATATACTTAAGAGTCTTTCTAAAAATAAGGCTTTTGTTTCCACAACACTTGATGGTTAAAACTCAGATTGCAAAGGCAAAATTTGGGGAGCTTTGTTTTCCCAGTAAACAGATACCTGTGGGCGCTTCTGGACATCGTCCCAGGCTCTCCTTGAGGTTGCTGGGAGTCCGCATGCGTGTGCGTGAGCAGTCCAGTATCAGCTCCTGAGTGCAGTCAGAGGGCAGCATGGCACTTTAATGAGCTCGATCAAAGTGCTATTGTGTCCAAAGGCCAAAAAATATAAGAAACACTTCTAACTCTTTTATCTGCTGCCAAAACAGAGTGGAAAGATACGTAGCGGAGCCCCGTCCTCAGTCTCCAGACCGTGCTTCTTTTGTGCTTCTTCACTCTTTCACGATGATGGAAATGTGGTTTAAGAGCAGACTTGCATATTCCCGGCGCTCACCCATTGTTCAGGTCGCAGAAGTAATATTCTCACACAGCCTCTCCTTGTTAACAGCAAAGTCATCGTAGGAGTTGTCAAACGCTACAGCCAGTCTCTACTGGCTGGCAAGCTTTGTGCTCACATTCATGTTCTGCTCTTGTCCTAACAGAATTATGTCAGAACAGTGAAAAATCCTGGGTTTGGAGGGAACGCTGAGTGTATCCGGGACCATGCTTTATCACGGGTGGGTTAACCAAGCCTGAAGTAGAAGAACATCACAGATGCACGGCGCATCGGACACGAAGCACATGCTTGCATTTAAATCACGTATATCTTACTTTTTTACTGATGTAATTGTGAAATATGTTCTTTTTGCATTCATAATTAGGGGGTGGAACAGATGGTGAAGGCTTAGTTTAAAATAATCTGTCATTAAAATAACCTAGCCTACTGGTAATTCTTCACTCTAACTGGAGATAGGTCATAGGGAAAGAGTTCGGGGTGATTTTTTTTTTTTCCTCGTCTACACTGGAATGTTGTAGAAAGAACCACTCATTTCAGAGTAGTCTTGTACGTGAGAATTGCCTCTGTAAGGGCACTGTAGTAAGATTTCACTCTGAAATTTGGTTGCAGGGAAATATGCAGGGGATAAAAAAAAGAAAGCAGACACAAAACAACTTTGACAAATATAAATCCATTTAGCACAATGCATTAAACATTAGTATACCTTCAATCATGAAGCTATACTTAGTTTTATACCCTGCAAGGAAATAGCCTCATCATTTGACAAATACTGTTAGAGGCACTCGGCTTTTGGGGTTAAGAAACTGCGCCTTACACTTTATATGTTACTCTGATGTCAGGGGATATAAATTATAATTACAGGCATTATTATTCAGAGACGCTGTGGCTCCTGACTTGTGTATCCAAGCCTCTCTGCAGCCTGCGTACCTCATAGACTTCCTGGGATGTGACAAAGGAAATCTCTCATCAGCCCTGTGGAGATGGCTAAGAACTGGTTTTAGTAGTAAGAAAACTGTCTTGATGAATCAGATACTTGCATGCCTTGAAAACGTCTGTTTTACTGTTTCTTCTAAGATTTTGTTCTCCATCTGCTTTGAGGAAAGCAGATAGATTTCAGCGTGGCTTTGTAATAAATCTTCTCAAGGAGGAACTAGCATTAACATTTGTGTTGGTTCTTTTTCATCTTAATCCAACCTTAGTTAATAATCAGAAAATTCTACATACTGAGTAAGAAGATGTAATTAACCCTTTGACCCCAGAATCTTAATTGGCGCCTGTTGAAAACAGTGGGCAGTTTAAAAAAAAAAAAAAAATTAAAAGGTAGCCTGCAGTGATTGAAACAGCTCTATATAGTAGCTTTCTTGATTCAAAATTCTTGAAATTTCCACTGAACTTTCAGATTAATAATATCTGGTTCCCAAGACTAATTGAATGTTTCCTCCTTCCTCCCACCCTTTAAAATTAAGACATCCACATTATTAAGACACCAATATTGATGCTACTCTTAAAACTTTTCTAAGCAGCAAAATACAACTAACTATAGACAGGGATGACCCTGAAGCAGAGGGTAATGGCCATGTGAAGAGGGACCTTGCCAACCTGCTGACACCGGGTTTCATATCCTATTCTTTATTTGAAATATAATTATACCCGAGTTATTGATTTTATCTCATACTATAGATAGAATTGTTTCAGATGATAGGCATGAAAGCAAGAAATAGGGTGAACTAACCTGTTTTGTTTACCTCTGTAATGGCAAACAACTAATCTGACTAGTTGTTTTCCCCCCACCAAATTGGCTGTTATTTTTAATTGAATTGACTGGATGCTTTGTGTCATGTAGACATAGCCTCATTTTAATCTCACCAGGAAATTGGAACATGTGTCGAAGCCTCTGTTTTTGCCAAACAAAACTGGCCAGTTCTTAGATCGCCGCTGCTTAATAGCATCAGATGTTTAGCCTCCAGATACTCCTTTTCCCTGCCATGATGCTCAAACCTCCTTTAGTATTTTAGCAAGTATATTGAGATAGGAACCTACTTTAAAAAACATAATCCCTTTCAGTGAGAAAGCAAAGGATGTGTGTCAGTGACAAATGAATAGCACTGAGTATTTTGGAAGACTATGAAAGGATTCAGTCTAACTCTGATCTTCCGAATGTCAGGAGATAGCCCAGACTATGTGGGACATCTGTGGCATCAGAATCTGCAACTAATCTAACAGCTCCATAAACAGAACTCTTGGAGGAAAGAACTGCCCTTCCTCTTAGTCATTCTAATGTGTGTGATGTGAGGGAAAGAGCTTTGGGCTTGGAGGTAGAGCTGGATTTCCTAAGTCTTATTTGAGCAGTTGTTAGATGCTGGCTAAAGATAAATAAGATGTCTCCCTGCTGTAGAGAAAATCAGTCTCTTTGGGAGTTGGATAATTCTACTAGGGTGATGAGGCTTCCCAGATGGTGCTAGTGGGTAAAGAATCCACCTAATAATGCAGGAGACACAGTAGACGTGGGTTTGATCCCTGGGTCAGGAAGATCCCCTGGAGAAGGAAATGGCAACCCGCTCCAGTATTCTTGCCTGGAGAATCCCACGGACAGAGGAGCCTAGCAAAGTACAGTACAGAGGGTGCAGAGAGTTAGACACAACTCAGCACGCATGTGTGCACACACGCACACACACACACACACAACGGGATGATACAATGTCATCAATGTTTTATTAATACTATGGGAAGCGGTGTATTCAATCCTGGCTTTACCGCTAGCTGGCCGTGGTCTTACCCAGCCACTTAACCTCTCTGTGACAGGTTTTCCTCACCTGAAAAGTGAGAGTTTAGACTACAAGGGGTCATCTCTGTGCCATTAATCCTTTCTTCTGCTCTCATTCAGTCTTGATTGTCACTGGTTCCCACAGAAGATATCTTCTGTCTCTCTCTGTGTCCCACTGATCTGACAGTGGCATTTTAGGGTTTGAGAAGATGGTTTACACAACTCCCTGTGATTATATTCTAGACCATGGCTCTTAGGTTGAATAGAAAAAACCTAATTAGGCCCTTCTCTTCCTGGATAAGTTCAAAAGAGGCAGTCCTAATCCTCATGAATCATCCTTAGGAGACACCTGGCTTGAGGTGAAGACATGTTGAAATGAGATGCTCCCCAAACTTCTACAAAGGAAACTTCTCCATTTTTGCACTTTTGGTTCAAAGTAAGCTTCCACTGTATTACACTGGAAGATTGAAAGTTTGGCTCTCACGAGGCTTGAGAAGGCTTGACAGTTTTGTCAAAGATCAGGAGTCCAGTTCTCTTAGACGTTGTTTTGTTTTCTGTCCCCTAGATGCTTCCAGGGAGATATTACAGAGCAAAGGTGACCTCTTGGGAAGTGACTTATGAATTCTTTTTGTCATTCCACTCCCCATTCATCTCCAAATGGTAGGATTCTATCATTGGAACAAATCATTCAAAAACAAGGAATGATTTTTAAGAAGTTAGAGGCTGCCTCAATACAAATATGTTAATTTCAGAAATGCTGTCCAATTTATCTTTTCATTAATGTCCTTGTATCAAGCAGAAAATCTTTATTTTTAGTGGAAGGCAAGGCAGTGTAGTGACTGAATCCAACAATCTGAGTTTGAATCCTAACTTCATCATTTACTAAGGTCAGGCATGTTGGCTAACTTCACTAAGCCTCAATTTCCTTGTATGTAAAATGTGGATAATAACATAATTACTTCAAATGCTACTTGTAAAAATTAAAAGAGACAATGTAACCCACTTAGTATATAATAAATGTGAGCTATTATTATTGTCTTGACCAGAATCTTGTCTATTATGTAATTTGCTTTTATGTGGTACAGTACAATGTGACTTTTGAATCGAATTTTTGAATTGTTTTCAGAACCCACTTGTTTTCACCCAATTGTTTTCAGAGGAGGAGGTTGGGTACTTCTCATAGTTTCTGATCAGTGGGGCTGTGAAAAGCAATCAGGAAGCATGGAATCAAATTTCATACACACACACGTATTCCCATAATGATACATACACATATTTATATACATATATTCAATATATACATATGAAATTCCAAAAAACTTCAGTATTTTAAGAGACTGAAATTCTCGCTGAGATTTAAGGCCGTGTATTTTTCTACCTGAATTTTACATGCTTCTTCCACCTTTCTGTATTTAAAAATTACATCATTAGTTTAATGTTCACCACATACCTTGTTCCCAATGAGGATTCCCTGTATTTCCAAACTCACAGCCTTTGTAAATATCACTAATCTTTAAAACTTCTTTTCCTACACAAGCAGTACTTGTGCAACCCACTTGATTAAACATAAATAAAACAAAACACAAGATGCGAGAATGATGGAACATATAAAATGCACTTGGATCGCAAGAATTTGAAACAAATTTATTCTCAATTTGAGTGATATCTTTCCGTTGGGAGTCCATGATGATTTACACCATTCATCAAACTGAAAATGCAGTCCTCTATTTGAAAAGTAGACTAACATTTCAGGAGCTGCAGATAATATGCAGTATTCTTCTTTTCTCCCCACTTTCTTCTTTTCTTTCCGTCTCAGGAGTTGTAATAGAAACTAGATCTATTGCAATAAAGCTTTAATACAGAGTTTTGCGAAAAAAAGGATTACAATTTATGAAGCTTCAGCCTGTAAACATTTATCCATAATATATTGACTTTTCCTATTTGTTCTAATACAATAGGCACTGGGATTGAGGAGAGAATAATCCTTTATTAATTAGCAAATTATTGACGTCCATAGGAGCATAAGTGGTGATTTTACTTGTTTTTTAAATAGGAACTCTTTTTTTCTCTTATTCCATTACAGTTTTCATTCCTGTTCAGCTATTTAATAACTGTACTGATTTAATCTCAGTAACTACTGAATCCAAAAACATAAAGGCAACGTCTCAGAAAGTCAACATGGCCTGATTTTATACATAAATGCAGTGCATCTTGATTAAATGACAGACATAAGGAAGTGCCTGAAATAAGGGAAAGCTAGCTTGTGATCTTAATTCAGACCTTTTATTTGTTCATGTATAATGCGGTAGTTAAAGATCTTAGACTTATGTTAAACATGAAGGAAAAGTGATCTTAAATTTGGTTATGTGTTGCTTTGTATTAGATGCCTTATTAACGAACTCTCCATCACATATACTTACTAACTTTTTTTTTTTCCTGCAGTCCCTGGATGGCTTTGTATTTGCACTAAATCAAGAAGGAAAATTTTTGTACATTTCTGAAACAGTCTCCATCTACCTAGGCCTCTCACAAGTAAGTAAAACCATTTTAGATTCTTGACAGCAATTGTGAAGGCTCCTTCAGCCTCATGCCTGTCCTCCTTCTTCAACAGATATTATATTTGGAGTGAATTATCCAGTTTATTTTTTAATGGCTCTCCCTGACTCTGCTCACCACGTCATTGAGAAAGCTGCATGTCAGTTCAGAACATTTGGCATCAACTTGGGCTCAAAACTTGATTCCCCCGTCCCTACCCCCTAAGGATCATTATTAATTTATTGAGAACAAATGAAGTTTCTTCCCTTGGTTGTTTTGAACTTTGAAACCTCTGTGCTCAGTAGGAGAGGGACACACTAATAGTGCTTCCCTTGTGTCCTATTACTGGATGTTTATGGAGGACCCTGCACTGTCCTGGGAGCTGACACAATGACAGGGAGTCAAGAAATGCTGAAAGAGACCATTAAAATGTGTTGTGGGGAGGAACAGTTCCTGCAAGTAGGTATTTTGCTGCCTTTGCAAATGCTTCCTTATGCAGAAACACGATTTCATAAAATAAGATAATCTTTTGTTATTTGCCATTTAATTATCCACACGTGTCTGTCAGAGGTGAAAAGGGGGGGAAAAAAAAGACGGAGGCACATGGGGGCAGGGGATGAAAGCCCTAGACATTCGTTCTTGATAGTCCCCCTGGAACACAAAAATTTGACTTTTGTTCAATTCCCAGACACAGGCTGCCACTACAGAATGCCAAAATACCCTGAAGAAAAGTTTGCAGTTCTACTAATTATCCAGATGTTTTCTCCATTCAAATGCTGAACATCTGGGTATCCGTGCCCATACAGGTGATTGGCTGAGGCTGACCCTTTTCATCTGGTGGTTTGGCACAAGAAAAACGCAGTTCCGTGGGAGGGATTTTGTATGTATGTGATGATCTGCCAACTTGGATAATGTACTTCTCATTCAGTTGCTCCTTTGAGCTAAAGATGGAGATGAGATCTGCCTCTCTCCTCTTAGGCAAGACTCACCCCAGACTCATTGCTTCTGAAAGTTGGCACTGCTGTAAGGAGGCAGCACATGGCTGGAACATTTTGGCTGTTAGTGAGTTTGCTGGGTAATAGCTAAATCAAGAAAGACATTGGGAAATAATAAAGAGAGATAGTTGGCATTTGAGGAGGGTTGGGGGAGGAGGAGAAACACTGCCAAATTTAATTATTTACTTTTGAGAATCCAAGCCCGGGGTGGGGTGGCGGGCATTAACTCTTGCTTGAAGAATGTGCAAGCTATTGGCTGTAGTATATCTAGCAATTCTGTTTTATGTGGACTTGAGCAAACCAAATGATAGAAACTGGGCTATTGTCAATTCAATATTAGTATTCTTGCGTCTCGTGGAAATCTCTGGTTTTCTAATGGCTTTTAATAGACTTGAAGCCTTGTCTTAGTCTGTTTGAGACCTAGTGTTGGGAATCACCAATGTTGAAATTGGTGTGCCACCATACTAACACTGTATAGACCTGGGAAAGCCACTGTTTGTTGTTCTGCAATGCCTGTATTCATATTTTGTGCAGGCTATCCAACAAAGTTTAATAAGCCAGTGAAGAAGAAGGATGAATAATTAGTTTAAGCAGGTAAATGCTAATTAGGGAACTCCTGAAAAGCATCCATTATATACTAGCTCAAAACACATTTTACAGCCCTGGTTAGTGGTGTAATCCAAATTCTGTCAAGGCAACTGCATTTTCTGTAATTGAGATGTGTATGTTTGCTTTGCATAACAGATGGCTCTGTATGCTTAGACTGATAGCTAGGAAAATAATAATTGCATTATTCTGGCCAAAAGAATATTAGCTCTTGGGTTTTGGCCATTTCAGTCAGTCCTCCTGCCAGCACAGCATATGCACATATATGGATTGGATTTTCAAGGAAATTGATGCATCTGGAATAGTGTGGCCATCTGAAATATCATCTGTTCAAGAAAAATTTGGCTTTAACCCTGTGTTGGTTTCTCCTTAAAAGCAAGAGATTCCACTGCTTCTCTACTATCACATTAAGTCAATCTTTTCCTATAATCTGAGGCAAATCATTGAGGTTTCCATAGGAATAAAACAGCTATGCAGGCATGGTTTGGTAGCTGGCAACTTCTGTACAGTTCTTCCCCAGCTCTGCGTGGGATGCGTTATAAAGTAAGTGTGCATCAATTGTCAGTGTCTCGGCTCACCCGGGGGCAGATGCTGGCCACCGTGGGCTGTGGCCCTGTGTGGAGGTTGTGTTTTGTGTCACCACAAAGAGTCCAGTGTGCAGCTAGACAAACGTGGTGTGGCCAGAAGTCTTCATTTGAGGGCATTATGAAATGATGAAGGGTAGATCACTCCTAAGTGATTTTTGCATATACCAATGCACATATTTGGAGTTCAAAACAAATTCAGAACTCCAGAAGTTAGTTCTGGGTTAACATGGAAATAATCTGATAAGAGCGTAGTGTGTTTTTAAATGCCCAAAGAATAAGGGGGAAACTCTATGCTAAAACTTCGAGAAAGGTTTTCCAATCCAATTAATGTTCTCAGTCCTAAAAGAGTAATTGGGTTTCCTAAGACATAACCCTTCCCAAGTTTCTTCCATGCCCTCTTTCAGTTGTGGAGCGTGGAGTGCTCACTGGCGACATCCAGTGTAAAGTGTATTAAAAGTTATTCAATTAAGTACATCCTTAATCTTTTAAACACACACACCCTTAATTAAATGCATACCACTCGGTTCATATCCTACAACTTTGACTCCGTGATTTTTCCATCAAATTCTTGACAGTGATAAGGAATCTATATAGTTATGTTCCCTCCTTTCCTTTTTAAGCAGTATTATTAAATCAAGACAATGTGTATCATCAGATATGTACCCAGTGAAACTGCTGAGGAATATTGTGAACATGTCAGTTTGTTAGAGCATAGCTGTGTCTGCGTTTATAACTCTCAAGATGTATCTTCCTCAGTTTTATTTTCTTTGAACATGTAAATAAATATGGTGGCTTTAAAACGGCTTATGTTCTCAAGAAAGAATTAGGATTCTTTTTTGGCTCCTGAGAGAACTAAGCAGAGAAACTTCTAGCAAGCTCAGTTGTGTGGCATGAATATAGAGACAGCCAGAGCAGGTTTTTTTCCACTCCATCGAGGGTAACTCCAGGTGTCCAGGATGTGTGTTTGCCACTTACTGCCTTTAGGGTGTTTTCATATCATCTTGATGATGGGAATGAAGTGATCTATGCTATGATGAAGTCCAAACATCTTCAGCAGAACTTTGACTTTGCCAGAGATAATCATTTAATTTAACCAAGATATGGTTTCAGGTTGTAGAAAATGCATTGTTGACTTGCATCCGTAGGTGTAAAGATTCCCAGGTACTCACTACGCAGTTTGGCTTGCATAGAGATTAAATGACTTCTTATGTCTGGTGATGGTGTCTGGAGCTGCTAAAGACAATTCTGCTCCTTACGCAAAATGGAATAGGCAAAAGTGAAAGCAAAGAAAGAAAACAGGGTCATTTCCCTAATACTAAAAATATAGCAACGATGGGTAGCCCACTTTTATGGAACCTCTTCCAACATGTAAGGGGCTTAATCACCAAAGAATCCAAAAGAGACTTTATATGATAAATAAAAAGCATTTCTACTTCAATATAGGAGTGGAAATTAAAGTTTATAGAAATATTTATTTGTTGATTTAAACCCTCCTCTTTCCAAAAAAGAAATAGCTTACACAAACATATACAATAAAAAGTAGGCAAAATAAAACCAGGGTCTAGGGAAAAGAAAGATAAACAT
This sequence comes from Budorcas taxicolor, assembly GCF_023091745.1. NCBI lineage: Eukaryota > Metazoa > Chordata > Mammalia > Artiodactyla > Bovidae > Budorcas > Budorcas taxicolor. Next base: position 47,904,828 of record NC_068930.1, read on the forward strand.
AAGTAATCTGTTACAGCATAGTAAGAGAACAGAATAAAGGTTTATAAGAAGGGATATAAATGATCTGATAAAGTATCAAATTTACCTATGAGCTTCTGGGCAACCAAAGCAAGAAGGGAAATATAGCCAATTATAGCCAACAATCACAAATAAGGAAGTATCACTTCTTAAAGAAAAGGAAGTTTTTTGGTGAGTGAAATATTAAAATAAACCTCAAAAACAATTTCTGTGGGAGCTAATATGTGGATTATGACATATCAGTTTGCTTCCACTGGAATCCACATTCAGAACAAGGCTATAACGACCCATAAAACTAAGGCGAGCACACGTATTACAAATCCCATAATGAAGCAGAAGATACTACTCCCCTCAGATCATTCTGAGAATGGTGTTCTGACATCCAGTACTTACAATGGCATTGACTGGCTTGATGTTTTATGTGCTTTTAAATCAGCTTTTCTTAATCCATATTCAAATACTGCATTTTCTTTTAAATGCTGATGAGAAAGTCAAAATTTTATTTGCCAGAGGCAGAGGACTTGGGTCTCAGTTAACCAGAGGGTAAAAGTGGACCCTTCTGAAAACATTTTATCTTGAAAATGGGTTAAAAGATGATGATTCTGCTGCACCTATTCTAGAAAAATGTTTTCAAGTTAACAGAATTCTGTTTAAAGTATAATGGGTCCTAGAGCAGACGGAAGTTAACAGATTTTTCTGCTGTGATATCATAAGGAAATATACTATAACCAGCTAAGCTCTCTCTTAAAATATACTCTTATCACCTGCCCATGGCCTCCAATGCCCAGCTTGCAGATGAGTCATTTTTTTTTTCTTCTCACCACATCCCCATTCTGGTAGAAGATACCTCTGTGCCATTGCAAGCTAGCTAGAAGGAAGCTGCAAACAAGATTATGCATTGGCTTGGTTCAAGGCAGCTTGCTGAAAGAGGTAGGGTGGCTGCAGCGGTAAGAGCTAATGGAGGTGAAAGTAAAAAGGTATAGATGGTCATTTAAAGTTTTGCCCTTTTTTTAAGCCATGCAGATATATTTACCGTAAACTCCTTTCCCCATCCTGTTGTTCATCTCCATATTTTAGGTTTCTCTGCATTTGTTATATAGAATGGCAAATAAAATTACAGCTCTAGCACACATGTACAAGGTCAAATAAATGACAGAGCTCAGTCTATTTGTGAAGCTGTTCTGAAAGGGAACCATGGTGCCAAATGTGGTTTATTTGAATAATAAAGAAGAATTAGATTCCCCTGATAACTTGGCTGAGGGCCAATAAATCACTGGAGGTTAAAGATGCTTTGCAACCGCTATGTCTTTCTTTTGCTTTTCCAAAGTGCAAGCCTCAACTCTCCCATTCTGTGTTTTTCAATGCAAATCAACTTGAGGTTAGTATGTGGTTAATATTCTTACTTCCATGCTTATAAAAGATTTTATATATATATATATATTATATATATATATATATACACATACATACACCTACACATATATTTCTTTAGCAGAGTGAAAAAAAGACATTAGCTTACACATTATTACTCTTGTTAGGCATCATCATGTCCTAGATATAGCCTATAAAGGCAAAACAGGTGTTCTTTCAACACAGCAGAGGCCTTATAATAATGGAGCCAAGTGTTAGCTTTTTCAATCTGTGTGTGAAATTGATGCAACACTAGGACAACCAGTGTTCCTTCAATCAACAAATACAACTCTCCAAATATTGCTCGGTGCCCCCTTTTAAAGTCATTCGAGTAAAATAATAATAAAGTCAAGTAGGCATATCTTAATTTTTTTTAAAAAAGATACATAATTTTCTACAGCTTGTGTTTTGTCATTTTTGTTGGTTTTTAACCTCAGTAAGTCTGCATTTTTCTCCTGTACTAATCGTAAAAAGTTCATCGCTTCTTGTGCAACAAAGAAAAATGCCCTTTTGAATGTGGAAGCTCTGAGGGTTTAGAGACTATTGAGAAAATATAAGTATCAAAATAATTCAGAAACAGGACAAGGCGCAGTGGCACATTATCAATTGACAACATTTAAATTGATAAATGCTTGGTAGTGAAGGCCTACAAGGGCACTTTGAAAAGCAAATAGCGACCTGGTGAAGAAATTGATTTCCCCCCCCGAAAATGACTGCATGATGCATCATTTGACTGCATGCTGTCCGAGTGCTTGACAGAGATAATCTCAGCAATCCCACGGGCGACCTTATCGTTCTCACCAGGGCAACTTTGTCTACGTTCTGACTTTGTGCATGTCAAGGTTCCTCCCGGCAGGATCCTTGGGGGGAAAAGTTCCTCTGTTGGATCCAGATATTGAACTGCTCGCTCATCCCCATTTTCCTCTCCCGCCCCCCTGCACCCTCCCAAATAGGCAAACACGCCTCTTTATTTCATCCATAATTATGAATGAGCCGGGCGGAAGACCGCAGCAGCTCTGCGCACCAGATCTTTGTGGAAACCCTTATTACCATTTAGTTCACAGAGTTCTAGGTGATAACCTGTATTAGCAGGGATCATATTATCAGAAAGGGTAGAAAAATTCCCTCCTGTTCTTCTATAGTATATGGCAGTTCTTAGCAAAATGGAAAAAGCCAGCCAGTTTCTTTCAGCCTTGTACTTGCAAGGAATTTTTTTTTTCTCTCCCCTACAATCTTTACACAGAAAGCTTCTGAAACTGTTTGACTCCATACCATTTAGTTTCTGATAGTGTTGTTCCCTCACCATCCAGTAATTCTAAGTATTTCTCTTGTAACTTTAAAATGATGTAATATTGACATAAGGCCCCAAGAGTACGTCACTGTGGGCTCTTGGGCTTTGAACTGGCATGGCAGCGCCTGTGGAAGAAATCTGATAGAACCCACGAGGCTTCCTCAGGACCAGTGGTGTTTGGAAAATATTTTTCTGCCGAGAGGGATAACTGATGATTTCTTTATGTTTAAAATATTTCTATTGGTATATATGGATGTGGATGTGTGCGCCTTTCTGTTTATTATCAGTTATCTTCCTGCCACCGCAGCTTGTCCCTAATCATCACAGTTCTCGATTAGCCACTTCTTGAAAGCAGCAAAAACCCTGTCCAGGGTTCGCACCCTGAAGCTCCAGTCCCTACCGGCTCTGACACCCTCAGTTCACCCGATTCCACCCCTTTTACCTCCTTCTTTCATCCACAACATTAATTCTGAGCGAACAAGACGTGCTTCCTTGCTTTTGACAAGATTTGCTGCAGTCTCATGCGACAAAAACCCAACACTCATTCCAGATTCAGAAAGTAGGATTTATAACAGCATTTTAATTTAATGTTGGATGTCGAACATATAAAGAGATCACAGTAGTACTAGAGCTGAAAATTGATGCCTTTTTTATTAGTGTCCTCTCAGAAGTGGGTGAGACGCTGTTTGTGCAATGGAGCACAGAGCAGCACAGTCAGATGAATGAGGATATGCTATCTGCAAGGAATCATATTTCAAGCCACTGTCGGCCTCTATTGATGTGTGCAGAGTTGAAAGGTTATGCTAGTAAATGCCATCCGAATTTCCAGCATTAGAAATCGGTGGAATAATCTGCTGGCTGTCACTTCATGCTCAGCCTAAATGCACTGCATGGGAATGTTTTACTTTTTAACTCCAGATTAATTCCTTATTACTGGTGCATGGCTTTCTCTCTTCCATGTTTTCATCAGTTCCCAGATGGGACTGATTTTTAACCAGCCTTCAGAGTAAACCAAAATCCCCGAAAGAAAATGAAATTTGCATCATCATACATGAGAATTATCTTCTTTTTACGTATGCCTTTGAACATGTTTTTTACCAGGCATTGAGGCTAAAACACAGATTGTCACTATGCAAAAAGGGCTTTTCTAGTTAGGCTGAATCACAGAAGCACAAGACAATAAAAGATAGACTTGCTGTTTTCAAATGTATAATTTGAAGACCTTTTACGTTGCTTCTTAATTTCTGGAGTTAGTATGATCAAGAGAAAAAAAAGAAAGTGTAGCATCTTCATTTTATGGGATCAAGAAATCTAAAGTCAGGGAAAAAAATACTTTTTGAGACGCTAGCTTGCTTTCTTTGTGTGGATAAAGTGGGGTTTTTTTTCATATTTATTTTTAAAGTAGAGCACTAAACAAAAGTAAAATGGAGAAGAAAATTTAGTCATCATTCTAAGTCCGTAATTTATTCATCTTTAAATAATGAAACGGTGTTTTTCTGAATTAATCCATGTATTATTCATGCAGGCATTGGCAATGTAATGTCCCCAGTTTTCTGGAGAGCAGTGTACATTTCTTTGCCTGACAAGCAGTATTTTCTATATGGTATTAATTTAATGGCTTATTTTATTATGCAAAGTTGGAAAGTAAAGATAATTTCTGTCTATAATGTGGTGCTTATACAGGCAATATATGCAAAATAATGCCTCTAAACCTAAGCCTTCCTCAGTTAGCCTGGTCCCTAGGAGAGTGATGAGTGAGGGCAAACTGCTCATATGAAGAATTAGAAATAACTTGACCTCCTGGGAGGAAGGTCATAAAATTGTTAAATTCGCACGAAATCCAAATTTCATTTCTACACACACACATTCAATCTATATTGGGTTTTAGCTCTTACATAAGAAGGCATGGTTTTCATAACGAGTAACACGGCAACAATTTCAGTGATCATTTCACTTGGAATATAATAAGGAAATCAGTTAGGATTTTGCATGAGTTCTAGAACCAGGCTGATAACCTGTAAACCGGTGCTGACTTTAGACAACAAATGCCATGTGGCTTTTTATCCTTTTTACTCCCTCTGCCCCCTTTGGATGACAGTCCAGAGATGTAATCTCTTTCCTAAAGAGTCATTTTTAAAGAGACTGATAGCAGTTGTTCCAATGATTCAGAGCATCTTTTGAAGTGTATTCATATAAATAGATGTCTGTTCACATGCCTCTATATGTAGATAAATGTATAAAATTGGTTTCTTTCCGATTTGGTTTTTATGCCTGCTGTACTTTTATCTACAGATATAAATAACTTCCAAAATGATTCACTGAAAGAGCAAACCAGGTTTTCCTTTGGGTATCTCCTCCCCCTTTCGGCCTCCTATAACTGCAAACTTAACCACATTCAATAATAAGACAAAAACTTCCTCTGATGCTGTTAATTTTTAATGTACTGGCAGATTAAATCTATTACTTTCAATATCTATGCAGACTTTTTTTGAAAGCAAAAGAATGTATGCACAAAGAAGTTTTCCCTGGGAAAGAAAAAAGTGGCTTGAGATTGGCAGTTTTTAGGGCAAGGCAGGGCCCCTGGCGGGTCTTCCCTGGTAGCTCAGCTGGTAAAGAATCCACCTGCAATGCAGGAAACCCTGGTTCAATTCCTGGGTGGGAAAGATCCCCTGGAGAAGGGATTGGCTACCCACTCCAGCATTCTTGGGCTTGCCTGGTGGCTCAGTCAGTAAAGAACCCACCTGCAATGTGGAAGACCTGAGTTCAATCCCTGGGTTGGGAAGATCACCTGCAGGAGGGCATGGCAACCCACTCCAGTATTCCTGCCTGGAGAATCCCATGGACAGAGGCGCCTGGTGGGCTGCAGCCCATGGGTCCCAAAGGGTTGGACACAACTTAGTAAATAAACAACAACGGGCCCTTGGCAGAGGTGACAGAGATCACCTATGTGCCAAGTGTAGCATTTTGGTAGACCTCAGAAGTTTGTCAGTAACAGCATTTGGATATCAGGTAAAGAATCATATATTGCATTTAGCTTTTTTCCTAGGTTTTATAGAAGCAAGTTCTGTATCAAGCAGTTGCCTTCCTTTTGGCCTCTGTCCCCAATAGGAACCTTACTTTTAACCACAGGTAATCCCTTTTATAATGCTTTGCCAAGAAAACAATAGAAGATCACCTACCGATGAGAAAAAAGCTAAGGCTTTAAGAAGCAGATACATAAGGGATGGTTTCACAAGTTTTAGTATAATTCTATAGCCTGTCTTGACTTTCAGATGTTTGTTACTATTGTACTTTATTAGCTGCTTAGGTCTGATTAACTGAAGCCCCTAATTGTTAAGCTTGATACTCTTAGGAGCTTAAAATTGCATAAAATGTGCTTGGCTATATATAGCAGGGATAGCAAGGAATGTTTCCAGAAAGCCAGCATTGTAGCATTAGTTAGGATCTGGTCCTTTCCTATGAAATGTCCAGGTTGGCTTTGTCTTAAGAAATGTTGAGGCTAGCCAAATCACAAAATGACTACATAAAGATTACTTGTATTACAAAGTGTTCCTTTAAGTGGTGAGTTCCACTCTTGCTTTTAAGTATCTATGAAGAAAACCATTGTCTACTTGATGAATCTAAGTGGGGGGGTGGGGGGGCAGTGAAGGAAGGGGGTGCTGCTGCTGAAGGAAGGGGCTGCTGCTGCTGCTAAGTCACTTCAGTCGTGTCCGACTCTGTGTGACCCCATAGACGGCAGCCCACCAGGCTCCCCCATCCCTGGGATTCTCCAGGCAAGAATACTAGAGTGGGTTGCCATTTCCTTTTCCAATGCATGAAAGTGAAAAGTGAAAGTGAAGTCGCTCAGTCATGTCCGACTCTTCGCGACCCCATGGGCTGCAGCCTACCAGGCTCCTCGGTCCATGGGATTTTCCAGGCAAGAGTACTGGAGTGGGAGAGAGGCACAAAAAGTGTTCAGAGGTATTCTGTTGTCAAATCAATCAGAAATGACTGTGTGGAACATGAGATTCTATTGGCAGACATCTTTTTAGGGGCAAGCAGAGCTCACTGTTCCTGGTAAGCATGGGGATCTCCTTGCCTCAGTTGCCAATTGTAAGGGGAATGTCTTTTGCAACCTGGTCATGCTGTTCATTCTAGTTGTCCAGGATCATGTCAAAGTACTTGCAGTGGAAGTTAGCCGTGCCTTTGATGTTCTGTTTGCATATCTGTGTCGGAAAGATCTCCTGGAAAAGGAAATGGCAACCCATTCCAGTATGCTTGCCTGGAAAATCCTATAGACAGAGGAACGTGGTAGGCTACAGTCCATGGGGTCGCCAAGAGTCAGGCAAGACTGAGCGACTTCACTTTCACTTTCACACATTCCCTTAGGACAGAAGATGCAAATTTGAGGAAAATAATAGGTGAGAGTGGGAACCAATTCCTTGAAATTATAAAAAGAAAAAAACATAATTTTTCCAGTTCGTTGATTAGAATTGACATCCCAGAGTTTGCAAAGAGCAAGAAAGGACCGTGCCGTTTCAGTACATCTCCAAACCTTTTCAGCTGAGCAGACAAGTAAATCATACATTGACTGGGACTCATTCAGCTCTTTAGTAAAAAACCCTGCAACTTTGGATGTTAACATACATCGAAATTAGAAGAGTTGAACGGAAGATATTTCTAAAATGTCACAACTGCTCCATGACACTAGATGATATGTTTATCCATTCATTATCGCTGAGAACACCTGGGGCGGTGCTCAGGAAATCAGATAGTGCCTTTTAAAATAATTATAAAAGAGGCATAGATTAGCAAGCTGAGGGGAAAATAGACAATCCTGAATCATGATGTTACTAATTTTGATCTGTTTAGGGGCATAAGCTTCCAAGTCACAACAGTGTAATAACTGACTGCAACTGTCAGCAGCTCTGAGGAGAAGGAATGCCAAGCAGGACTGTTTCTGAAAAGCAAATGTTCTCCTGGAGGTGAAATCCCAGCATTCGCTTTCTGTTTATAACATTAAGACACGCCATTGGTGGTGTTTGCCATTGTTGGTTTCTGGCTTGCGTGCTAAGTCGCTTCAATCATATCTGACTCTTTGTGGCCATGTGGACTGTAGCCCACCAGGCTCCTCTGACCATGGGGATTCTCCAGGCAGGAATAGTGGAGTGTGGTTTGCCACCCCCTTCTCCAGGAAACTTCCGCATTTGGAAATCAAACCCAGGTCTCCCACATTACAGGTGGATTCTTTACCTCTGAGCCACCAAAGAAGCCCTGGTTCCTGGTGTGGCCTGCCTTTTATCTATTAGACGTTTCTGCCTTTGGAGAAGCAGGAGAAGGCCCTCTGGACTAAGGTCCTGGAAACCTGGTTCTGGTCTTGTCTCTGCTTCTGACCAGGCAAGCGACCTTCGAAAAGCCTGGATCTTAATTTTCCTTAAGTGTGAAGCAGAGGGGCAATTTCTCAGGCGCCTTCTTCTTTAAAAAAAAAAAAAAAGAAAAGAAACGTACTCTCTGAAATTCATTCAGCACTGGGCGTTTTATCCTCAGCACAAGGGTAGGGGGTGGGGGAGGGGAGCCCAGCAGAAGAAGTAGGCTATTTTATTTTTAACCTTCAAAGGAATTTAGTTGAGCAGATGCTACCCTGAACTAGTCAGAGTAGAAAAGAAATGATATGGCTTTTAAAGGGCACATCTAGCATATCTACTGGGGTAAAGTAATTCTGGCAATGCTTCAAAGGATATAACTTTTGATGGTGAAGTAGGTAGGCTATGGAATGAAATCACACATGGCAGGCTGTCAAAGTCTCCTACACTTTCAGTACATTTATATAAGTGCAAATGGAAGCTGCTTAGATGGAGTCCCGAGCAATTTCCTGCTAAGACTGCTTTCAGATTATCTGATATTATTTGACTAAATTATCTCTGTAGAAGCTGAGGACAACTTTTATGATCAAATATTTTGAAATTAGTTTTCCTCGTTGGCAGATTATCTGAAATATGAATTGCTCTCGTTTGAGCACTTGAAATTGAAAGGCTTTGGTAATAGCAATTATATAAAAACAAGGGTACTGAAGTGCTGTATATCATGCTGAAGGGGATATGTTTATAGGTCAGTGATGTCAATAACTGTAGTTCTCCCAGATACCTCACTGTTACCCTTTCATTCTGGGCTGATGCAAAGGACAGACTGACTTTCTCTTCTACACGCATGTTTCATTTTTTAGAACAGATTCAGATTTTATTGACTCTAGACATTTAAACATAATCAATTCATATTTATTACATAGCCCAGATGTAGGGTGTCTAAGAATGTAAAAAGTGCAAATACACTGAAAATTTGTGTAGAGTCTTAAACTATTACGTGGTATTAATATATATATATAATTGATTTGTGTGCTCTTGATGCCTTCTTTGTGACATATTCCTGTCCCTCTGGACCTTTTTTTATTCATGTGTATAGCCTCACAGTGAACCAGAATTATAACTACATTTTATTGAGCCCCTACTTTGTGCCAGGCATGGTTCTTGGCACTTCACTACCATTAAAGTTTATAATCCTACCAATCATTAGGTGCAATTACCATTCCCATTTTATAGATATGAAAACTGAGGCTCAGTGAGATTAAATACCTTGCCCAAAGCATTACAGCTAGAAAGTGACAGGACTAGCATTTAAACCTATCCTAATTTACTCTGAAGTGTTTGATGTTAACTATTATTATTACTGCTAGCTGCCTCTGGGAAGTTGTAGTACTTAACAAGTAGAATTATTCAAGGTTTATGGATGAAGAGAAGCTGAGATTTGGAGCAATTAACCATCCTGCTCAGAACCATAAAACAGTTATTCTCACAATGCTAGTGTCTATAAATGAACTTCTGAAAGCATCAGTAAAGTTACCTAGATATATTCAAAAACTCTGATATTCAACATTATTAGAAATACTCCAAAGTTCAGTAGCAGAGCCCAGTAATAAATATAAGGGTCTAAACTCAGAGTACCTATGATATTTCCTTCACATTTGATATATATATTCATGCATACCAGCATTCAACTAATACTGAGTGACCCACATGTCCAAATTAAAATAAACTGAAGCTATTAATAACTAAGGCATAGTTCCTATCCTCAATGACCCAGTTCCATAGACATGGTAACCAAGCTACAGTGACCTATGCACTGTAGGCCTCAGATATTTCAATGAATAATGAATGTCACATATTCCAATAAAGAGATGCACTATAAACCACAGGAATAGAGAATGTGGATAGCTAGTTGCCTAGAGAAGTTTACAAAGGATTTACTAAAGAAACGGTGTTTGGTTCAGGTGTTCATGGGCATTTCCCATCTGGAAAAGGAAAAGATGATATTCCAGGCAAAGGGAGGCATATCTACAAGGTCATTTCTTATGGCAAGAGGTGAGTCTGGAGAGTTAGGACTGGACTGATCATAAAGAATGCTAGAGGAAGCAAAGAAAAGGACTTTCTCTTCTAGACCCTGGGAAACCATCAAAAGTTTTAAAGGGAAAAGTGAAACAGTAGATCTGTGCTTCATGAAAAAAAATATTCTGGCAAAAAAAAATTTGGAAGATACTGAATAGATGGCATTCTTACAGTTAAAAGGTAGTGGATAGCTTAGGAAAGAGACTTTTTAAAAAGAATTATAATAGAACACATCAGTGGAAATAAAGAGAAGGGGGGATGGTTTTGAGAAGCCTCTTTTGGGTAAGATAAGTGCCTTGATGACTGATCAAATGTAATGGAAAACAAAGAGGAAATGCATTTTTACAACTTAGTTCCAATCTAGATGTAAGACATTTGAGAAACTTGTGGGACATCATTGAACAGGCTCCAGAGCTCAAGGGAGAGGTTGGGTTCAGAATTACAGGTAGGGAGGTGGTTAGCATATAGATTGTACCAGGGCCTGAAGGAGGCAGATGAGATTACTGAGCATCTTGAATTTGCAGTTGAAGAAGGAGGAAGTGGGGGCCGCTGAGAAGATCTCAGTTTACTGGGGGGTCAAGGATGAGACGAAAGCATATAAGATGAAACACAAATGATCAGAAAGCAACCTGGAGAGGCTCCTCCTCTAGGAGAACCATGGACGCTGCCATTAGAGAAGTCAAGAAAGCTTTTTCAAAAAGGATGTAATCAAGTGTCCTAAAGTTAAAATATTACGAGGACAGAACACAGCCATTGCATCCATCAGTTAGAAGATGACCAATGATTTGAGTATCATCAGGAGCATCATTTTGCCTGAAGCCAAATGCAGTGGGCTGTTGAGTGAGTGGTACCGATATGTTTGGTGAGTATTAGCCTCTCTGCCAGGAAATTCAAGGGCAAGAAGGTGCAGAGGTTGAAAAGTAGTTTGAAGGAGAGCTGGGCTTAATGGGTCTCACTTCTACGTTTGCTGTTGTTGTTCAGCCGCTCAGTCGCGTCCAACTCTTTTTGACCTCCGCGCTGCAGCATGCCAGGTTTCTCTGCCTTCACCATCTCCCAGGGTTTGCTCAAACCCATGTCCATTGAATTGGTGATACCATCCAAGCATCTCATCCTCTGTCATCCCCTTTTCCTCCTGCCTTCCATCTTTCAGCATCAGGGTCTTTTCCAATGAGTCAGCTCTTTGCATCAGGTGGCCTAAGTATTGGAGCTTCAGATGATGTTAACATTAGGTTGGTAAGTTGCATGCAGAGAAAGATACACTGAAGATTCTAGAGAGGGAAAATCTTTGGACCCAGGTCTGAATAGGGTAAGCTTGGTATAAAGGGTATGAACCTGGGAAATAAATAGGATTATCTCTAACTCTTCTGCTGGAGAGAAGTTGAGAAATGGACTCTGAATATGGAAGTGGAGAAGGGGAGAAATAAGTTTTGAAGGAATTTCTAGAGGAGTGACCTGAAGACAATAATATAGCTATTTTTATTGGGATTGATCAGAATTGGTTCATCCACATAGGGGTGCAACTGACAGAGATACAATATAGCAGTGATACCAAGGTTAAGGCAAGATCAAAGATGGAAATACCAGTTACAGGCTAAGGCCAGGGTAAGTCCCTTTCCTGCCAAACCTGATGGCAGAGACAAAAGGACATTCTAGGGGGAGCAGTGGCTTCAACCATGGGGCAAGGCCCAGTATAATTAAATAGTTCCATTTGATGTACCTTGTTAGTCATCCGAATGAGGTCTGCTGCCTGTGATCTTTCTACTGTTGCTATATGATCGAGTCTACTACAAAGATTGCCAAGTCTAAATTTCAGAAATTGTATTCATTGGTTCCCCTCTTAACATCTGATAATCCATACAGAGAGGGAAACAAGTGGAGAAAATATTTCCTGTAATACTTTTAACCTTGAAATCCCATCTTTGCTTCCTTTTCTGCTCCTCTTAAATCACATATAAGCACTTCATATGATGGAAGATTTTGCAGGTCTGTCTTTGCATTTGTAGGTTTTCTAGTTGTCTTAAACAGTTCTGCTAAATACTGGGATGCCCACATTCCTTTTCTGCTCATCTGTCTCTCCATACTGCTGCTGCTGCTGCTGCTAAATCACTTCAGTCGTATCCGACTCTATGCAACCCCAGAGACGGCAGCCCAACAGGCTCCCCTGTCCCTGGGATTCTCCAGACAAGAACACTGGAGTGGGTTGCCATTTCCTTCTCCAATGCATGAAAGTGAAAAGTGAAAGGGAAGTCGCTCAGTCGTGTCCGACTCCTAGGGACCCCATGGACTCCAGCCTACAAGGCTCCTCCGTCCATGGGATTTTCCAGGCAAGAGTACTGGAGTGGGTTGCCATTGCCTTCTCTGAGTCTCTCCATACAGTTAGAACATAATTGGTAAAAGGAATATTTTTGTGAAATTACAATGCCTGAGAACATGACAGTCCTTCAGTAAGCTCTTAGTAAGGGAAGTGATTTGTTTTGTTGTTTGGAGTTTACTTTATGGTTAAAAAAAACACCTTTTCAACCTATTTCTAATTGTTCATGTTAACTAATTGTAAAATAGAAAACTATTTAATAATTATAACTAGACATATCTGCCATAATGATGATTTGGTTCATGTCAAAGTAGGTGACATGGATTACATAGATTTATATAGATTATGTAAATTCAAGATTTTGAAAATGTGTCTCAATGTTGCTTTTTGTCTCTTGAGAAAAGAGACTGGAAGGAAGGGAATAAGGAGAGGGAGGAAGAAAGAGAGAGAAACCTAAGAATAAAAACGTAATTTTTAGCCTTCTTCTCCTCCCTTCACCCTGTACCCTGACTTCCTCATCTCCTCTCCCCCAACCCTGAGACCCCTCAACACTTGCGTCTCTGAATACAAACCTGTGGCCAACTGGCATTTTTCAAATATTTAAATGGAATGTGTAATGTAAGGCATGATATATGCCCACTTGCAAAGTGGGCCCATTAAATGAAACAAATGCCACCAAGTCTGTTTCCAGCTGAGGTTATAATGTGCGGGACAGTCATGAGCGCCAGATTCCCTTTGTATCTGCCGTCATAAACCACACAGTTTTTAGTGCCATATGAATTGGTAGAGCTGATTGTTTTATTATATTTGAGTGTAAATTTTTCATCCCTTTCCGTTCCGCCACCATTCTCAGAGAATACAGGTTTTGTGCTGATACGATGTTTCCTAGCTCTGGGCATGGCCTGGCCCGACTACTGACTGTAATTTACTTTTTGGTGTCTGTCGCCTTGAGCTTGCCTTCTGACTAGCTTGTTGAATGATGTGCTAATCCATTATATTTTTCAGACAAGTGTATCGACCAGTATAAACAGACTGGAGGGCACAAACCTAAATGAAAGCTATACTTCCCTGAATCATTTAAAAAGCTCCAGCTTGGTGGCAGTGCACAATAACTGGGCTTTTGTACATTAAGTAAGAGAGAGAGAGAGAGAGATCTCAATAAATAAAACAAAAAATTGAAATATCCCTGCCTGTGGGGACTCAGTCCAGGTTTCAGATGTTCCTGTATTTTTGTTAACACAATGATCAGAAAGGGCTACTTTAGAATGCCCTCTTCTAATACAAATCTAGGGTAAAACCCAGCATTTAGCATCTCCTGTCCCGGATGAGGCTTTCTCACCTGCTCTTCGATCCTGGGTGCCTTTCACTTGAAGCCACCCACATACCTTATTGTAACACGTTTATACACATAATGAGCAGAGAGCAAGCACTCAGAGGAACTTCAGCAGAAAAGTTAAGCCTTAGGTCAGCCCTGTTTTGAATCTTTCCTGTTGTCAGAAATGTGGGAATGGATGGCCGAATGGGTTGGGCAAAATACATTTCATATTAATCTTCCTTTTAAAAAAGACTGTCAGGCAAACCAAGCCCTTCGATTTGCATGACCAAAGGCATGAGGTAAAGATTTACCTGTCACAATGTGTGTAAATGCACAGTAGCTGCTGAAGCTTTTGGTCTGTACCTTCAAATTTAGCCTGACACCCAGTCACATTGTAGAAGCGGTGCTCTTCACCTCAAATTACAGCAGAGCCAGAGGGAAGCCATTCCCTGATGACACACATGGGCTCTGACTGTTTCCTCACCTCTTTGATACCTATTACTTTTACAAGTAGTTCTACCAGGGAATTACTCAGATCTCTTCATATGGCCAAGGTAAAAACATACAAGTCCATTTTCCCCAAATCTCTCGCTCAGCTTCTTGAGGTTTGCAGGGCAGAATGTATGTTTCTCACGTCCGCTTTATCCTCCCAGTCGGCAGAGAGATGGAGCGGTTTCAGAGTGCCTCCCCACACCTCTCAGCGGATGGCCACAGTCGTCTCGGAAGGCAGTGTATAAGGGGTTTACACCCACTTGACAAATGCAAACACTAAAATTACACATCGTGAATAACCCAGGTCACAGAGCCAGTGAGTGGTAAACCAGGACTCTGCTTCTTGACTCTATTTCTCCATCCTCTTCCTTCCTTGGGGTCCGCCGCCTGTGCTGAGACCTTCATTCTCCTGCTAGAGAGGGGAAGGGAGAAAAAGTGACACATCCCCTCTGTCCTGACTGCCACAGCCAACGCTGTCTGTCTACCAACAACACGGTCCCCAAACAGCTTCACTCCTTCTGGGGGATAAAATGTTAGTTGCTCAGTCATGTCTGACTCTTTGTGACCCCATGGGCTGTACCCCACCAGGCTCCTCTGTCTATGAGATTTTCCAGGCAAGAATACTGGAATGGGTTGCTATTCCCTTCTCCGGGGGAACTTCCCAACCCAGGGATCAAACCTGGCTCTCCTGCATTGCAGGCAGATTTTTACATTGTTGAACAAGAATGCTTGTGGAGACCCTGAGCCAGAGTCCTTATGACAGCTTAAAATGCCAGGCCTGCAGATGGGTGGACCTGTACAAAGAGAATTGGGAAGTAAATCCTTCCCCTGGTTCCAATGACAAGTGGAATGGCCCCTTGTGTCCACATGCAACCCTTCTTTGACCTCAGGTGCAGTGTCTCTCAGCATCGTGCCAATTTTAAACATACCACATGGAGTCCAACAAAGGCATGACAAATATGCCAACAAAGGTCTGTCTAGTCAAAGTTATGTTTTTTTCCAGTAGTCATGTATGGATGTGAGAGTTGGACTATAAAGAAAACTGAGTGCTGAAGAATTGATGCTTTTGAACTGTGGTGTTGGAGAAGACTCTTGAGGGTCCCTTGGACTGCAAGGAGATCCAACCAGTCCATCCTAAAGGACATCAGTCCTGAATATTCATTGGAAGGAATGATGCTGAAGCTGAAACTCCAGTACTTTGGCCACCTGATGTGAAGAACTGACTCCTTAGAAAAGACCGTGATGCTGGGAAAGACTGAAGGCAGGATGGTTGGATGGCATCACCGACTCAAGGGACATGAGTTTGAGTAAACTCTGGGAAGTGGTGATGGACAGGGAGGCCTGGCGTGCTGCAGTCCATGGGGTCACAAACAGTCAGACACGACTGAGCAACTGAACTGAACTGAACTGATGGAGTCCAAAATTCTCCTGGGCCTTAGACAGGCTGTTGGGTCAGCCTTCTCCTTCCAGGTCTTTCTAGAGGAAACTACTGCCCAAGATCCCTTTGCTATTTTGAGAGTTCTGCATTCGCATTTCCTTTGTCTCCGTCTTGCTTTGGAAGTCAAACGGACACCTACACCCATTCTCTGCTCACTCAGGCATGTGGCCACGGGGGCCGGTGATCTCGCCTACATTTTTAAACAGAGCTATCAGAAACCTGGCATGTCATGGGCACCAAATTAGCATTTGTTGTCTGCCTGAGTGAATGTATGTCTTCCAGCTTTCATAGAGTATTTTGCTCCCATGAATAATCCTGAAATCAAGGGTTTTTGAATGGATTGGTCAGTTCTGAAATTTATTTCAGTCCTTCACTTTACTGTGCCAAGAGGAAGCATGACTAGGATCAGGAGCAGTTTAAGGAGACTAACCCTAACCCAGACTGGATGCTGGTTACTCATCATCTGCTGAGACCGGAGAGCACAACAGAGTTGTTCTTCATGCAAAACAGCACATTATAATAATGAATAGTGTTCATACATTATCAGTGTCTACATAGCAAGATGTGGGAATGAGCTTACAATTAGAGAGACCAGAACATGTGTCAGACCCAATATCAGTAGCATTAGGAACAATAAGACTGCACGATATAGCTCTTTGAGCAAATAGTAGGTGCCAGAAACTACCCTAAACCCTTCACACACGATTCCTCAGTTAACACAACAACCCTATGAGGTAGAATCTACCAACACAGGTTTTCAGATGCCATCGTCTCCCTTTCGTCCAGAGTGTCTGGTATATGTATGCATACTCGGTCACTTCAGTCGTGTCTGACTCTTGTGGCCCCATGGACTGTAGCCCACCAGGCTTCTCTGTCCATGGGATTCTCCAGGCAAGAATACTGGAGGGGGTTGCCATTTCCTTCTCCAGGGGATCTTCCCGACCCCGGGATTGAACCTGCGTCTCCTGCATTGCAGGCGGATTCTTTACCACTGAGCCATCAGGGAAGTCCAGAGTATCCAATACCAGCTAGGAAAAGAGCTCTGTCCTCTTTGATGGAAAAATGAAGGAGTTTGGACAGGTTTTACGGGGAAAATGAATTCCAGAGTGTGTCTCAGATACTGAGTCTTCTTATTCACATCTCTCAGTAATTCAGACCCTATAACAAAATGAATAAACAAATATAGAAATAATTATCTTCTGGGTTTAAATAATAAACCTTTTCAATCAGAGAAACATCTTGTTTTATTGGATGATTTGGGCTGGGCAATTGAATATCTACAAGATCTCAGTATGTGACTTGACAGGTTTCATCTCTCAGTTCCTCTGTATTTTTACCTGTAACACAAGAATAATTATCCAGGCTCTCCATATATTATAATGAGAGATGATAAAGATTGATGAAATATGGATGCATAGAATGAAAGATTCAGAATAAATGTACTCCTGAGTTCATAGATATGCTATTACTAATAATGGAATTGTCCTACTCAGAAATAATTTCCCTATTCAGTTGTGCATTTAATTAGAAGTCATCTTTTTTCTCCCCTCATTCAACCAAATAGGTAATAGACATCTACTCAGTATTACTGTGAGGAATAAAAAAAAATGAGGAAGTTAGCCTCAGTTTGCGTTCGTGCCTGCTGTTACTTCAATCGCGTCCAACTCTTTGTGACCCTATGGACTGTAGCGCACCAGGCTCCTTTACCCATGGGATTCTCCAGGCAAGAATACTGGAGTAGGTTGCGCTGCCCTCCTCCAGGGGATCTTCTGGAACCAGGGATCAAACCCATGTCTCTTACGTTTCCTGCATTGGCAGTCGGATTCTTTACCACTAGTGCCACCTGGGAAGCCCAGCCTCATTTTAGAAGCATCAAAAATAAACAATGTAATGAAATGTTTTCCTTGACAATTTTTGAAAGCTGCCCAAGCTGGAAGTACAGCTCTTGTTTTGTCTGCATGAAACCAAACATTGAGGGGAAAAATGGAAAAGTTCACGCAGTAATACAGATGTTTCAAAACATCTGGATGTTTGCTATCCTGTAGGTTTACCATGTGGATCTCCTACAAGGTTCTTCCATTTTCTTTCAGGCTTTCATAATTAATTTGAAGTCTTATTTTCGTGCTTTGAAAACCAATCATTTTACTGAAATCCCATTATCAGCCGTAAAATACTAAACCTTTTCTATTTAGTAGTCTTAAAGCTATAGTAACAATGTTTATCAACCCACTTGCTATAATTGACAATAATTTTTATATATTCATTTTATTATTTTTATTTCTTGAGCTGTGCCCCATGGCATGTGAGATCTTAGTTCCCTGCTAAGTGAAAGTCACTCAGTCATGTCCAACTCTTTGCGACCCCATGGACTATACAATCCATGTTATTCTCTAGGCCAGAATACTGGAGTGGGTAGCCTTTCCCTTCTCCGGGGGATCTTCCCAACCCAAGGATCGAACCTGGGTTTCCCGCATTGCAGGCAGATTCTTTACCAGCTGAGCCACAAGAGAAGCCCTAAGTTCCCTGACCAGGGATCAAACCTATGTCCCCTGCACTGGAAGTCCAGAGTCTTAACCACTGGACCCCCAGGGAAGTCCCGTGTATATGTAAAATGTTCTAGAATCTAGGAGGTTCTAGGATTTGGCCACCAGACAAACCAGGTAAATGCTGAAGGGGCTTATACACAAGGCAGTCAGGGATCAGAGAAGCCAGCTTTTTGGACATAGATTTCAGAAAACCAACTTCTTTGTTCAGAAGGAAGAAACTGCCAAAGGTATGATGTAAAAGCTGGTATCTCAGATATATTTGATATTAAAAAAAAAATCATTGCTTGCTGTGTACCTAATCCTATACTTCATAATTTCCTTTAAGATGACTCCAGGGCAGAAAGGGGAAAGGGAAATAATTATAAGGAAAGCAAGTGAGGCCAGATGGCAGATGTACTTGGAAGGCCTAAACGTGACCTGTGGGCACTAAATGCTGGCTGGAGAGCCTTTTGCGCCTCGTCCACCCCAGCCTGCAGGCGTCCAGCCGTGCTGGTTACCCTCCGTGCCCCCGGGGAAGTATAGACCAGGTGTGGCTGCCTGCCGCCTCATTTCTTTACCACTGAGGACATCATCTTATGACTATAAAACAAATTCTACTCACTCTGTTTTCTTACTTAGTTAAGCTCCAGCTCTGGCCTAAAACTACTGTGCTTTGTTTCAGTTTGTTGGTTTTGTTTTTATTTTCTTCCAAAATGGCTCATTCCATCAATTCTTGAAAGAGGTAGTTTTGAAGAAGTGGTCCACTCCCTCCCTTGCCAAACATGTTAATCCATTGATGCTTCTAAACCCAAGTATTCATCCGCACATCAAAATATGTGAACCTTAGCAAGATAAAAGCTGTCCAAAGCTGATTTTGTTTCTACACAGATGGCTATAAACATGACACTGGGATATTAGTCTTGGCTTTTCTTGACAGACCTGAAAATTGGCCATGCAGAACTGTTTAAAATTGGTAGGAAAAACTTACCCTGAAGTTTACTGTTGATGAACACAAGAGAAAGCATGTAATTAATGGAAATGCATGTCAGAATAAAGAAAAATGTGTTATCCCCTTCGCTTCCGAGTCTTAGCAAAGGTGTTGAATACAGCTGATATTTCAGAGGTGAAAAGGAACTATGCTCATTTTAGTGAAGTAAAAATGTGTGTTACAGTGTATGCATGCAGTAATTAATTTATACCCTGACAAGTCTAATTAGAAATATACTTTTTAATTGTAAAAGTGTCATACAACAAAAATTCAACAGGAAAGAGTGACAGGAAGAAGAGAAAATGCATACATTCATAAGAATATATTGTAAACATTTTGATTGTATCTTTTCAGATACTTCTGTATGGATTGATATTTACATGTATTTCTTTTATATATGTTACTACTTTGTTACATTTTGAAAATTTAAGATCATATGGGCTTTTTTTTTTTTTTAGTATAGATAAATATACTTGCCAAGTGTTGTTAATGACTGCCTCTTGTTTCTTTGTTTGATATGACATAATTTACTTAGCAAGGCTCCTATTATTTAGCATTTAAGTCATTTCCAATTTTGTACTATTGCAGATTTCATTTCTGTTTTTAAATGATTTATGTATTTAGTTTTGGTTGCCCCATATTGCATGAGAATCTTCCCTAGTTGCGGCAAGCAGCTTCGTCGCAGTCCTAGGGCTTCTCGTCGCAGGAGCTTCTCTTGTTGCGGAGCACAGGTTCCAGGGAATGTGGGCTTCCGTGGTTGCGGCTCCTGGCCTCTAGATTGCAGGCTCAGTAGTTGTAGCCCATGGATTTAGCTGCTCTGTGTCATGTGGAATCTTCCCAATCCAGGGGTGAAACCTGTGTCCCCTGCATTGGCAGGCAGACTCTTCTCCACTATACCACCGGGGAAATCCAGATTTTATTTATTTTGTTAAATATTTCTGCAGCAAAATTTTTATGTATGTGTCCTTTGTTATATTCTCCAGAGGAATCTTCAGAAATTGAGTCCAAAGGGCAATGTATCTATTTGTTGGGTTTTTTTCTTTTCCATTATGGTTTATCACAGGATATTGAATATAGTTCCCTGTGCTATACAGCAGGACCTTGTTGTTTAGCTATTCTCTATGTAATAGCTTGCATCTGCTAACCCCAAACTCCTACTTCATCCTTCACCCTCATCGTCTCCCCCACCGCAACTGCCAAGTCTATTCTCTATGCAAAGAGCAGTGCATCTTAAGGGATTTTCATATGTATGGCCCAACTGCTCAAGAAAGATGGCACTAATTGACTTTCTGACAGCATGATACTAGATTGGCCTTTTCCTTATACCCTTCCCAGCGCTGACTGTTATTCTTAAAAAAATTTTTATTTATAAATTGAGAAATGGCATAATCTTGTCTTACAAGAAGTTTTCATAAGGTCTGCTCTAAATTTGAATTAGGATGATCCCCAAAATGCCCAGTAGCTTTTACTGAAGAGTGATTTGCAGAGAGGCAATGCTGATTTCATGTTCCTATGGCATTTGCCCGGGACTCTGCTGTGTTCCTGAAGTCCATACAACAGAAATACTGTTATCTCATGTTTATTTTCCTATGTTTATGATGCCCTCTGTCTGTGCTACTAGTTTAGTTTTATATTCATCCTGGAAAGGACAGAGCAATACCTACACTATTTAAAGACTTGTCTTACCCTAACCTTTGATTTCTGAAATCATTGTTTGCCCTTTTTATATGTTTGCCTGGTTCTGTATAGTAGCTTTCAAATTTTCAATATTCTGTTCAGAAAAGAATGCAAAATTTCCAGCAGATGTTAAGATAATGTTTCACCTGACAGAAAAAAGAAATGGGCTTTATTTTTAATTAAATGTGGATAGATACAGTTCCTATAACTAGTGAGGAAACCCCTGTCTTTAATCAACACTTCAAAAATAGTTATGTAGGAAAGCACATAGAGAGCATAAAACATTTGAAGTGATAAAGGCATTTCAATGAACTAGTTGATTTTAGTTCAAAATTAATAGCGTGTCTTCATTTCACCGCTTCCCTTGGTAATAGGTAGTGAAGGAAGCTTTTTGCTACTGTTTCTTTAGTTCCGGGGGATATCGTGTGTCCTGCATTGTCAGCGTTGTTAGTAAATGGACCAGAGAATCCCAGAGGAGCACTATGCACTGCAGAAACCCCTGGTCTTCTGATCCCTTACTTTTCTGAGTTGATGGCATGAAAGTAAACTGTGGTTCTCTAGTTCCAAACGACTACTGAGGGCTGGAGGGTTCTAGAGTCCCACACTGTGTAATTATAAGAGATCATTTTCAGTTTTGTTGAAGGGCAGAGAAATAATGAGTTAGGGGCCCTACCTTGCGTACCTGTGGGAGATCTAGCAGTGACCCAAGTAGACCTGCCCTGCACAGGTTCCAAGTCAGTGCATAGTCACTGTACAGCTCTCTGCATCTGCATGTCCTACATCCACAGGTTCAACCAACAGTGGATCAAACATATCTGGAAAGAAATGTCCAGAAAGTTCCGAAATGCAAGATTCGAATTTGCCATGTGCAGGCAACTATTTACATAGCATTTACATTGTATTTGCAACTATTAACATAGCATTTACATTGTATTAGGTACTATAAGTAAACTAGAGATGATTTAAAGTAGACAGAAGGATATACATAGGTTATATGCAAATGCTGGGCCATTTTATATAAGGGACATGAGCATCCATGAGTTTTGGTATCTGTGGGGGTTCTGAACAACTGTGTCTGGTTTGGGGTATCAGACAGTTGTAACCTGAGCGTGAGAAGACTAAGAAATCATATGCCATGCCTCAAAATGGGAAAAGAAATATGGGTGACTATAAAACTGTCCCTTGGTATATGTAAGTATTCCTGCTTAGTGGTCTTTTAATAAAGATATGAAATATATTTCAGCAAACAATTTATAAAATAATCCCCTGAGAGTTGACCTATGAAGGAAAAAGATGAGCTAATCGCATATCAATTATTAATACTTCATCTAGTGAATGTTTAGGTATAGTGCAGATCTGCAACTGTACAGTGGAAAAAAATACTCTTTTTCTTTCTTCCCAGTCTATGTAAGATTTGTTGGGAAGGAGAAAAACACTAATTTGAAGATGAAAAATATTTTAAGAAACTATACATGTGTAGTCAGTAAGGAAAGGGACAGATGTCACATAGCTTTCTGAAGACCTAACTTATAGCATTTTAAGAAGAGTAGTAATAATTATATCTGTACTACTGACACATAAGAAGGAGTGGCCATTATTTAGGCACTTCTTGGTGTGGGCTTCCCTGGTTGCTCAGTTGGTAAAGAATCTGCCTGCAACGCAGGAGACCCCAGTTCAATTCCTGGGTCGGGAAGATCCGCTGGAGAAGGGATAGGCTACCCATTCCAGTATTCTGGCCTGGGGAATTCTGGGTTATAAAGAGTTGGACACAACTGAGCCACTTTCACTTTTTATGGACTTCCCTGGTAGCTCAGACAGTAAAGCGTCTGTCTACAATGTGGGAGACCCGGGTTCAGTCCCTGGGTTGGGAAGATCTCCTGGAGAAGGAAATGGTAACCCACTCCAGTATATTTGCCTGGAAAATCCCATGGACAGAGGAGCCTGGTAGGCTAGAGTCCATGGGTCACAAAGAGTCGGACACAACTGAGCTACTTCACTTTTGAGTTCACTTGGTGTGTAGCCAAGAACCTTCCATCTTTGCTTATCCACAATATAGCACTTTAGCACATAAATGATTTTATTGTTATTTTTTTGTATTTGTTTTCATCTGTGGCATCTGGAGTTTTAAAATAGTGGTAAAGATCCTAGTAAAAATAAATAATGGCTTGAAAGGTCAATTATCATAGAATCAGCAGATAAAATTCTGGATGTGAGATTGTAGCTGAGGTTGAGAAAATAAAGAAATGTCTGTAGAAAATCTCAAAAAAGAAAAGAATAGTAGATTCATATTGAATAAATTACTTTATACTTATTCTAGACAGCTGTGACAGAGTTGAGAATAGTTATAAAAACATGAAAAGTTATTCTTCTTCATAATCCATGGATTCTTAACTTTGGGTCTATGAACCAACATGAATTCTGTACATGGAATTTAGAGTCAAGGAATTTGAATAGGGGAAAGAATCACAACTTTGTTACTAATCTCTAATTGAAATTTAGCATTTCTTTCTATTGTAAATGTAGACTATAAACCACAGAATAGTAGTAGTACTTTGTTGCCAGTAGAATTTGTACATAGTCATGTCATATTCAGTTCAGTTCAGTCACTCAGTCGTGTCCGACTGTTTGCGACCCCGTGAATCGCAGCATGCCAGGCCTCCCTGTCCATCACCACCTCCCGGAGTTCACTCAAACTCATGTCCATCAAGTCGGTGATGCCATCCAGCCATCTCATCCTCTGTCGTCCCCTTCTCCTCCTGCCCCTAATCCCTCCCAGCATCAGACTCTTTTCCAATGAGTCAACTCTTCGCATGAGGTGGCCAAAGTCCTGGAGTTTCAGCTTCAGCATCATTCCCTCCAAAGAAATCCCAGGGTTGATCTCCTTCAGAATAGACTGGTTGGATCTCCTTGCAATCCAAGGGACTCTCAAGAGTCTTCTC
Source organism: Budorcas taxicolor (assembly GCF_023091745.1). Taxonomy (NCBI): domain Eukaryota; kingdom Metazoa; phylum Chordata; class Mammalia; order Artiodactyla; family Bovidae; genus Budorcas; species Budorcas taxicolor. The sequence continues at coordinate 47,928,650 of NC_068930.1, forward strand.
CAACACCACAGTTCAAAAGCATCAATTTTTTGGTGCTCAGCTTTCTTCACAGTTCAACTCTCACATCCATACATGACCACAGGAAAAATCATAGCCTTGACTAGACAGACCTTTGTTGACAAAGTAATGTCTCTGCTTTTAAATATGCTATCTAGGTTGGTCATAACTTTTCTTCCAAGGAGTAAGCGTCTTTTAATTTCATGGCTGCAATCACCATCTGCAGTGATCTTGGAGCCCCAAAAAAATAAAGTCTGACACTGTTTCCACTGACTGTTCTTATAAATATCTTGGAATATCACTTCAAATTTTCATAGTTATCAAACTGGCAATAGATGTTATTTTTTTAACATATTAATAAAGACATTCTTGTCCTCATTGTACCCAGAGATTCATGAAATATATGCAGATTGAGGGGTGGTTTGAATGAGAAACTATCAGGAAATAATTTCATAGCACTTTTTGAGTACCTGCTATATAATCAAAATCGTCTTAGGGTCCAGCCTTGATCTTTAGGAATTTACAGTCTCTTTAGAAAAAGCAAGCAACCACTGAAGACATTTATAATCACCTATCAGTTCAGTTCAGTCACTCAGTCATGTCTGACTCTTTGTGACCCCATGAATCGCAGCACGCCAGGCCTCCCTGTCCATCACCACTTTCGGAGTTCTCTCAGACTCACATCCATCAAGTCAGTGATGTCATCCAGCCATCTCATCCTCTGTCGTCCCCTTCTCCCCCTGCCCCCAATCCCTCCCGGCATCAGAGTCTTTTCCAATGAGTCAACTCTTTGCATGAGGTGGCCAAAGTACTGGAGCTTCAGCTTTAGCATCATTCCTTCCAAAGAAATCCCAGGGCTGATCTCCTTCAGAATGGACTGGTTGGATCTCCTTGCAGTCCAAGGGACTCTCAAGCGTCTTCTCTAACACCACAGTTCAAAAACATCAATTCTTCGGCGCTCAGCCTTCTTCACAGTCCAACTCTCACATCCATACATGACCACTGGGAAAACCATAGCCTTGACTAGACGGACCGTAGTCGGCAAAGTAATGTCTCTGCTTTTGAATATGCTATCTAGGTTGATCATAACTTTTCTTCCAAGGAGTAAGCATCTTTTAATTTCATGGCTGCAATCACCATCTGCAGTGATTTTGGAGCCCCCCAAAAATAAAGTCTGACACTGTTTCCACTGTTTCCCCATCTATTTCCCATGAAGTGATGGGACCAGATGCCATGATCTTCGTCTTCTGAATGTTGAGCTTTAAGCCAACTTTTTCACTCTCCACTTTCATTTTCATCAAGAGGCGTTTGAGTTCCTCTTCACTTTCTGCCAGAAGGGTGGTGTCATCTGCATATCTGAGGTTATTGATATTTCCCGGCAATCTTGATTCTAGCTTGTGTTTCTTCCAGGCCAGCGTTTCTCATGATGTATTCTGCATAGAAGTTAAATAAGCAGGGTGACAATATACAGCCTTGATGTACTCCTTTTTGTGTTTGAAACCAGTCTGTTGTTCCATGTCCAGTTCTAACTGTTGCTTCCTGACCTGCGTACAGATTTCTCAAGAGGCAAGTCAGGTGGTCTGTTATTCCCATCTCTTTCAGAATTTTCCACAGTTTATTGTGATCCACACAGTCAAAGGCTTTGGCATAGTCAATAAAGCAGAAATAGATGTTTTTCTGGAACTCTCTTGCTTTTTCCATGATCCAGTGGATGTTAGCAATTTGATCTCTGGTTCCTCTGCCTTTTCTAAAACCAGCTTGAACATCAGGGAGTTCACGGTTCATGTATTGCTGAAGCCTGGCTTGGAGAATTTTGAGCATTACCTTACTAGCATGTGAGATGAGTGCAATTGTGCGGTAGTTTGAGCATTCTTTGGCATTGCCTTTCTTTGGGATTGGAATGAAAATGGATGTTTTCCAGTCCTGTGGCCACTGCTGAGTTTCCAAATTTGCTAGCATATTGAGTGCAGCACTTTCACGGCATCATCTTTCAGGATTTGAAAGAGCTCAACTGGAATTCCATCACCTCCACTAGCTTTGTTCGTATTGATGCTTTTCAGGCCCACTTGACTTCACATTCCAGGATGTCTGGCTCTAGATGAGTGATCACACCATCGTGATTATCTGGGTCGTGAAGATCTTTTTTGTACAGTTCTTCTGTGTATTCTTGCCACCTAAACATGCACAAATAAATAGGATACTAGCTGAGAATGTAGTTAAAGACTTTGGATAGTCGTCGGTTGATAATAGGTGACTTCGGAAGTTTGAAATGGGGAGGGGGAAGGGCAGTGTAAAAATACTCCAGATACAAGGAATAAAGTTCAGGAACACTGAGCTAGAGAAGTAGAAAAGGAGGTTCATGTTTCATCGTTTGAAGATGCAAGCTTTGGAAGAAGAGGCAGGCAGGCTCAGAAGGGGAGAAAGATTGAACACCAGACAAAAACATAGTGAGATTTTTGTTTGGTCCGTTGATTTTTGGTTTTGTTTTTCATCGTTTGCTTGTTTGTTTGTTTATTTTAGGTTATATGCTATCAGCATATTGATAAAGCAACTGGATATTGGATGAAAGGCAAGAAACAAAGTATAAGAAAAATCAGAATAGAGCTTCTAGTCTAAAAATACATAGGAGGTGAGGGAGTCCATGCTAAAGTAAGGTAGGCATTTTTAAACTCAAAAGAAATGGGTTAATCCAACAAGTATGAAAGTAAAGCAAAGTTCGGCAGTATTGAGTAGCTGTTGAAGGGTGAGAAAGAAATGCGTTGTTGGAATTTCAGAAACCTAGGAAGATGATGCTGTGGACTCGCAGAGGAGAGTTTGGGTCCCCTGCCTGCCCCTACTGCAGACTTCTCCCTCCAAAAAGTAGTTATGCCACTTCCCTGTGCTTCATTTTCCATCTGCCAAGGGGAGTGAATATGCAAAGCAAAGTAATCCCTCAAAGAGTTTGATCTTTTGCATTGAAATAATCTTAACCATCTTTTGTAAATTTTGTGATTTCTTAGGAGGCTAAAAACAAAAGCCTACCTTGTTAATGAAAAATAAAAACACACCAAATCAGAGATACAGTGCTTTTATAGGAATCTTAAACTGTGTAAGGCTAACCCATAATCAGAACTAAATGTCTTTGTTCTGAAGGGTTTACCTACTCATAATTTCTTTACCTTATCCACTGAGAATCATGCTGGTGCTTAATACATTTTAGGTTTAGCATGAAAATCTCAAAATGTGGACTTTGATACTCAAGCAAAATTTTCAACGACCTATTTAGAATATTATGTTCAGCGGCTTAAAATTATGAGTAGTCTCTGGATTTCTGTTTTTCATACCTTTTTTTCATTTTCTGATTGTAGCTTCAGCTTTAAACAGTGAAGAATAACATACTGATATTGTGGCTATCAGAAATATTAAACGGGAATAAATTTTCCTGACATTAGGGTGGACTGTTATAAGGCATCTAGAGGTGGACCTAAGAGTTGTCTGTTAAAGGGTGAATAAATAAAGCAGCTTAGAAGCAAGGCCTCAGGTGCTTTCTCTTCCTTAGGGATGGGAAAAGGAGGCATCTTGCCTTATTCTTTTAAAATACACTTTATTTTAAGAAAATAAAATAACAGCAGTCTTCACTTTCAAAGCAATATGATTCATTTTACCAACCGTTGAATATATAATACTTCTTCACTTTCCAAAAGGATTTACTGAAGTCCCCCTCCCCATCTATAGAATGAATTCTGTACTACTTTTAAAAGATGAATTAATTTACCCAGTTTATTTACAAGGTAAATTGTATGACAGTTACTTTTTTACTAAGTAAATACGTGCATAGCAGGTAATCAAGAGAAAAAAACTGGAATATAGTAAATATAAAAGATACTTTAAGTACATGACAACAAAAGTGATGGTTTTAAGCAATTGTAATTGTATGTAATAATATAATGTATAATTACTTCCTAGTCTTTTGTTTTATTTGCTTAATGACACTCATTAAATGTTTGATGGTACTGAAGTCTGTAGGAAGAAGAGATAATAAATTTCTTTCAAACTTAAAAACAAAGCTCTGTTTTCATTTGTAAAAGTGAGGGTAGAAACAGGAGAGCTCCTGCTGTTAAATGAAAGAATCCTTCTCTTAAGGGGGAAAAGTATACAATGACAGTGTTTTTCTAAAAAGTTACATGTAAATTTAATTTTAATAAATTATGTTGTCTTTTAAATACATTTGGAAACTTATCTTTAGTGGACCATCAGTGAATCCTTTTGGAAACCTAAGAATTACTTTGTAGTGCCAACATATTTCAGAGAAGGCAATGGCACCCCACTCCAATACTCTTGCCTGGAAAATCCCATGGGCGGAGAAGCCGGGTGGGCTGCAGTCCATGGGGTTGCTAAGAGTCGAACACAACTGAGCGACTTCACTCTCACTTTTCACTTTCATGCATTGGAGAAGGAAATGGCAACCCACTCCAGTGTTCTTGCCTGGAGAATCCCAGGGACAGCGGAGCCTGGTGGGCTGCTATCTGTTGGGTCGCAGAGAGTCGGACACGATTGAAGAGACTTAGCAGCAGCAGCAGCAGCAGCCAACATATTTTCTGATATATCCCTTTTTAGTTAAGAGGTTGACATATTTTACATAAGCAATACTTGCCAGTAAATAAAACAAGCAAGTTAGGAAACAGTGTGTGTGCTAAGTCACTTCAGTCATGTCTGACTCTTCGTGACCCTATGGACCCAATAGCCCTCCAGGCTCCTCTGTCCATGGGATTCTCCAGGCAAGAATACTGCATGGTTGCCGTGCCCTCCTCCAGGGGATCTTCCCCACTCAGGAATAGAACACAGGTCTCCTGCATTGTAGGCAGATATTTTACCATTTGAGACCCCAGGGAAGCCCAAGTATACAGATGTTTGACATTTAGCTTCAGTATGTTATTGGCCTTATTGGTAAGAAGAGACCATGGTTACTACGGCATGGGTTTATAAACCAATAGTCAAATGGATATTTCTTTTTCAAGAGGGAAACTGTAGAAGGTCCATAATAAACATTCTGGAAAATTTAGATTGAGTGGAGTATCCAGATGCACTGAAGGGCTAGAGGAAGGCAAAGAGTCGACCCCCAAATAAGAAACTTTTGTTTGTAGCAAAGTGCCTGGGTCCCTTCTTTCCTACCCTGTTAGTTTCATCCTTCTTTTGTCTTATTTCTTCCATCTGTGTTTCCCCTAGATATATTCATTCACATGGTTTCAATTTGAAAACCATTTTTCATGCCCTTTATTGTCCTCCTAAATAATTTTAGTCTGTTGGCAGTGGATCAAGAGTACTATGCATCCATATTTAGTTTTGGCCACAGATTTAATTCCCATATAATATAGAAGGATTTTAGGTCAAAGATTGTGCAGCACAAATTCTTTTAATATCGTTCTTTACCCAGGGCAAGCAAGCTAAGTGTTATGATCCCTGTAAAAACTCCTTAAGATAAAAATCTAATGTTGAATTTAATATTACAGATTCAAGAACCAAATGTCTAGGTTCAAGGTATGGTTTTCAAATTTAGCAACTCAGTGACCTTGGGAGGTTTGTGCTTTGTTTCATCTGTAAAATGGGTATTGTTGTAGAATCCACTTCATGGAACTACTGTTCTCATTACCTGAGATAATTTGTGTAGCACATTTAACACAGTGTCTGATGTGTCTTTATCATCTTTTTTTTTTCTTTCTCATTATTAGCCCATCAAAGCAACTCCTCAAGCCATGGGGAACAAATCACTAAGATTATTCTCTTTACAATCCCGATTTCAGTGTAAAAGATTTTGGCTAAAGATAATTTAAAGACTTTTATTTGAATCAGGTCTTCTTACTCCTAGCCCATTAAGGAGTTCCCCCAAGTAAGTTCTCCCCAACAATGTAAGTTCTACAGCGTCAGCTGCTACAGCTGCCCTGATTTCTTTAAGGCACACTGGCTGCAGAATCTCAAATGAATCCAGTGTGTAGAACAACTTGGCATATTGGGTACAAATGTCTATAAATCCAGTTTATCACACCACAGAATTTCCCTACTACCGGAGAAATTGTGTCACTCTGCTTACAAATTGTTTGTCTTAGTAGAGCGTGTCCCCTGAAATTAAGGTTTTCCTCCATCATGTAATTATTAGTGTTTTAAAAATAAAGCCAGATTTTCTTTATGGTTTAGGGAGTAGGAAAATATAAGGTGTGTTTTTCTAATTATGAAACCGCTGTCTAACAGGTCTGTAAAGCAGATGCACTTTGCAAATTAGAGGTGGAATCCAAGCTTCCTGTGGCTTTGGGAAGGCTCCTTCTCTGCCCATTGCTGGCAGCAGCTTATGGCAACTGAGAGCAGGTGTAAGGGGAGTACATTGTCTCCAAGACCAGCGTTCCCTCCGCAGTCCTCCCAGAGGCAGGGCAGATCCAAATATCCTTTGGCAGTCAGATTCCACGTCGGCACTGCCTGCTAGCAAAGAAGTTGCAGAAACTGAGCTATGGTTGCTTGATCTTTCAAGGCTCCCACAGACCCAAGTCCCCGGACATAAGGACTTAGTTGAATTTCTCAACCTGTCAGATGGTTTGTTTTGGGAACTCTGACTTCTTGATTTCCTTCTTGTTGCTGCATTCCTTCTGCGAATAACAGCTTATAGGTTTTCTGAAAGCTGTGAGAGATTCTTTTCCTAGTTCAGTGTTATGAATGTTTTTGATTATGAAGCTCACAATGCGAATCAGGGTAGCTGAGGGAACACTGCCTTGTTTCTCATATTCTGATAGACTGGCTATCTTATTAGTAAGAACTACCATTAGAAGATCTTTCAGGAGAGGGTGGGACTAGTCGAGAGAGTAGCATTGACGTATATAGACTCCTGTGTATAAATAGAGAGCTACTGGCAAGCTGCTGTATAGCCCAGGGAGCTCAGGTCCGTGCTCTGCGGTGACCTAGAGGGGGTGGTAGGGGGTATGGGAGTGAGGCTCAAGAGGGAGAGGAGATAGGTGTACTTATAGCTGACTCATGTTGTTGTACAGCAGAAAACAGCACAACATTGTAAAGCAATTATCCTCCAATTAAAAATTTTTAAATTAAAAAATACCTCCTTTTTCAAACCTCTTGCCTATAGTAAAGGAATAATTTTTCTCTTATTTGGATGATCCCCAAAGCATATACCTAAAAACAAATACATTTATTGAAATGTCTCTCAGTTTCTTTTTTGAGCTTCAATATCAATTGTATTTAAAGGAAATTTTCTGGGTTTTGTTTTTTGTTTTCTCTCCAATTCAGGTTATCTGTTTTACTTGATATGGAAGCAATTTGATGACTTTTCTGGTTGAGGAGTAACGTCCATCTTCTATTACACAGTGTCACTTGGAAGGGGACTGTCTCCCTGACCGTGAAAGATGGGAATAATTATTCTATCTGTAGCTGAACAGTGCTTATGAAAATGAAGGACAATCAATGAGAAGCTCGTACAGACAGAAAATGGTAAAAAGCACCTTCTTCAGACAGCAACCTTCAAATATTTCAACCTAACTGCCGATTTCCATGCCAGTCAAGCAAGATGAGGTTCTTTGGTTACGTCAGCATACACCCGGGAAACTTGCCTAAAATTACTCATGGTTCAATGAGTGGCCTTGATTACAATTTAAGTGGTCTTAGCTCAGGCCAGTGACCTTGAGTCAAAGCATTGCTTTATATGCATTTATAGATCCTGACCTCACATCCAGTGTCTCCTACCACCAGCTACCATAAAGTTGGCTTTTTTTAAGCACAAAAAGTGACATGAAGTCTGTCTTATATAAAAGGACCTTGACCTTTTGACTATGACGTGATTATTTGGCCGTAGTGTGAATGTTAATTACTAAGAGGCAATGATTAGAAAGTAACAGTTTCCAAAGATGGAAATCATCCTACTTTGCCTTCAGGAGATTATCTTACTTACAGAAATTACCGCTTTAATTCTGTGAAGGAAGTTTGGTCCTGGGATGTTTTGTTGAGATGAAAATGAACATATATCACTGAATCTGTAGAAGCAAGGAGCACTTTCCATTTGTTGTTGTTCAGCCACCAAGTCATATCTGACTCTTTGCAACCCAGAGACTGCAGCACGCCAGGCCTCCGTATCCCTCACCATCTCATAGAGTTTGCCCAAGTTCATGTACGTTGAATCGGTGATGACATCCAACCATCTCATCCTCTATTACTCTCCTCTCCTTGTGCCTTCAATCTTTCCCAATATCAGGGTCTTTTTCAATGAGCCAGCTATTCCAGTGAGCACTGTCCACTAGAGTAAAAGAAATTATTTGGGATATAGGCAGTTCTGGAAAGTATCAGCAAGATGAGAAGGCCGTAAATTCAGCCACAAGACCTAAGTGTGCTGGGATTCAGAACAGATCCCAATATGGCCAAGTTGTCCATGTTAGTTTTTGCCATATTTCTAAGGAAAAAAATGAAGATTATTTTTATAACAACTTCAAAGACTAATATGAAACTCATGAGAAGAAAATTCAATAATATATTATTTGCTATGTTAAAAAGGCAGAAAATAATCATCTCCAAATGAAGTTTTAGAGAATCTTGGGCCATATGAAGTGTTCCAATCCTAACATTTAGTGGTAGTGAAGACCTCCATCTACTGATCTGTAATCACCAAAGTCAGAGTTTTGCATTTTGTTTTGTCTTAAGTGGCCTTCAATACTTAGGCTTATAAGGCTTTTTGTTAGGTATCCTGGATGTTGTGGATGTTTGACATGTGGGCCACCTGCTCTTGACCTTACAATTGTCTAGGTGAAGGAAACAGTAGAATTGAAGGGTAGCTGGTTGAAGGTTTCAGCAAATGATATTAAAAGGGTGAAGACCAAACCCATGTAATGTTGGCAGCCTTAGAGGGCCACTGATTTTGTGACTATTCAGGGACCAGTCATTTTGTCATAATAACAAAACAGTAATGATTTTATTGTAATACAATGAACACGGAATCCCAGTTACACCAGACCTGAGGAGCCAAATCCCCATGCTACACCAAGTCCCCATCTCTGGATGTGAACTGGATGGAGAAAAGGCCAAGGAAAATCACAACAGCATGCTCTTGCTGCTTGTGGCCATCTCTCTGGCTTTCTCTGGATTCAGGTGGCTCAGGATAACTTTGCAAAGAGTACCCTCCATCCGCTCATTGCTTTCACTTACTCCTTTATTCTTATTTCCAAAATATTTATTGAGCATTTCCCACTGGCAGGGCACTAAACTAGCCCTGGAGATACAGCAATGGACACAGAAGGCAGGCCTCTGACTTCACTATCTAGAGGTCTTTGATGACACTGGCGTCTCTGTTAGGAAGCGAGAAATTGGGGCAGAAATCCTGCTGGGAGCTGATCTCTGCCCTCTAACCACCTCTTGGAGAGAGAAGTGCACAAGAGCAGGGTGGTGAGCAAGTTTCCGCTCCCAACTGCCCTTCAGGCACTAGCCTGTAGGAGATTCATACAAACATTTATATGAATCTATCTTCCATTGGGTGCCCTGGAGGAAGAAATGGCAACCCACTCCAGTATTCTTGTCTGGGGAATCCCCTGGACAGAGGGGCCTGTCAGGCTACATCCACGGGGATCACAAAGAGCCGGACATGGCTTAGCAACTGAACACGCACGCATCCTCCACTGAGTGGACTTGAGAGTGGAAAAGTCCAGTTCTCAGTTAGGAAAGATTGTTTGGCTTGGGAAGCTGGAGATTCTGGCAGCTTGTGGGTGACAAAGGCTCTGCCTCCAGCTACTAAGACTATGACTGCAGACCCTCAGTGAGAACAAAAGCAAGTGGAATTTCTGTAAGGTCCCGTAGGCTGTCGCCTTTCAGGTCTTTCTGTGTCTTACCATCTAATCTCATTTGATTCTCACAGCTTCATTACAATGGAAGAGACCACTTATAGGAAATTTTCCATCTGCCACATCTAATGAGGTATGTCCTCCCAAAACTTGAACTTTGTATCACTGCAGTTTACCTAAGCACCAAGCTTTCCATGTCAGCAAATTGTCCTCAGACTCTTCTGTAGGGAAAATACATAACAGACACTTTCACCTGGAGATAATGTCACTGCCCAGAAGGAGAAAAAGAGCAATCTCTGGACTAGTGACTGCTGCTTGGGTATGTGAAAGTGAAAGTCACTCAGTCATGTCCAACTCTTTGTGAGCCCATGGACTATACAGTCCATGGAATTCTCCAGGTCAGAATACTGGAGTGGGTCGTCTTTACCTCCTCCAGGGGATCTTCCCAACTCAGGGATCAAACCCAGGTCTCCCACATTGCAGGCAGATTCTTTACCAGCTGAGTCACCAGGGAAGCCCAAAAATACTTTTGAGTGGGTAGGCTATCCCTTCTCCAGCAGATCTTCCTGACCGGAGAATTGAACTGGGGTCTCCTGCATTGCAGGCAGATTCTTTACCAACTCAGCTATTATTTGCACCTTATAAGAACACCGCATGTGTCTTGAGAATTCCTTACCCTCCAAATACTCTTACCAGGAACAGTGTTTCTCATTTTATCTTCACACAATTGTTGTGAGGTAGAAGGAATAGGTGTTATACTAGTTTTTAAATAGAGAGGAAAGTGACAGCTTGCTGTCTGACCTCTGAGAGATCAGAAATTATGTGCAGTTTTAAAATGACATCAACATACCAAGTTCTCTGCATGTCTCTGATAGATTAGTTCATGTGTCAGGAGGTGGTCTAGACCACTGACCTCTATAAATATTATCCTCTTCTGTATTCTCTCCCAAATATTTTTTCCCAAATAACGAAGGGAAATCAACTTGTATCACACTGACAATCAAGTACAGTTCAGTTCAGTTGCTCAGTCGTGTCTGACGCTTTGCAACCCCATGAATCGCAGCACGCCAGGCCTCCCTGTCCATCACCATCTCCCGGAGTTCACTCAGACTCATGTCCATTGCGTCCGTGATGCCATACAGCCATCTCATCCTCAGTTGTCCCCTTCTCTTCCTGCCACCAATCCCAGCATCAGACTCTTTTCCAATGAGTCAACTCTTCGCATGAGGTGGCCAAAGTACTGGAGCTTCAGCTTTAGCATCATTCCTTCCAAAGAAATCCCAGGGTTGATCTCCTTCAGAATGGACTAGTTGGATCTCCTTGCAGTCTAAGGGACTCTCAAGCGTCTTCTCTAACACCACAGTTCAAAAGCGTCAATTCTTCAGCACTCAGCCTTCTTCACAGTCCAACTCTCACATCCATACATGACCACAGGAAAAACCATAGCCTTGACTAGACGGACCTTTGTTGGCAAAGTAATGTCTCTGCTTCTGAATATACTATCTAAGTTGGTCATAACTTTTCTTCCAAGGAGTAAGCGTCTTTTAATTTCATGGCTGCAGTCATCATCTGCAGTGATTTTGGAGTCCAAAAAAATAAAGTCTGACACTGTTTCCACTGGTTCCCCATCTAGTTCCCATGAAGTGATGGGACCGGATGCCATGATCTTCGTTTTCTGAATGTTGAGCTTTAAGCCAACTTTTTCACTCTCCACTTTCACTTTCATCAAGAGGGTTTTTAGTTCCTCTTCACTTTCAGCCATAAGGGTGGTGTCATCTGCATATCTGAGGTTATTGATATTTCTCCCGGCAATCTTGATTCCAGCTTGTGTTTCTTCCAGCCCAGCGTTTCTCATGATGTACTCTGCATAGAAGTTAAATAAGCAGGGTGACAGTATACAGCCTTGACATACTCCTTTTCCTATTTGGAACCAGTCTGTTGTTCCATGTCCAGTTCTAACTGTTGCTTCCTGACCTGCATACAGATTTCTCAAGAAGCAGCTCAGGTGGTCTGGTATTCCCATCTCTTTCAGAATTTTCCACAGTTTATTGTGATCCACACAGTCAAAGGCTTTGGCATAGTCAATAAAGCAGAAATAGATGTTTTTCTGGAACTCTCTTGCTTTTTCCATGATCCAGTGGATGTTGGCAATTTGATCTCTGGTTCCTCTGCCTTTTCTAAAACCAGCTTGTACATCAGGGAGTTCACGGTTCACATATTGGTGAAGCGTGGCTTGGAGAATTTTGAGCATTACTTTACTAGCATGTGAGATGAGTGCAATTGTGCGGTAGTTTGAGCATTCTTTGGCATTGCCTTTCTTTGGGATTGGAATGAAAATGGACGTTTTCCAGTCCTGTGGCCACTGCTGAGTTTCCAAATTTGCTGGCATATTGAATGCAGCACTTTCACAGCATCATCTTTCAGGATTTGAAAGAGCTCAACTGGAATTCCATCACCTCCACTAGCTTTGTTCGTAGTGATGCTTTCTAAGGCCCGCCTAACTTCACGTTCCAGGATGTCTGGCTCTAGATGAGTGATCACACCATCGTGATTATCCAGGTCATGAAGATCCTTTTTGTACAGTTCTTCTGTGTATTCTTGCCATCTCTTCTTAATATCTTCTGGTTCTGTTAGGTTCATACCATTTCTGTCCTTTATCAAGCCCATCTTTGCATGAAATGTTCCCTTGGTATCTCTAATTTTCTTGAAGAGATCTCTAGTCTTTCCCATTCTGTTGTTTTCCTCTATTTCTTTGCATTGATCACTGAAGAAGGCTTTCTTATCTCTTTCTTGCTATTCTTTGGAACTCTACATTCAGATGCTTATATCTTTCCTTTTCTCCTTTGCTTTTCACCTCTTTTCTTTTCACAGCTATTTGTAAGGCCTCCCCAGACAGCCATTTTGCTATTTTGCATTTCTTTTCCATGGGGATGGTCTTGATCCCTGTCTCCTGTACAAGGTCACGAACCTCATTCCATAGTTCATCAGGCGCTCTATCTATCAGATCTAGTCCCTTAAATCTATTACTCACTTCCACTGTATAATCATAAGGGATTTGATTTAAGTCATACCTGAATGGTCTAGCGGTTTTCCCTACTTTCTTCAATTTAAGTCTGAAGTTGGTAATAAGGAGTTCATGATCTGATCCACAGTCAGCTCCTGGTCTTGTTTTTGTTGATTCTATAGAGCTTCTCCATCTTTGGCTGCAAAGAATATAATCAATCTGATTTTGCTGTTGACCATCTGGTGATGTCCATGTGTAGAGTCTTCTCTTGTGTTGTTGGAAGAGGGTGTTTGCTATGACCAGTGCATTTTCTTGGCAAAACTCTATTAGTCTTTGCCCTGCTTCATTCCGCTTTCCAAGGCCAAATTTGCCTGTTACTCCAGGTGTTTCTTGACTTCCTACTTTTGCATTCCAGTCCCCTATAATGAAAAGGAGATCTTTTTTGGGTGTTAGTTCTAAAAGGTCTTGTAGGACTTCATAAAACTGTTCAACTTCAGCTTCTTCAGTGTTACTGGTTGGGGCATAGACCTGGATAACTGTGATATTGAATGGTTTGCCTTGGAGACGAACAGAGATCATTCTGTCGTTTTTGAGATTGCATCCAAGTACTGCGTTTCGGACTCTTTTGTTGACCATGATGGCTACTCCATTTCTTCTGAGGGATTTCTGCCCGCAGTAGTAGATATAATGGTCATGTGAGTTAAATTCACCCATTCCAGTCCATTTTAGTTCGCTGATTCCTAGAATGTCGATGTTCACCCTTGCCATCTCTTGTTTGACCACTTCCAATTTGCCTTGATTCATGGACCTGACATTCCAGGTTCCTATGCAGTATTGCTCTTTACAGCATTGGATCTTGCTTCTATCACCAGTCACATCCTCAACTGTGTATTGTTTTTGCTTTAGCTCCATCCCTTCATTCTTTCTGGAGTTATTTCTCCACTGATCTCCAGTAGCATATTGGGCACCTAAAGACCTGGGGAGTTCCTCTTTTGGTATCCTATCATTTTGCCTTTTCCTACTGTTCATGGGGTTCTCAAGGCAAGAATACTGAAGTGGCTTGCCATTCCCTTCTCCAGTGGACCACATTCTGTACTCTATCAAGTACAGTTATAGATTGATAGGTATTTATCATATAAGACCCTTGAAATTTGCTGAAAGGAACATGAAGAAGTTTGAAATGGGACTCTTGTATTTGAGAGCTCAAAACTTCAATGGAAAAACAAGACATGGACATGTTGAATTTAAGAAGGGATGCAGAGGCTGGTGTGATTGAGGGCTGGTTGACTCAATGCTTTGGGAGTTTAGAGGAAAGAAAGAACGTGGTTGGCTAAATGGAGGGGGGAGAGGTAGGATGTAACCAGGCTGTGACAAATGAGTAGAATCAGTTGGCAGAAGGGCAGCTGGGTGGGGACAATGCGTGAGTGAATTCTAGAGATGGGGGTTGGACAAGGTATTGTGGGCAGACAGCAAATAGGTGAAATATGAATAAGAATTTGCATAGAGATGAGGTGGGAAATCCTTTCAAGGAGGTGAACTAGGGAGTCTTAAATGCCAAGAGGTCTTGTTTTGATGGGAATATAGTAACTGTTTAAGAATGTTTTGAGTAGGAGAATAATACTGAGATGCTACTGTGAGCTAAACTGGCCATGCTCTCTTAGACCTCCATGTTTTACAAATATTGGAATGTTTGCCTCAAATCTCATCCCCTCACCTCTTCTAGTAAATTCCTATGTATGCTTCAAAAACACACTCAGCGTTGTAAAATCTTGGCAGACTTTCCCAAGGAAAGTTTGTTCCTCGTACTTTAATTCCCACAGCTAAAGATACAGGTCCTATAAAATTAAGCTCACGGGATATCCTCCTTACATTCCCCATTCATAGCAGTGGTGCTGGCACTTGGATGGACTTATTCTCAAACTGTGTGCTCCATTGAGAGAAATTAACAGTGCCACCTATCGCATATTAAGTGTTTGCTTTGTACCAGGCATTGTATTTGGAGAAGGCAATGGCCCCCCACTCCAGTACTCCTGCCTGGAAAATCCCATGGACGGAGGAGCCTGGTGGGCTGCAGTCCATGGGGTCGCTGAGGGTTGGACACAGCTGAGCGACTTCGCTTTCACTTTTCACTTTCAAGCACTGGAGAAGGACATGGCACCCCACTCCAGTGCTCTTGCCTGGAGAATCCCAGGGACGGGGAGCCTGGGGGGCTGCCGTCTATGGGGTCGCACGGGGTCGGACACGACTGAAGCGACTGAGCAGCAGCAGCAGCGGGCATTGTATTAGATGTTTTATGCGCCCAGTCATGTCTGACTCTTCAGGATTCTATGGACTCCCACCGGGCTCCTCTGTCCATGGGGTTTCCCAGGCAAGAATACTGGAGTGGGGTGCCATTCCTCCTCCAGGGCATCTTCCCAACCCAGGGATCTAACCTGTGTGTCCTGTATCTCCTGCACTGCAGTTGGATTATTTTACCACTGAGCCACTGGGGCTTCCCTTACATATGTTACCTCTAATCTTCTCAACCCTTCAACAAGCTACATATTAAACCGTGTAAGAGCTGAAGAAATTAAGTTTTGCTCAAAATCCCATAGTTACTTTCAGTGATGTTGGCCTGCAAAGCCCATTCTCTTTGCTTTTCCAAGTTATTTGTTCCATCTTTTAAAGGCTTACAGCATCTATTACAGGAGGTCAGTACATGGGAAATGTCCAACACATGTTTTTGAATGAAAGAAAGAAAAACGCCCTAGGGAATATTATCAACGGGTAGAAAATGTAAGTCCAGAGATCTTTAGTTTGATGTAAAGAGCCTTGATGCTGTCATCTACCAATGCATCCAGTTTTGGTGAGATTGCTGACGCCAAACAGCCCAGAGTGCAGCCTTCTGCCGCATGAGTGCTCAGAAGCCTCACACTTTTCCCAGCTGCCTCCCCCGACCAGGCTCCAGGATCCTCTTTAACACAATGACACAATGAAGAAACTGGACTAGATAATCTTCAAGTTTTCTTCTACTTTTCATATTCTAAGATCTGAGAAATTAGCATGTTTAAGTAAATTCATATTAAAAGATCACTGACCAGTAGTCCTTGCTTTTTACCCTTCCTGAGAGTTTTTGCAGCAAGGGAGACATTTACCAATGGAGATGATACAATATTTATTTGACAGAACACTGTACAATGTAGGAGTCTTTGTGGGCAGAGATACTGCTCATCAGTTCAGTTTTGCTCCATGGATCTCCCAAAGCTTAGATGCCCCAGCTATGAGCAGCCTGTGTGTAGCATCCTATGCATACCTCTCTCTGAACACACTTCATCCCACATTGTAGTGATTTATTTTCTTGTCCTGCCCATTACACGAGGGCATTTTCAGAGGCAAGAATCTTTTGTCTCTGAATGCCACACTTCCAGCATCTGCATGCTCAGTCGCTTCAGTCATGTCCGACTCTGTGTAACCCCATGGACTGTAGCCCATCAGACTTCTCTATACATGAGGATTCTCAGGCAAGAAAACTGCAGTGGGTTGCCATGCCCTCCTCCAGGGGATCTTCCCAACCCAAGGATTGAACCCACATCTCTTAATGTCTCCTGCATTGACTGGCGGGTTCTTTACCACTAGCACATCTGGGAAATCCAGCCAGTGTATAGTCAGCGCTAAAATATACTTTGGTTGAGTCAATGAATCTATTTATATATTCTTAAATCTTTTCTAAGACAGGGCCTTAAAACCAGCTTGTTCCACTAATTAATTACCCTTCTGTTCTCCCACAAAAGTTGAAGGGATGCCTTCTGCAAGTCCCTACATCTCTCCTCTGGTTCCTCTGTGAGCCGCATTACCTGCTTTTCTTGGGATCTGAGGGACCCTGGATCCAGACCTCAGCCTCCCCCTACCCTGCCTGGGAGGAAGCATGGGCCCTCTTTAGAACTCAGCCCTGAGCAAGGCTCTCTCAGGTCAGGCCTCCCTTCCACAGGATGGCTGCCTCTTGGCAGCTCAGAGAGAGTTGGAGGCTGTTTTGCCTAGATTTAAATAATATTCTTAATACAGTTCATCTTATTAGCAGGTAAAAGCCATTCCAGAATGTGTGCAGACCTTCTCTTTGTTCTCTCTGTAAATAGTAGCTGGTGTTTCAGGGTGAGAGGGGAAGGAGGAGCGTAGGCAGTAAGGAGAAGACACAGAGGCTTCCACAAAGCAGGAAGAGCAAAGGCTTGAGTTCTAGAATGAACATAGAAGAGAACTGTTCCATTTGCATTAACAGTCCATCTGAAAGCTGAGAAGAAACCTTGTTATTCCAGGTGACCCTTTAGAAATTAGGAAAAATATGTATTTTCCTCTGGGTTTTTTCCTCAAAGGTGAATTTCTTGGGATCTGTGCTTGATCGATGACAGTGTCAGAGTCTAGAACTTCACAGTGATCATGAAGCAGTAGCTTTGCTTTCCCTGTTTGGAATCCTTTATCATAAAATGTATGTTGTACGCCTCATTTGCTATAAAATCTATTTTATTGTGGTACTTAATTAATGATCACTTCGACCATGTGTGGCAGGTAGCCAGAATGTATCCTCTCTGCCTTTTCTGTTTTAACTGCTGGTGTTTGAGAAAAGCAGATTAGGTAAAAACATATCAATCTGCCATGTCTATTAAGACACTGGAGAAATTGGCTATGATTTCTTCTTAAATTATATATTAAGGGCTTCTAAAAATATATTGTTTATTTTGAATACCAAAATTATATGCTGTGAAATTCAGTTATATATTTACCATCCAGATTATAACATAGGAACATAAAATTTTAAGTTATTTTATGTTTGATAGTGATTCGAATGAGAGAGAAAGAATGGAAAGAAGGAAGAGGCAGAGATACAGAAAGGAAGAAAGTGAGAAAAAAGAGGGAAAGAAACTGTTAATACCTAGATTTTTCAATCGGCTGTACTTCTAAGTAGATTTTAAGGGATTCCAGCATTGAATTCTATACAGATAGTAGGACATGTTTATGCCTAATGGAAAAGCTTCATTAGCACCTTATATTGGTACCAACGTAGAAGTCTAACATATCTTTCTTTCTCAAAGAGCTTGAACAAGGAAACCTAAGAGAAATAGACTGTTCTAGCCCTCTCCAAATCTTTTGTGACTTGCATTCTGTGGTGAGACCAGCCGAGAATCTCACTGCCAGTGATAGCAGAGTTCAGTTCGCAGCCCATAAATATGGAAAGTGTGGTTTGTCCCTTGTATTTGTTTTACACTTACAAATTAGGAGACGTATTTACTGTAAATAGAGTTAGCATCCAGAGGTTTCAAAGCTAAGAATATGCACGTTTGAAATGCCTTTGCCTTATTTATGCTGTGGCTACCACATTTGTATAAACAGAAAATTACTGCATTCATGCTTTATTACTTCTTCTTTTGTACCACAGCCTTGACCCCAGTCATCATAAATTGAGAAATAGTGGGGAACTAATGGAGACAGATGGGAATATGGCTTGCCATTTACTCAAATTGGTAAAGTAATTAACCTCAAGGTGCTGGTTTGCAAGAAAAATTGTTGGAATATCTCAGGACGTCGGTAAACAGACTCCTGCTTTAACCAGTTCTGACAACTGCATCATAAACTAGACTTATTCTGTTCAATTGACCTGTCAACGTCTTGAGTCCAAATAAAGATTTGTATTACAATGCACTTGCTGAGAAGTGGGAGAACAGGCTGCTGTTTCTTTGCAAATGGGTGGCTGTTCTCTCCCTGCTCGATGGGAGCCGGACTGTCATAGATTCATTCTTCAGCCATTATATTCCTTAGAAATCTTCCATTACTGATTGTGTGACAGCTTCGTGACAGCAGATGGTAGTCATTTGGCTCCAGAAAATGAAGTGAAAAAACATGGGCCAGGCTGGCTGGGCTCATTTAGAACAGCAGAGGACAGAGGCCAGATCTAGATTTTATTTATTGGGGGATGTCCTGTAATGAAGCCAGAGCTGTGTTGGTGGCATGTTTTTCCCTACAGATTGGGGGGTGGGACTGGACGTCTGCAGATTATTATATAAATCAAAGGTGGTCTTGTGAACAGAGTTGTCTGGCCAAAGCAGTTCAGTATATTCCTTTTGAGAGCCGACAGATTTCATTTGTTCTGAACAGGCCTCTCTCCCTCTGTATCCTTGTGTCTCTCCATCTCCTCTCCACTCTTTCCTGGGAATAGCATTTAGTTTCCTCTTTTCCACATTATTGGCTGTGAGCTGTTTTCACAGCAACGAGTTCCATCTTCCTTTGTAGCTTCTTCATGTTTGGCTGAGTAACTGGGAGAGGTTTGACTCATTAAAGCTCATATGGCTGCTGTTCATTTCATGTATGTCAGTTTGCAGTGAAAGAAGTCATTTAGAAAAAAAAGAAAAACTTCTTCATGATATCACCATAAAATTTACCTGGAACGTGTGGGTCATGGCACTATAAAGGATAATTTTCATCTGAAGTAAATGCACTCATGATAGAAAAAAACTAAGTTTTGAAGAAAACCCAGGTAACATGAAAGAGCCCTGGATTATCATGTTGTCTTTCCTTATGCATACACACCTGTGGGAATATATTCACAAGATGAGCAAACCCTCCTTTACTAATTCTGCCCCAGGAGGGCAAGTCTTGCTTGAGAATCCCCTGACTCTGGATGCTGTGTCAGGCACAGAGGTGGGAAGCATTCCTGCCCTGGGTTACCTCTGAGCCAACCAGCATCAGTCTTTCTACTTGGTGGTCATCTGAAAAGATTCAAAAGAATTTGTTCTCTCAAAAGGTAGACAGCTATCTGCCCTGAATAAGAGTCTTTTGTGTAGCCTCGTTTAGAAGAAGAGGGACTAAATCATTTCTCGTTTACTTGTTTTCAAATTTTCTTTTTCTCAAACCCTCTCTGGAAAGCTATAGGATTCTTCATTTAAAAACGAACGCCATCCTTGCTTCATGCAAAGTTGTCTGTACATTGAAAATTGGTTTCTCTTAATTTTCTTTTGCAATCTCTGGGATTAAAAAATACAAGCTAAGACAAACTGGAGGTCAGGTTCATTAAAATGCTGTTACTTGCTGAGTGATTCTGAAGGTCTTTCTCTTGAATGATGGGTTATCACTGTTGAACTCAGCAGGAGACATATTCTCCCTTCTTCTCAGGGAATCTTCCTATGAGACACATTCATCTTGACTGCAGTTGCCTTTATCCAGACCCATTGCCTAGTCCTAGGTGCCTGTTCCAAAGAAGAGTGAATGCTCACATTTCAATTTTTCTATCCTGCCCAAATCTGTTCAACCCATTCTTTCAACTCTGCCAAGACTGGAATCCTTAGCCTTCTAAATATGTCTGTCTTGCTTTGACTTTGCATTTTTGGTTTCACATAATAGTTGCATGTGTGTGTATAAACAGTTTTGATACACCAACATGCTGTTTTCGTCTGATCAAGTATCTAAAATCTAGTGCTTAACAATCAAGGTAAAATCTCAAGACAAACAGTAGGCTCTGAAGAAGAAGCCATGAGTTCAAGGGGGCCAAATGTACATGAATTCAAAGTGGCCCACGAAGTATGAATTCCAAAGTTACATAGTTGCATATGTCCTGCTACTACGAGACTTTATCAGAAGTTAACTTCAAATCGAAAGCGACACAGGTGACAATTCATAGTTTTCAAGTCTGTGTTTTGTGGCTTATGAGCATAATATGAAATGATTGATGACCTCACTGATTGCATAAAAAATGATTTCAGGGTATCTTACACTGGTGCCTATTTCCATCATCAAATTAACCATGAGTTCATGTGTGATTGTTAAAGAAAACACAAGGCAGCATTTTGCAGTAATAGTTAATGGATTAGAATGGCATTAAATATTTTCCTCTTGGCAGACATAACATTTTATAGTTTGGCTTTAAAATAAAGGGTATTTTATATACACTGCAATTTCATCCAGTTATTTCTCAGACATTGGCACCTCTATTGGCTAGTTCAAACTTTATGTCATCAGCAGAAGAAAGTACATTTAACTTATTGTAATGTAATATTAGACAAATGTTTTTCACAGTCAACAGAAGCCATGAAAAATGAGAGTAAACCCAGTCTTCTATGGGCACCTTTCTGCATTTTTTGCAAATCTCTGTCCGTCTGTTATGTTTGTGTCTGTATTTGCTCCCTAACCAGTGAGAAGTCGAACAGTTTAAATCCATTTGTACCTGAATTGTTTTATCCTGTTTTAAAACATTTTAATTTATAATCAGACAAAAAGAACAGATGTAAGAGTTGTAATTTAATCATTTTATTGCTATCTTTGTATATTTTGAAGAATTAGGTATTGTACTCATGGGAAGTCGTATTTTATGCCTAGTTGGAAAAATGAATAATGTAATAATATGCAAAATGTAAAGTTTTAGAACTTCACTACTGAGTAAGGCATATAAACTAATGATCTGGTTTAGGTCCCCTGTGCACCATAATAAATATGGACTAAATTTGTCATTATAGCTTTAGACAGAGGTTTCAGGCAACAGATTTAATTAAATCCTTTTTTAATATTCATACTTCTAAACTGCATAATTCCCTTCCACTGTAAAACTGAGCGCTATATTAAAACAAACAAAAACGGCAGATTACTAAATGGATATTAGCGTGAAGTCAATAAGCATTTAATTCTGGAGAGAACTCAGCGAGGGAAGAGGAAACTTCACGGAGCTTGCTCAGGAGATCTGGGCTCAGATCTGTGAAGCTTGTACACAGAGGCTTTCTTCTGTTTTCACACTGACTTTTGTAAGGGAGGTTAATTAGTTATTTGTGGATTTCAGAAAGGACACAGGGACAATATGCAGGCCTTTTGTTGGCCATTGAAGAGTGATGATTAATGAAAAATATAATTCAGACTCTGTGAAGAAAACATTGATGACACTGTGGAAGTCCAGAATATCTAGATACTGATAGCTTTTAGCTAGGTTAAATAATAAAGTCCATTACCCCGTCTTTTCCTTTCTGTGAACCATAGCAGGGACTAGAATTCCCCCCAGTAACTATAATGTCTCCTCCTAGATATTATCACAGAGCAAATCTGGATGTTTATATCTCCTTTTTGGTGATTAAAATAATATTCTGAATGTTTTCATTGGAGCATTTCTTCTGTGGAAGGTCATATTATCCACAGAATAACTAAATATTAAATTTTTGGAAGAACTGTCTGACTAGTGTCATTAGCTTACTCGTGACCATCTATATTAAATAACCAAATCCAGCTCCACTTCCCCAAAGTCAAATTACCTATGGAATTTGTAAGTCTGCTTCAAAGCTGATTAAGTATTCCTTTACTATATTTTATCCACCTCTCCTGGATTTTTTTCTAGACACTATTTCTGCCCCTTTACTAACTTTCTCCATACCCACCAAATTGTAAGTTCACTGTCCTAATCATCTTCGTTTGTATCGCTGGTGCTTGGCAGATTTGGAATCAACAAATGTAGACTTAATGAATGGAATTGTATAGCACTGAATCAATACCACTGTGAAATTTTATATCATAATGAATCATGTAAAGCAGCTAATCTAACATCCAAATTATATGGATTACAATACTGTGGGTTAGAGTTTAGTTGACTTGTCCATGGTTATATAAACAATGACTAGTTAAGGACAACAGAGAAATTGGTGACAACTTTATTAGACACAAGAGATGTAAAGAAAAATAATTCATATTCTCTGCCCTAAAATAGTTCACTAGTCCACTAGTAAGACAATATAAGCACAGAAACAACTAAAAAACAATTAAAGACAATTCCAAACAATATAAGATTAAAAATCAAAATATAGACTTTAGAGTTAAGCCATCTAAACTATTACACAGGGAGGAAAACTGCAACGGAAGTTGACCTATCTGGGGAAGGTTTCATGGTCAGTGGTCATGATTTTAGCTGGACCTTGAAAGATAGGAGAGCTGAGCCATGAGCACTGTGTTCTGGCATAAGCTTTGACCTTTTCAGAAGGTTTTGCAAAGAAGCTATAGGAGAATAGAAGCATGCTATGCTTCTACCCCAGCCAGTACCCCTCCTGGCCCTGTTGGCTGGCACTCAAGGAGAGAAGTGAATACTCTCTTTTCTTACTACACTATATGGATCCAGTTCAGAGAAACTGACTATCCACTCTGAATTTTTGTCGTGAAACAAGTTCACAGTTGATAATATGGTCCTGAAGTCAGGAGAAATGGATTCATTTTCATTTTCTAGGACTACCTTTGAAGTTGTTGAGGGAGGATAATTATTTTCCCTCTTCAAAGTATTTTCTCACATCATTTTCCTGGAAATGACAGTCGAGCAGTGCCCCAGGTTGGCAAATCCAACCTTAGTTTGATAAATGCAATTCTGAACATAGCCCTGATTCACTGTTAGTTTCCATAGCTCAGAAAGCTTTGCAAAGTGAATTGTCACATATTTTTAGCAAACCACTTTTTCCTTCAACTTTAGAACCAAAAGAGAAAAGAGATGGTCCAAGAATTATTTCAAACTAGAAAACCAGCTTGGAGATGAAGATCCCATTTAATTTAGTGTCCTTAATTTGAGTGAAAAAATAAAGACATCTGGGCTCTTAATGACAGTTATCCACTTTGCTTGAGACAGACACAGGTACACTTAGAAACCAAACCAAGGGCATTTTCTCTGGAACCAGGTAAATATGTGTGCTAAAATACTACAGTTTTTCTTACAAAGTAACTTAGATTTCATACTTTGTTTTAAAAATATTTACTAATTTTTAATTACTAGATATCGCTTTGAAACAAATTTGCCCCTAAATTAAAGCAAAATTTGATCTCTTCACATTTACCTGAGCCTGAGCACTTCTGCCTCCAACTAAGAGTAACAGGGTCTGGGATTTACCTTCCACCTGAAAAAACAGAAAAGAGGCAAAATTACTTTCCAGGTTCCTGGAGATCAGGAAGGACGTGATTCCTGAGAGACAGGAAACAAAAGTGAACCCTACAATTACTTGTTTACAGAAACTAGGTCTCTGGAAGAGCCTGGAGGATCGCCCTGAGTTTAAGAAACAGAGCTGAGAGGGTGTAGAGACCTGGATGACTGGAATTCACAGGGCATAGAACCAGAGATGAGAGAGATGCACAGAGAAAGAAGTCCAGAAATTTGTAGAGTGGTATCCTTAAGCATTCAGCTGAACACTGCTTATGCTTGCATATGAATAAAGCAAGCCAAGGATGTGGCGAGAATTGTCTAAGAAAGAACTAGAGGTAACAGTGCCCAGTATTCAAATAGGACTGAAAACATTCCTGTTTCCCCTAGCCTGACTGGAAACTATCAAGACTCACAGAACATTCAGTAGAGTATACATAAGGAAAGTGATTCCTTATTAGGAAATAATTAATCCCACTCTGAGCGTTGTTCCAGTCCCACCTAACAAATCTTAAAAGCAAGACCCAAAAGCATCATATTGTTTCTAACTTACTTAACTGCATCTCAGAAAAAATGTCGGTAATATTTATATAAATACAGGTATACCCATGACCCAGCAATGTAAAATTCACAATGTCACATCCAGTCAAAAATACCAGACATGGAAAGAAGCAAAGAAATATAATCCACAACAAATAAGTAAATCAATTAAAATCTATGAACAACTGTCAAAATTAGGCGATAAGAACATTAAAGTGGTTATTATTACCCTATTCCAAATATTCAAAAAGTTAGTAGAGAAATGGGAGATATAAAAGAAACCTAAATATAACTTCTTCACATCAAAACTGCAATGTGGATAAGATTAACAGTAAATTAGACATTGCAGAATAAAATATTAGGAATTGGAAAACATAGCAATAGAAACTAAGATGAAAGAGAAAGAAGAGATTTGTAAGAATGGAATGAGGATCATTAAGCTTGGGGACAACTTATATACAATATACAATTAAGTCCCTTAATATAATGTATTAAGTCCCTTAATATACAATTAAGTCCCTGAAGGAGATGAGAGAAGGAAGACTGAAAAAATATTACAAACAATAATGACTGAAAAATTTCCAAATTTGATGAAAACCTACAGACCGACATCCAGCAGCCCAGTGAATTCCAATCACAAAAACATGAGGAAAACTATACCAAGACACACTATAATTGCTCAAAACCTGTGACAGAAAAAGTATTAAAAAACAGTCTGAGAAAGAATATCCAAAAAAAGAAAAAAAGCAGAGGCAGTGGACTTTAATGTGTTTTTTGAAATTCACTAACTTATTTTTGGCGGTGTTGGGTCTCTGCTGCTGCTCAGGCTTTCTCTAGCTGAAGCAAGCAGCGGCTGCTCTATAGTTGCAAGCATGCAGGCTTCTCACTGTGGGGCTGCTCTAGAGCACAGGCTCTAGGGCACAGGCACAATAGTTGTGGCACACAGGCTTAGTTGCTCTACAACGTATGAAACATTTCTAGATCAAGGATCACACCTTTGTCTCCAGCATTGGCAGGAAGACATTGTAACACTGAACCACCAGGAAAGCCAGAGGTCAGCTATATACACAGAAGAATAAATATAAGGATAAGAACATATTTCTCACGTGAATCATCATCTTTAAAACACAGGAAGTAAAATGTCATCAACCTAGGATTCTATACCCAGTGTAATGATACCCAGATATATTCACAAAAGAATGAACAACACCAGAAATAGCAACATGCGTAAATATATAACATTTTTTCCTGAATATTTAAATCTCTTTAAAAGACTGCTTGAGCAAAAAATATTTGCAATGTAGTGTGGAATTTATAGCATATATAAAAATGCTATCTTTGAAAAACCAGCACAAATTTCAGGAAGGGAGAAAAGAAGTATACTATTGAAAGCCTCTTTTACGTGAACTTGTATACTGTCACTTGAAGGTAGGCTTGATAAGTTGATGTGTGTGCTATAAACTCTAAAAAAATACAAAAATAACAAAACAAAGAATTATAGCTAATAAATCAACAAAAGAGATAAAGTAGAATCATAAAAACACCAGTTAATCCACAAGAAGGCAGAAAAAGAGGAAGGAGGGAACAAAGTGAAGATGAGATAAATAGAAGATGAATGGCAAGATGATGGATCTAAACCTAACCATATCAATAATCACATTTAATGTACATAGTTTTTAAAGAGTAGAGATTGTCACATTGGATAAGAAAGCAAGACCCAACTATATGGTACTTATAAGACACACACTTCAAATATAAAACCAAAATAGATTATAAGTAAAAATATGAAAAAGATATACTGTGCTAACACTATCAAAAGAAATATCATAAAAAGTAGATTTTAGAACAGAAAAATATGACCATGGGTAAAGATCTTTCATAATGAAAAAGAGATAATTTCATAAGAGGAGAAAACAATCCAAAATATAGATATAGTTAATTACAGAGCTTCAAAATATATAAAGCACAACTGACAGAAGTACACAGAAAAATAAACAAATCCACATTACAGCTGGAGATTTTGATACTTCTTCCTCATAGACAGAAAATCAGTATAGACGCAGAAGATTTAAACAACACTATCAGCCAACTTGACCTAATTGACACATATTTTTTAAAAAAAACCTCCGCTCAAGGATAGTAGAATACACATTCTTTTCAAGTGCACAGAGAATATTTATCAAAATAAACCATACTCAAATCCATAAAACAAAAAATTTTTTAAAGATTTAAATCATATAAAGTATATTCTTTGAACACAAGAAAGTTAAATCAGATATCATTAACAGAAGGACCTTTAGAAAAGTCTCAGATATTTGGAAACTGAATAGCATGCTTCAAAATAACACATGGTTTAAAGAAAACAGCAAAAGGAAGATTAAAATGTATTATAAATGAATGTGAAGTCAAGTGGGCCTTAGAAAGCATCACTATAAACAAAGCTAGTGGAGATGATGGAATTCCAGTTGAGCTATTCCAAATCCTGAAAGATCATGCTGTGAAAGTGCTACACTCAATATGCCAGCAAATTTGGAAAACTCAGCAGTGGCCACAGGACTGGAAAAAGTCCACTTTCATTCCAATCCCAAAGAAAGGCAAAGCCAAAGAATGCTCGAACTACCGCACAATTGCACTCATCTCACACGCTAGTAAAGTAATGCTCAAAATTCTCCAAGCCAGGCTTCAACAGTACGCAAACTATGAACTTCCAGATGTTCAAGCTGAATTTAGAAAAGGCAGAGGAACCAGAGATCAAATTGCCAACATCTGCTGGATCATCAAAAAAGCAAGAGAATTCCAGAAAAACATCTATTTCTGCTTTCTTGGCTATGCCAAAGCCTTTGACTGTGTGGATCACAATAAATGGTGGAAAATTCTGAAAGAGATGGGAATACCAGACCACCTGACCTGCCTCTTGAGAAACCTATATGCAGGTCAGGAAGCACAAGTTAGAACTGGACGTGGAACAACAGACTGATTCCAAATAGGGAAAGGAGTACGTCAAGGCTGTATATTGTCACCTTGCTTACTTAAATTATATGCAGAGTACATCATGAGAAGCGCTAGGCTAGAAGAAGCACAAGCGGGAATCAAGATTGCTGGGTGAAATATCAATAACCTCAGATATGCAGATGACACCACCCTTATGGCAGAAAGTGAAGAGGAACAAAAAGCCTCTTGATGAAAGTGAAATTGGAGAGTGAAAAGGTTGGCTTAAAGGTCAACATTCAGAAAACGAAGATCATGGCATCTGATAGTCTTTCCCATCACTTTGTGGGAAATAGATGGGGAAACAGTGGAAACAGTGTCAGACTTTATTTTGGGGGGCTCCAAAATCACTGCAGATGGTGATTGCAGCCATGAAATTAAACGGCACTTACTCCTTGGAAGGAAAGTTATGACCAACCTAGATCGCATATTAAAAAGCAGAGACATTACTTTGCCAACAAAGGTCCGTCTAGCCAAGGCTATGGTTTTTTCCAGTGGTCATGTATGGATGTGAGAGTTGGACTGTGAAGAAGGCTGAGTGCCAAAGAATTGATGCTTTTGAACTGTGGTGTTGGAGAAGACTCTTGAGAGTCCCTTGGACTGCAAGGAGATCCAACCAGTCCATTCTGAAGGAGATCAGCCCTGGGATTTCTTTGGAAGGAATGATGCTAAAGCTGAAGCTCCAGTACTTTGGCCACCTCATGCGAAGAGTTGACTCACTGGAAAAGACTCTGATGCTGGGAGGGATTGAGGGCAGGAGGAGAAGGGGATGACAGAGGATGAGATGGCTGGATGGCATCACCTACTTGATGGATGTGAATTTGAGTGAACTCCAGGTGTTGGTGATGGACAGGGAGGCCTGGCATGCTGCAATTCATGGGGTTGCAAAGAGTCAGACATGACTGAGCGACTGAACTGAACTGAACTGATAGCCTGTTAAATGTACAATAACATTATATCTGAAAAAAAGTTAAAAAATACTTTACTGCTTAAAAAAAAAAAAATGCTGGCCATCCTTTTAGCCTCCAGAGTCACAGTGGTAACATCAAAGATCACTGATCACAGTTCATGATAGCACATATAAAAATAATGAAAAGTTTTGAAATATTGCCAGAATTATTAAATGTGACTACTACTACTAAGTCGCTTCAGTTGTGTCCAACTCTGTGTGACCCCATAGACAGCAGCCCACCAGGCTCCCCCATCCTTGGGATTCTCCAGGCAAGAACACTGGAGTGGGTTGCCATTTCACACAGAGGCACAAGTGAGCAAGTGCAAAAATTAGTATATATTATGTTTGCATTTATACAAAACTCTAGGAATGCAAATTAGCATGTAGTGATAGAACAGGAGTTGCCTGGGGATGAAAGTCAGTGGTCAAGGAGAGGGTGAAAGTAATATGTGACAAAAGGGCCCAGGGAAACTTTGTGGGTGATGGATATATTTATTATTTTCAGTGTGCAGGTTTCACAGGTGTATACACGTGTCAAACTTGTCCAACCAAAAAGTTGATTACTTTTTTAACTTAGAATATTTCATACAATTGGTGCCAGTTTTTATCCCTGTGTTGATAGTCTGTCCAATATAAAATAGATGTGAAAACACAATGCTTTAAATTAATGGCACTTTATCACCATCAAAAGATATTTATCAATGTTTGCCAGTGTTGCCAATATTATATAGAGATAACATGGTACATATATGTATGTATGATAAGCATCCTCTATTTCTAGTTTTTTAATTTAATTGGAGTACAACTGAATTACAATGTTCTGTTTCAGGTGTGCCACAAAGTGATTTAGTTTTGCATATGTATATTCTTTTTTTCAGATTCTCATATAGAGTACCGCAGAATATTGAGTAAAGTTCCATGTGCCATACAGTAGGCCTTTGTTTATTATCTAACTTATATACAGTAGTGTGTATGTGTTAATCCAAAGTTCCTGATTTATCCCTCCTCCTCACATTTCCCCTTTGATAATCTTAAATTTTTCTCATTATCTGTAAATCTGTTTCTCTTTTGTAAATAACTTCATTTGTATCATTGTTTGAAATTAGATCCCACATATGAGCGGTCAGATCAGTCGCTCAGTCGTGTCCGACTCTTTGCGACCCCATGAACTACAGCATGCGAGGCCTCCCTGTCCATCAACAACTCCCGGAGTTCACTCAAACTCACGTCCATCAAGTCGGTGATGCCATCCAGCCATCTCATCTTCTGTTGTCCCCTTCTCCTCCTGCCCCCAATCCCTCCCAGCATCAGAGTCTTTTCCAATGAGTCAACTCTTTGCATGAGGCCAAAGTACTGGAGTTTCAGCGTTAGCGTCCGTCCTTTCAAAGAACACCCAGGGCTGATCTCCTTCAGAATGGACTGGTTGGATCTCCTTGCAGTCCAAGGGACTCTCAAGAGTCTTCTCCAGCACCACAGTTCAAAAGCATCATTTCTTCAGCTCTCAGCTTTCTTCACAGTCCAGCTCTCTCATCCATACCTGACCACTGGAAAAACCATAGCCTTGACTATCATATGATATTTGTCTTTCTCTGACTTATTTCACTTATTATGATAATCTGTAGGTCCATTCATGTTGCTGCAAATGGCACTATTTCATTCATCTTTATGGCTGAGTAATGTTCCATGGTATATATGTACAACATCTTCTTCACCCGTTTCTCTGTCAGTGGATATTTAGGTTGCTTCCTTGTCTTGACTATTATAATAGTGCTGCAGTGAACATTGGTGTGTGTGCATTTTTTGAATTACGGTTTTCTCTGGATATATGCCAGGAAGTGTGATTGCTGGATCGGATGGTAGTTCTTTAGTTTTTTTGAGGAACCTCCCTACTGTTTTCTCTAGTGGCTGTTCCAATTTACATTCCCACCAACAGTGTAGGAGGGTTCCCTTTCTCCACATCCTCTCCAGCATTTATTGTTTGTAGATTTTTTGATGGTAGTCATTCTGACCAGTGTGAGGTGATACCTCATTGTAGCTCTGATTTGCATTTCTCCAATAATTCGTGATCAAACCAGGCAATTCTAAAGGAAATCAGTCCTGAATATTCATTGGAAGGATTGATGCTGAAGTTAAAACTTCAATACTTTGGCCCCTGATGTGAAGATTTGACTCATTGGAAAAGACCCTGATGATAGGAAAGATTGAAGGCAGGAGAAGGGAATAACAGAGGATGAGATGGTTGGATGACATCACCAACTTGATGGACATCAGTTTGAGCAAGCTCTGGGAGTTGGTGATAGACAGGGAAGCCTGGCGTGCTGCAGTCCATCGGGTCGCAAAGGGTCGGACACTCCTGAGCGACTGAACTGAATAACTAGTGATGTTGATCATCTTTTCATGTGCTTTTCAGCCATCTGTGTGTCTTCTTTGGAGAAATGTCTGTTTAGACCTTCTGCCCATTTCTTGATTGGGTTGTTTGTTTGTTTGTTTTTTTATATAGAGCTACATGGGCTGTTTATATATTTTGGAAATTAATCCCTTGTCGGTTGCTTTGTTTGCAAATATTGTCTCCCATTGTGTGAGTTGTCATTTCATTTTGTTTATGGTTTCCTTTGCTGTGCAGAATCTTTTAAGTTTAATTAGGTCCCATTTGTTTATTTTTGTTTTCATTTTCATTACTCTAGGAAGTGGATCAAAGAAGATACTTCTACGATTTATGTTAAAGAGTGTTCTGTCTATGTTTTCCTCTAAGAGTTTTATCATGTCTGGCCTTACATTTAGGTCTTTGATCCATTTTGAGTTTATTTTTGTGTAGGGTATTAGACGAGTTGGTTACTTTAAATATATGCAGTTTATCATTTATTATACCCTCATAAGATTGTTAGGAATATTTAATGGTTAACTCACTGATGATTTAGAAGTAGCTCAAGAAATGTAGACAGTTGAACATTTTAGGTAACATTCTCAAGATATAGAACAGGCTATTTTTAACATTCTTAGAAGGTCTAACTATGAGGTTCACTTTCTATACTGGTCATTTGAGTTCTACTATCTAGCCTTGTATTTCTTTCTCATTAATTTAGGGAGAACTTTGATGATTTTTAGGGGCTTCCCAAGTGGTGCTAGTGGTAAAGAGCCTGCCTGCCAGTGCAGGTAAACATAAGAGATGCAGGTTCAACCCCTAGGTTGGGAAGATCCCCTGCAGGAGGGCATGGCAACCCACTCCAGTATTCTTGCCTGAAGAATTCCATAGACAGAGGAGTCCACAGGGCCACACAGGACTGAAGCGACTTAGCATGCATGTTGCATGATTTTGTAGCCATCTGTGTGTGTGTGTGTGTGTGTTTATTCACTCCAGTATTAGGCAATATCAAGTTTTAAAACATTGATGGATAGAAATAAGATGGCAGTTTTAAGAGTATACAGATGTGGAGTCAAGTTTCTGGAACTCAGACTTGAAATGCTCAAATATGGTTATTTATCCCTATGACTTTTATTATTATTTTTTTCCATTCCACAAATGCATTTTATTTATTTATTTTTTTTAATTTTTACTTTATTTTACTTTACAATACTGTATTGGTTTTGCCATACATTGACATGAAACCACTACGGGTGTATACAAGCTCCCAATCCTGAATCCCCCTCCCACCTCCCACCCCATATCATCTCTCTGGATCATCCCCATGCACCAGCCCCAAGCATCCTGTATCCTGTATCGAATATAGACTGGCACTTCATTTCTTACATGATAGTATACATGTTTCAATGCCATTCTCCCAAATCATCCCACCCTCTCCCTCTCCCTCAGAGTCCAAAAGTCCATTATATACATCTGTGTCTCTTTTGCTGTCTCGCATACAGGGTCATCATTACCATCTTTCTAAATTCCGTATATATAGAGCTGCCTTACGACCCAGCAATCCCACTGCTGGGCATACACACCAAGGAAACCAGAATTGAAAGAGACACATGTACCCCAATGTTCATCGCAGCACTGTTTATAATAGCCAGGACATGGAAACAACCTAGATGTCCATCAGCAGATGAATGGATAAGAAAGCTGTGGTACATATACACAATGGAGTATTACTCAGCCATTAAAAAGAATACATTTGAATCAGTTCTAATGAGATGGATGAAACTGGAGCCGATTATACAGAGTGAAGTAAGCCAGAAAGAAAAACACCAATTCAGTATACTCCCTATGACTTTTAGACTTTGTTACTTATTTTTAAAATATGGTGAATGAAAGATGGTCAGCTTCTGATTCTAGAATGAGGAGTTATGGTGTAAGAGTGAGAGCTATCACTGAAAAATGTTTCTCAATTCAGGACTACAGGGAATAGTGCCAACCAGTGTAATGAGATTCAGAGTTCCCACCTGTGTTCAGAATAAGCTTTAGTAGGGGCCAGCTGATGAGAGCCCAGCTTTGAGGACTATTTGAAAGGTAATGATTCTGCTACAAATGTTCCATAGCCTTACTCATTTCTATAGCATGCCTATATTCTGTCGTCCATGTCACAAAGACCTTGACTGGAATCACCCCAACATACAGCACATATGGAATTAAACAAAACATCCTGAAGACCCACATCCATGTCATCTCACAGAGTCCACCCTGAATCAATCAAGTCTCTTCTGAGGACTACAGTGTGAATGTTTTAAAAATGTTGTTCATCTTTGCAGTGTCCATCTCCTGGAAACTTACATCCATTTAATTTCATTTCACCACTGAACTTTCCCTGCCTGGAAGCTAATCTTCTTCTACCTCTCATTGACTTATTCTAATCAGTAAAAGGTTTTTTCTTCCCCAGTTTTCCTCTTTGTAAAAAAATACTAATGGTGTTGACTCAGTATTTACTAGAGACAGTAACAGCATTTTTACATGCATGGTCTTTTAGGGAGAGGGGAGATTGCATGAATGGTACCAAAAACAAAATAGGTCTCTGGTTTTCTGAATTTATCCTCATGAAAGACCATCGGATGGAGTTTGAGTGAGAATCTGTGCTCCTGCTTTCCATGATCTGCCATCGCCTCTATGTACTTTGGATAAGCTTTATAGCTCATGGGTTATTCTCTTTTCCCTTTCAACCCAGCGTGTTGGTACATTATCATAGGTTCCCGTCTTAATTCATAAAGGTAACTAGATATTTTCCCTACTGTAAGAAAAAAAAGTGAATTTGATGAAAGCAAACTAAGGAGTTCTATTCTCTTCTCGATGGGCTTGGCAGCATTAACATTAATGGAAGCTACGAGTGCATCAAGAAGCAAGTTCATCCCTAAGATGTAAGAGCTCCAGCTATTTGAAATTAGCCTTTGTGGGTCTCCTGAGTTCTGCAGCACCAGGGGCTAATTCTTATTCTTTTTCATCTCTCTCCTTTCTTCACTGGGCACTGATGCCTCATTACCACTGTTCCTCCCATTCTGCAGAGCCGAGTCTCTGACACTCGCCCAATCAGGAGCTTGTAAGCATCATCACTTGGTTGTCCCAGTGCTGGGTGGGGAAACATGGGGTAGGAGCTGGGGTTTTGACTTTTTCACTTGTTCTGTCACTTCAGTCTTTATTTTCTTAACTAAATGTGATGCTACCTGGTGGGGGGGGAAATGTATAGAGACCTCAGTTCAACAGAAGAGATACTGTGTGATCTTTTAAGTCACTTCCTGATACCAAGTTAGTGACAGCTATTTGCATTTCACTTCCTGTTTTAGCAACAGGTCATAATGGCCCCTCCCAAACCAATGTTTGAAATAAGAACCCAGCAAGAGAAAGAAATGAATTCAAAGACTCTCTTAAGCTGAACAATATAAATTTATTAATGAAAAGGAAATGGTATTTTAAACTGCTTCTATCTGCCAACCCTGGGTTTATCTTGCCAGAATTGCATGAATCTCCTTGGAAAGTTAACTATGCTCTTTTTGTGGTATGGAATGACTAGATAATTCCATTTACCTTGCCTGGAAGATGAACTTTCATGATATTCCTCTTCATTAACTCAGCATTGTTCCCAAGCTTCACTGACAAAATACCCTTTACAAACTCATGAAATACATTTTTTTCTATCTTTTGTGTGTGTGTGTAAAAACAGAGCGTTATTTCTGGCCAAGGCCCACAGTTAGAGATGTTTTTGAATGTCAAAAACAAAAGCAAAAAACTTGCATGATTCTATCCTTAAGTAAGTTAAAACTCTGAAAAAGAAGTTTTAAAATAAAACCATTGATTATTCATGTTGATTGCTATGAAGTAATAGTTATAAGAGCAATTTCATTTCCTATCTCTATAACCTTCCAACACCTTGCTGAAAAATGAGACCTGACTTTCAGGCATGTTTCTGTCCTCAACAGTATCAAACTTAACTTCATTTGACTACTAGGGTTAGTGACCCTGAAGCTAGAGAACATT
Source organism: Budorcas taxicolor (assembly GCF_023091745.1). NCBI lineage: Eukaryota > Metazoa > Chordata > Mammalia > Artiodactyla > Bovidae > Budorcas > Budorcas taxicolor. The sequence goes on from NC_068930.1 coordinate 47,963,216, forward strand.
TTATCCAAATATTGGGCTATTAATTAGTAAGGAACTAGGAAAAATGGTTGGAGGAAATGGTTTAGATCAAGGTTTTTCCTTAAGGTTTTACCTGAGGATTCAAGGCAACAGACTACAGGAGCAGCTTACAGTTTTTTTCCAGTAGATAACCACTCTTTTTATCTTTACCCTGTGTGCTCTCAAAATCAAAAGTAAGACATATGTAGAGAACCTCTGACTTGTTGGGGGAGAGGGTCATATCTGTGTCCTGATGCTCAGTTGGTGGGTGTTGATGCTTGCCTCCCCCATCACCCCTGGATGCTTCCTAAGTCACTGGTTGTTGTTGTTGTTGTTTAGCCAATAAATCGTGTCTGACTCTATGCCACCCCATGGACAGTGGCCCTCTGTCTCCTCTGTCCATGGGATTTCCCAGGCAAAAATACAGGAGTGGGCTGCCATTTCTTTCTCTGGGGGATCCTCCCGACCCAGGGATTGCACCCACGATTTCTGCATTGGCAGGTGGGTTCCTTACCATTGAGCCACCAGGGAAGCCCAAGTCATGAGTGTATTTGATTAAATGGTATCCTTATAGTTGAAAGAAGCCAATAGACACCCCTAACAACACAGAACTATGGCTGCCCTGCAGCACCAGGATTGTCAAGCAAAATTAAATCTTTATGAAATAGCAGATGTTTTGCAGATTACCAGTGGCAGGACAGATTGGCACTAGAACCAGTAGAGTGGTTGTTCCTTCATTCTGGGGAAACTATGAGGCAGACAAATCACAATGGAGTTGTGGTTTTGCTTTTGTTTTTGTCACTAAACATGTGTGATGACATGAAGAGAAGCTGTTGAGGAAGAGAGGTGAGACAAGATGCCTACTTTGGAGGAGTCTTAGACTGGAGGGATTAAATATAGAACCAAAAGCACAGTGTTAGCTCCAGAACTTCTAGACCCCTGTTAGTCGATTCAGTCATGTCCAACTCTTTGCTCACCAGAGTTGAGCAAAGAGTTGGACTGTAGCTCGCCAAGCTCCTCTGTCCATGGAATTCTCTAGGAATTCTGGAATGGGTTGCCATGCCCTCCTCCAGGGCATCTTCCCAACCCAGGGATCAAACCCCGGTCTTCTGCATTGCAGGTGGAGTCTTTACCATCTGAGCCACCAGGGAAGCCCCTGTAGACCCCACGGAAGGCTGACCCTAACTCACTGCCTTGAGGAGGTCCTTGGTGTCTACTTATACCGTGACTTACTTGCCTTGAGTACATTTGTTCCAGTTATTCCTGTGAGCTAGAAGTAGTTGTCTGTGAAAATCAATCTCTGTTCAAGATGAATAAGGCCAGATCTCTTTTCTTCTATAGCCCATATCGTCATCAGTGTTTCAGATTTCAAGTAAAAATGGTCACATCGTATTTCTTTTTTAAAATGATAAACATGATGATTGTTTTACTTTTCGTGCAAATTCATCTAGATGAGTTCATTTAGCTTAATGTAATCTTTTTTTTTTTTTCAAAAAAAAAGCTTTACGAGGGGGAAAGCAATTAAAAATAAATGAAATCATCCCTTTCAAAAATTAATTTTGAATTATTGAGTGACATTAATTATTCTGACTGAAATATGAAACTGGGCAACCTGATCCTGCAGCCTCCTGGGAAGGCTACTGGATGCCTCCTGGTGACTCGGCTAGAGTCTGCCCCAGATGTCACGTGGGGCCCCGGGGTACCTAAACGCACAGCACTGTGTGCCAGGACACTGCCCCCCAACACACCCTACTTCTCGTGTGTTCGCTAGCTCTGCAAAGCCAGGAGGCTGGAGGGGAGAAGCAGTGGAGATTGGTCAGAAAGCCCCTGCCGGGGAGAAGGAAAAGAAAAGAAAAGTCACTTCTTGTTGAGTCAGTGATGCCCCACTGTTCAGCCGCTCCCTCTCTCTGTTCACATTTGTGCTCAAAGTGGCTCAGCGCATCCAGCTGAGCACCCTCTTTATCACCGCCCACATTCTGCCTTCCCCACTCCCCGAAACCTGTTGTCTTTTCTACCCTCCGCTGGCACAGACACCCTTTTCACCTCTCCAATTACATCCACTTCCAAACAGATGTTCTGTGGCAAAGTTACAAAGCACTTACGTCATTTTTTAAAATTAATGAAATTCTCCCTTAGAGGGATTTTTGTTCTTCTGGCTTTAAAAGATAATATTGCTGGAAAATAAATATACTTATTTTTAAAATCTTTGTTTGCCATTTGTGGGTCCACAGTGTAGGGTGTGCAGGGTGTTTTCAGTGTGATGTCTTATTTAAGGATAGCATTTCCATTTTAGAAAATGCAAGTTACAGTTAGAACATGTATCTGCCAAGATTAGATGAAATCTACGCCGCCCCCCCAACTAAAAAAGTAGATGACTTCAATTCTTCAGGTCCTGTTTAACCCATTAAAAACATGTTTATTTATCAGTCACATTGAAATAGAAGAAATCAATAACCAACGTCCATGAATAAATTTGTAACCCAAGTAAAGAAAACTCAGAGAACAAAATTCATTTTTAGGGCATTATAGCTGACCAAGCTATGTCTATAATAATGTTTACTTTGGAATTAATTTTGAAATAGTTAGCATGGGGATAGCTCTAAGTTTACTCACATATTCTATGTCCTAAAATGAGAAATATGAGGTTTCTTACACTCACAATTTTTAACAAGGTAGGATCATTGGGAAAAGTATTGGGATTTCGTAATTTTCCCCCTCCTTTCTTTCTCCTGTTAGTTACTTGGAAGAAAAACAAGGGGTATGAAAATCCCATCAACCCCCAAACCTTTAAGAGCTTGCTGTTTTTGTTTCATATTTTATAATTCTAGATACAGTAGAGATATAGCAGCAATGTGAGATAATTGAAATTTTAATTCCAGATGTATTTTAATGAGTGACTACTGTGTATCAGTCACTCATGAAAATTGAAGCTGAAATTCCAATACTTTGGCCACCTCATGCTAAGAGTTGACTCAGTGGAAAAGACCCTGATGCTGGGAGGGATTGGGGGCAGGAGGAGAAGGGGACAGCAGAGGATGAGATGGTTGGATGGCATCACCGACTCGATGGACATGAGTTTGAGTGCACTCCGGGAGTTGGTGATGGATGGGGAGGCCTGGCATGCTGCAATTCATGGGGTCGCAAAGAGTCGGACACGACTGAGCGACTGAACTGAACTGAACTGTGTGTCAGTAGGCTTCCGTGGTGGCTCAGTGGTAAAGCATCCACCTGCCAAGCAGGAGACACAGGTTCAATCCCTATGTCGGGAAGATCCCCTGGAGCAGGAAATGGCAATCCACTCCAGTATGCCTGCCTAGGGCATTCCATGGACAGAGGAGCCTGGCGGGCTACAGTCCACAGGGTTGCAATGAGTCGGACACGCTTAGCCACTGAACGCCCATGCGCTGTGTTTCAGTCAGTGTAGATTTACGTATGGGTCAAATACAAGGCAGAGAGATTGAGCAATGGGCCCAGATTCTCCCCACTGTAAGTGGAGAACAGGGCTCCAGTCAGACAGGCAGATTCCAGAGCATATACTCCTGGCCTTGCAAATCCTGCCTCTCAGAGAAGTCACCTTGAGACCATTAGAAACTCTGGAACTGGGTCTGACATAGGAAGCAGAGCTCCTCTGAGGACATAGGAGCAGTGGGATACTGGGATCTGAAGGCAACCCTCTCCTCTCTCCCTTGTTGCCAAGAAGATTGAGGTCCTGAGATAATGGGTTTGTTCAGCATATCTCGTTGTCTCTTTTCCAACCTCATATCCCTGAGTCCCCTAATGTGTGCTCTGTGGACAGTTTGCAACCTCCTAACCACACCTGAAAATGTCTCCCTCCTTTTTTGTCAGTACCACATTCTGCTCCTGTTTCAGTAGTGTCTCCTGATGCTCTACAACCACCCCCAAGCCCTCTAATTCCTGTACTGCAGTCCCATAGTGTTCGTGTGTCTCACGTGGAGTGTACCACACTTCCACGACTTTGACTGGCCTGGTGTGTCTGTCTCGACCATCCATCTCCCTTTTATCCATCAGGTTAATACTATCCATCCTTTTGTACCTGCTTCTATGAAGACTTTCTTACCCCGAGAGCCAGAGTTCGTGATTTACCTCTTTGTCAAAAAAATCTGTCCATCCTTCAAGTTCCAATTCAGTCTTTCTACTTTATGATGCCTTCTTTGACCTCAAGGCTTGCAGGTTTCTTCTGAACCTCAGTGTTGTATTTTGTAATACACACAGTGCTATGTGTGTATTTTTATGATGACACTTTTCTTATTTCTTATATGGTAATTATATATGTGCTTGTCTTATCACCTCCACCTGTCAGATTCTAAATTCCTTAAGGCCAGAAACATACTCTCTTTCTCTTTCATAATCATTATCACCTAGTAGGATCTATCTCATGACTCATGATGCTTTCATGGGGTCCATGAAACCAAAGTATGCTAAGCTATAAAAAAAAAAAAAAAAAAAAAAAACTTTAAAAAAGGCCTGGCAGACCCAAATTTGTAAAATAGGGACTTATCCACTGAATCTGTACCCATGTGAAAAATAGTTATTTTCTGTATGTCATTGACAGCATCTTCAACCAATGAAAACCACTCAGCATCAGCTTGAAGGGCAATTGTTGAGCATCTCTGTGTTAATTTCCTTAGTTCCTGACACTTTGTAGGGGCCCCCAAATATTTGTAGAAGGAATTAATTGCTAAATAGCATGATAAAACTACAGAGAACTTTCTACAGATAATTATGTTTATGTTCTATGTGATTGGGTAGAGGTTAACATCCTCAGTACTGCCCTAAATTTCCTGTTGGTAGGCTGAGTGGCAACATGGAAAGAAGAAAGACAGGAACCCTAGAGAGGTGAGGATGGTGAGGATGGCAGGAGAGGACCTTGTGTCCACAGTTGTATTTCAAGCAGGAATACTGCCTGGTTCAGGAACCATATTCTTAGCTTCCTGGGATTATGGATCTCAGTAGTTTAAAAGCATTGTTGCTATTGGAAGATTAGAACAAAATAGAAATAAAGAATTCAAGCCGTTATGTGGTTTTGTCAGCCCTCAAACCTCAGATTTCATTTTAAAGAACAGAGACTTTCAGAATTTAAGTTATTTAAAATAGCCAATTTTAAAAAAATTCAGTCATTTAGGACTTATTTTGAGTACCTGTTTGGTTAAAAAATTATAAGATACCAAAAGGAAATATTTCTTTATCCAAATTCCTAAAGAATTTGCTCTTTAATACATTCTGGAAATTATTACAGTGCAGAGCAAAATGTAAGACACAGCATGAGAACTGAAGGGACAAAAATGAACCATAAACATTGAGAAGAGATGGGGCTGCAAGGAAGAGTTCACAGAAGAGGGTGCATTGAGACTGGGTCTTAAGGGATGGGTAGGAGTTTACTAGATAAAGAGCCATTCCAGGTAAAGGGAACATTAGATAAAGTGGTACCAAGATGACAAAGGGCAATACATAATTGTCTGTGGCCCAACAGTTAGGTTTGTGCTAGGCAAGAAGCAGTATTGGGACTTAATTTAAGAGCACTAGCCATTATAGTGGCTTCCCAGGTGGCTGAGTGGTAAAGAATCTCCCTGCCAATGCGGGAGACACAGGAGACTCGAGTTCAATCCCTGGATTGGGAAGATCGCCTGGAGAAGGGAATGGCAACCCGCTCCAGTACTCTTGCCTGGAAAATCCCATGAACAGAGGAGCCTGGCACGCTACAGTCCAGGGGGTCGCAAAGAGTCAGACATGACTGAGCATGCACAGCCACACCACTATAGGCTAAGGAGTTCACACTTTATCTGATTGGCAATGAAAAGTCAGTGACTCTCTTTAAGGAATGGTATAAACTTAGCAATACTAAGAGAAGTTCAGTTTGGTTGTGGTGCAGGCAATGGATTATCAGAGAGAGATGGGAGTCAGGAAGATTTAGGAGCTATTTCAGTAGTGTTTATGGAAGTAAAAGGTCAGGACTAGAGCCAGGGCAGTGGACTTGGATTAAAAAGGAGTAGTTGAGGGCTTGGGTACTGATTTTATATTATAGAGAGAACTCAAACTTCACCTCAAGTGTCAATTCTGGACTCTGACCTGGAAAGTGCGGTACCATGAACAGAAATATGGGCCAAAAGAGATGATTTCCCTTTTAATTCTGATTTCATTTGAAAAGACCCTGATGCTGGGAAAGATTGAAGGTGGGAGGAGAAGGGGATGACAGAGGATGAGATGGTTGGATGGCATCACCGACTTAATGGACATGAATTTGAGTAAACTCCAGGAGTTGGTGAAGGACAGGGAGGCCTAGTGTGCTGCAGTCCATGGGGTCACAAAGACACGACTGAGCAACTGAACTGAACTAATTTTATCAATCAAGCATTCCCCTTTCCAGTGCATATGCCCTTTTGTTATAGGTTTTGAATAAAGTCAAAAAGTAGCACAAGAGAACTTCATTGTTAGCTGGGAAGCCTAGTGCCCTATTTAGATCTTGAACCAACAGAATGAGAACTAAGAATCCAGGGTCTTGCCGAGCATCCCCATAACCATCCATGCTTCCTATACAGCCAGTGTCTACCCTACTCTATACACACCTAGCTTGATTCACTAAACTGCAGTCTTTAAAAGAATGAAGAAAAACATGAGAGGCAGACATGTTGCTTTTTATGGTGATACTTTGGCTTATTGCACTTTTAAAGGGAATTTTGCTCTCAGGAAATCCAATTCTCCTTGAGCCCCATAGATGCCCATTCTCCCTTCACAAGGCAGACACAGTACAAGCAGGGCTACTGTCCATTTTGCCACTGCTCTTTTTGCCAGCTTTTCCCATCCCTTAACTCAACTCCTGGGACGGAGAGATTAGTTATTTTCCATGGCTTATTTGCTCCTTGACCCTTTTCTTAAATCTCCCAACTCTGGGGCCAGTGGTAATCCTGACTTTGTAAGGTGGACGACTGATCCGTTGGGAGTTGAGCTACTAAGAGTCGATGCATTTGGTCGAGGCTACCCCACCCTCACAGGATAAGAAGCTTTGTATGAATTTATGGAACAACTATACGATCTGCTCACTGCAAAAGCTGTTCCTGACATTTTCTTTATTGATAAATGAATTTGTGTTTACCTTTGGTCACTGGCTGATGTCAGGAGCATGATAGGACCTGGTAGAGTGTTCTGGAAAGGCTAAAGACTGGGGAGGGGCAGATAAGGGGAGAAGGGGAGATCACAAGTCCAGAATGATTTGAGCTCGGCAGCTGTCAGACTTTGAAATCACACTTTCCCTGTTCCTCCTGGCCTCACACAAAGCACGTGGTTGAGGAGCCGCTGAGTGAGAAATGCACACTTTGAAATGCTTGCCTTGGTGAGAAGGAGGGTCCTGGGCTTTTTGTTGGAATCTCACTCTCAGCAGAGAGGGACTGAGGTTACAGCAACTCTTTAAACCTGGAACCATTTTTGTTCAGAAATGTGACATGATTTGCTGGTGGTGACAACTGACTTGACAATGACCAGTGATTTAGGTCTGCCTTTAATAAGCGAATTAATCTGAGCTAAAACATAGTGATCTGTCATGTTTAGAGATACCTCAACATCTGGCTGACTTGTCCTCTGTCAGCCTAGTTTGTCCTGTGCAAATCTTCTGTCAAGTGTGGAAAAGAACTGTGGGGAGAAAATTACATGGCAGTTTTAGAGTTAGTGATGAATTTTTCTCCCAACATACCAGCTGTGCCAGCAACACTATTTTTCATGGCATTAATCAAATATCTTGCCTGCAGCACCTTCACTTTCCCAAAGGCTAAAAGATGAATCTGTCAGAAAATTTCACTGGGATTTGCCAACAGCTTTTCTAAGCTCAAATACTAGTCCAGGCACCTTAGAAGTTCGAGTAAGGCTTTTAGGGATAGCCTTGGGGAGTTAAAAGCTGTGTAGGGTAATTTTCCTTTACACTAAACAAAAAATCGAAGCCTCCATTGCAGCCAGCATGATCAAGTTCTCACGTCTGGAAAAGAGCCAAACACTCAAGCTTTATTAATGTATTCCATTTACTGACTCATAGCAAAGTACTTATTTTTAGTTGGAATTTTGAAATTGGCAATGTACAAGAGCAATTGAAGGCCATGGAATGGACTCATGGCTTCCTCCTCAGGAAAGAGAATTCCAGATGGGAAGAAATTCAGACAAACACACACACACACACACCCCTACCTTCTCACAGAGATGCTGCCCACAGCTTCAAGTATTGGCTGAGATTAAGGGAATGGCTACCCACTCCAGTATTCTTGCCTGGAGAACTCCATGAACAGAGGAGCCTGGCAGGCTACAATTCATGGGGTCGCAAAGACATGACTGAGTGACTAACAAGATCTGTACAATTTTTACCACCTGTAGTTTTTCTATATCTCTCCTGCTTCCAAAATAAACATGGCACAATTGCTTTGCACTCTTCAGAAGTAATGTGCTCTCTTGTTCTTTTTCAAATTTAATAGATATTTCAAAGTAACTGCTAAAGACCCTAATATTTGCTGTGAATGAATGGGTGGAAATTCATGTTACACTAACCTAAAGCATATGTAGTTATTAAGATAAAGAGCTATCAAATTAGACATCTTGTTAAGAGTGAGTTTTACAGTATCTTCTCATTCTTGTTGACTGTGAAAAGAAATTGTTAGCTGCTCAGTCGTATCGGACTCTTTGCAGACTTCATGGACTGTACCATGCCAGGCTCCTCTGTCCATGAAATTCTCCAGGCAAGAATACTGGAGTGGGTTGCTATTCCCTTCTCCAGGGAATTTTCTCAACCCAGGGATTGAACCCTGGTCTCCTGTATCACAGGCAGTTTTGTTGTTGTTTTGTTGTTTTTTTTTTAATCATCTGAGCCACTCACTTAAATGGAAGACTAGTCTTTGATTCCTTAAATGGCAAAGAAGGGTCTCTGAGAAGTCTTTGCCATTTAACTTCCCTAGCAATACACTTAATACTACTGAGCAATTAAAGGAAAAGGGGGTGACATTTCTATCTCCCCACGAGTAACTGCATAACATTACTAAGTGATAGGTGTTGAGCATGGTAACTCTGGGGTCTAGCCCAGTACATGACATACAGCAGGAGTCTCAACAAATGTTTATGGAACAAACTAAACCCCTGGGTTGACTACAAAAAACACTTGAATAGTTCCAGCAATGAGTTTTCTCTTTAAGGCATCCTAAAAGAGAAGTGTCAAATCTCTATGGTGTTCTTTATGTGTTCCAGGAATCTACTCTCACCTGATCCTAGAACCCATCCCAGATGTTTGATAAAGTGGTTTCCTGCCATTAAAACTGGTTATTCACCATGGTTCAATAGAAACTGATTAAAGGCAAGACCAAGAAATGCAAGGATACTTTTCTAGTGAAAGCAACTTGGATTAGTAGTCAGACAAATTAGACCTTCCCTGGTGGTTCAGTTGGCAAAGCAGGAGACCCCAGTTTGATTCCTGGATCAGGGAAGATCCCCTGGAGAAGGGATAGGCTACCCACTGCAGTATTCTTGCCTGGAGAATCCCCATGGACAGAGGAGCCCGACAGGCTATAGTCCATGGGGTCACAAGATTCGGACATGACTTAGTAACTAAACCACTACCACAGTTGAAGAGGAAAGGTTCATGAGATGGGAGAATTTGAGTAAGGTCTTACAGGTATAGAAAGAGAATCAGTGAGATACTGTCAGTTGTCGGTGCAGCACAAGGAATTCTTTCTCTAGTTCATAGGATTTCTTATGCTTTGAAAAATTAGTCCTATCCTATTTGCTTCCTAAAGAGGAATATATGGGGTATAACTTAGAATTAAAATTTACTCTGAAATATAAAACCCAGTACACTGTGCCTCTACCTACAGGGTTTGATAATTGTAAAAACTCATTAATGGAAGCATTTCTCGATTCCTGGTGTAGATTAGAAGAATAGGTTAGCCTGTTATTGCTTGTCTCTGAATGTGCTCTTAACCTATATGAAATGAGACAAGACTGGGATGATTAAGAAAAAACCAAAGGGTACCTTGATTGGATGCACTTTAGCACTATAGAGCAGTTTTCTTTTAATAATGGGAAATGGAAAAGTTTCATTAGTTCAGACCAGGATGTATATGAAGGTAAATTTTGAAGCCTGCTGTGCACATGTGTGTGTGCACATGTACATACACACACTTACACTTTAGTTTAGAAAGCTCACATACTAGCAGAACTATTACATAGCTTGCAATAATGAAAGGGATGATGTGAAGGGGATGTTATTTTAAATCCACTCTTGTATACCCAAAAAAGGTATATTATTTGGAAGGACTTTGATACCGGTGTATTTTACAGTTTGACAACTTGGAACTTTGTAAACTGGCAATTGGGTATAGACGAAGGTATCCATTTATCTCATATATGTCTTGTTGAGGCAAAGCTGTCAGAAGAAATCTTATCACATGGTGCCCCATTTGTTTTCTGTGGTGATTTATGATGGTTTTGAAAAGGTCTTGTGATCCCATAGGCTGCCACGATTCTCTGACTTTTCTCTGTCAATGGATCAGATTTTTGACATTTTCTGAGAGCATTCAGAAAAGATTTGATAAATCAGCTTGTGGTGTTTATTTTAATTGATCTGAGCCCCATTCCTTCAAGAATTCATCAACCACAGTGACAGGGGCTGGGTGTGCTGCCGTGGAATGAAAGCACTGGGCCGGCCATGCTCCTGTGGTGATGATATAGATATTTTGTTGAAAGTTTATGCGCACCGACGAGGAGATGTCATAACTAATTTAGTATGTTGTAAATCTCTTGACACAGATTCTAATTCATAAATCTCATCCATCACATGTGATTCATGAAACGATAGACAACCTTTGATGAGAAGGTACTTTTGTCTGTGTTTCAAGTTCCTTATATTTTTCCTTATTCAAATATAAATCATTCCAGAACAACAGACTTCTGTGATGAAAATGGAACTGTAGAGGTCCTTCATTCTTTCGCTTCCTTTCTCACATCCATAAAAAGCAAAACTCTCTCTTTGAAAATAAGGATGTGTTTCAAGGAGAGCAACAAGATAGAAGTATATGCTCTATGTGTATGTGTGCAGTGAATAAGGAAAGAGACTAAGTTCAAAGAAATGGCAAAGATGAATGTTAACTGGTTTTCTACAGTAAAATGATCTTAGAAAAGACAGAAAATTTGAATAAAACTTATAGTCCTTATCACTAACTTTTTTCAAAATTAATTTTAATTATATACCTAACTTGGTTAGTCATGTACTAGTGTTGGTTGCTCAGTCGTGTCCAATTCTTTGCAACCCCATGGATTGTCGCACACCAGATTCCTCTGTCCATGGAATTCTCCAGGCAACAATACTGGAGTGGGTTGCGATTTCCTTCTCCAGGGGATCTTCCCAACCTAGGGATTGAACCCAGTTCTCCTGTATTGCAAGCAGATTCTTTACCATCAAATATTTGTTTTACTCAGAGGTTTCCTAGGTTTATTTGGGCTACAAATTCATCCCTCCTCAGGTTGGCCTTATTGATTTATTCTTTTCGACTTGACTGATAAATAAGCAGGCAGTCATTCTTCTTGGAGAGTCAACTATCTAACAAAGGTAGGCTCAGAAAATGGCTGGCACTTACAACCTTAGTTAACAGAGTGATTTTTTCCTATTTTTCTGAGCAATCTAAAGCCAACATGAGGCGATGTATCATCCAACTAGCCTGCTAGAAAGTTAATAAATCTGGTCAGATGTGAGAGGGCTTTACCATTAGCAAAAGACATCTGTATAATTTTATTTACAGTTTAGTCATTTAGTGATTATGGCAACTAGAACTATACCAGTGACTATGAAAGTGAAAGTCGTTCAGTTGTGTCCACCTTTTTGTGATCCCATGGACTGTATGGTCCATGGAATTCTCCAGGCCAGAATACTGAAGTGGATAGCCTTTCCCTTCTCCAGCGGGTTGTCCCAACCCAGGGATCAAACCCAGGTCCTCCCATATTGCAGGTGGATTCTTTACCAGCTGAACCACAAGGGAAGCCTAAGAACAATGGAGTGGGTAGCCTATCCCTTCTCCAGAGGATCTTCCCAACCCAGGAATCAAACCAGAGTCTCCTGCACTACAGACAGATTCTTTACCAACTGAGCTATCGGGGAAGCCCTATGGCCTTTGTAAAAAGACAAGATGCTACCTTTAAGAAGCTTCCAATTATGTCAAACGGTGGAGCTGAAACAACACATCAGGTGGTAAAGATAAAGTAGAAGCGGATATGGAACTATCACAAAAGAAGGACAAAAATCTATTTATGGACCTTGAAAGATGCTTTGAATTAGGGTCATATAGAGGAAATAGAACTGAACTTTGGGCTTAAAGGAAGAGTTAAATATATTATAGCATCCAAATACTGTCAAAAAATACTCACTTTTCACAGCTAAAATATAGGGACATCAGAGTGTTTATGGCAAATCACATTAGTTGAGTCTGGAGTCTAGGATTTCTTTTCCTGTCTGATTGATAATAGTCCACATACCTTGAATCATTGTGTGTAAATTTTTTAATGGATTATTCATGATAATGAGAGACATAAATCCACTTAAATCTTACAATAGAGGAATTCAATTTTATTTAATTATCTCCGTACCCCATCTTCATAAAAGTTCTTGTATAAATAGCCAGTAAGTTCTGAAACTGGCTAATATGCATTTTCCTAATTATCTTTCTCTTCAGATGAATGTGGTAGCAAGTCATAGATTATCTAAAAGTAAAGAACAGTCAAAGAATAAGAAATAAAGGACCCAGATAACTCACCAATTAGAGAAATATCCCTTTTATTTTCAAAACCAAAATAAGAAAATTCCAAGGGGTGAAACAAATGAAAGAAGAAAAAGGCACAAGGAAATGCATTCACCTTTCCTCCAGCACTCATGTCCCCTTCCCTTAAAGTGCTCAAATTTTAGAAATGAAGAAACTCCGAGAGGAGAAAGGTCACTCAGAAAGAAGACACAGTGCAAATGCCATGTCTGTAATATAGGGCAATGTGAAGTAAACTCCTGCTCTGAACCTGTAATGAGAGAGAAAAGAAAGGAAGAGCTGGAAAGGTCCAACGTCAGAATTGACAATAGGTAAATTTCAAGGACTGAAAGGCACAATGACCACTTGCCTGAACCAGAAATGATGTGAAGTGCCGATCCGTCTGCTTTAGCCCATCTCTCTCCCCAAGTGTTTGGCTCCTGATCTTTCAGACCACTGTTCTCTGCCTCAGAACTCTCCTGATTACCACTGGGTTCCAATAGAGTAGGAATAAACAGGAGTCAGATACAACAGATTAAATGAAGTCTATTAGGTCCAGAATCAGGATGTATCAATATAAAGTGGAAATATAGAAGGAGGCTTTCTTTACAGCTAACATGAAAGATGAATTCTTGGGGAAAAGGCCATTTTATTGAAAGTGATAGAAACATTTGCTGTAATCGTTAATAGCACTCTGCTATGCCAGCATGATGAAGTTGTGAGTACCTTAATAATTCAGGCAGCCATATATGATTTTGTTCTTTTCTTGACTGTCTGCCAATTTAATCAATTGATAATGAACCTAATGTTTCACGTGTAAGAAAATTAAAAAGAAACACTAAAAGGATCAAACACTCAAATTCTACAGAACAGATTTGACAGATCTTTAAACATTGATCCTCCCTCAAAGACACAAATCATATGGATGTGGTCGTAGCATTAATCAAAATTTCAGATCCCATTGAGTTTACCCAAGTGTTGGCCTTAGTTATTTACACCCAGATTGCAGCTCAGGAAAGGGATTGAGACACAAATGGGTTGTGTGCAGTTTATCTTTTCGCCGATCATTCAAACTTAAAATCAGAAAAGACTTTGATGTCTCAAGCTGTTCCATTTTGAGAGTTGAGAGCAAAAATGAAAAGAAAGGAAGCTGCTGAAAGGAAGAATGAGGTAGAGATTTTTTTTTTAATCAGCCAAAACTGTATTAATAATTCTACTTGCCTGGCACCTAGTACCATGCTAGGTACAGTTGATAAAATACAGAAGAGGGACTTAGATAGGTGCTGTATTTTTGGACCTGACATTCTAATTAGAAGGATAAAACATCAAAACCTATATAACAAAGAACCACTTTATGAACAAAAGAGCATGGCCAAATTGGGCTGTGAATTTGGAGGCAGCTAGACGAGTCAAGGAAGGCTTTATGGGGAGAGGTGGATCCACTGAACTGTAAACTATCTAAAATAAAAATAGTAAGTCCAATTTTCCGCTGAAAATACTGGTCATAAATAAAAGTGGAGAAAGTTAGATCGGCTTACAAAGTGGAATGGATTTAGTTAGTTAGTTGCTCAGTCGTGTCCGACTCTTTGCAACCCCATGGACTGTAGCCTGCCAGGCTCCTCTGTCCATGGGGATTCTCCAGGCAAGAAGACTGGAGTGGGTTGCTACTCCCTTATCCAGTGGATCTTCCTAACCCAGGGATCAAACCTGGGTCTCCCACATTGCAAGAAGATTCTTTACCATCTGAGCCACTATTTTCCAGCAAACCTTCCAATGCTTGTATTATGTCACCGCACCCCAACTCCCGTTTTGTTCCCCCTACAGTTGAAGTGAGTGGCAACTTAGGCCAGAATAACCCTGGAGGCATATTTGACTTCTCTTTTTATTATTCTTCTCCACATAGAATACATCAGCATTTGGATGCACCTTCAAAATATATCCAGAATCCGATGCCTTCTCACTTCCTCCCAGCCACCACTGTGGCCCCAGCCATGTCATCGGTTGCTGGATCTCTGCAGTGACACCCAGGCAATGTACATCTCTTGCCCCCCAACCCGTCAGCCACATGGTCCTGTTCAAATATCAATCAGATCACACTACTTTCCTTCAGACTCTCCAAGGACTTCCCAGCTCAAAATGTCAAAAGTACTTTGAGGTCCTTTGTGACACGAGGCTATCCCCTCCCCACACGCTTTTTATTTCTCTGATTTTTATCTCCTGCTGTTTCCCCATCTCTCAGTCCATTCCAGCCCTCCTGGATGCTCAGCGGGCTCCACCCTCTCAGGACCCTGGCACTTGTGTTTGTTCTACATGGAACACTCTTCCGGGATAGCTACCTGGCTGTTCCTTTATCTCCTTCAAGTCTGTCTGAATGTTACATGCTCAGTGGGCTTCCATGACTACCCTATTTAAAATTACAAACCACTTCCTCCATGCTCCCTGATACCCAAGTCCTTTTCTTGGGTTAATTTCTTTTCCATAACACTTAGCACTCACTCGTGCTATATAATTTAGTTACTGCTTTTGTTTATTGTCTGTCTTCCACCCTCCTGAGGTCAGGAAACTTTGTTTTACCATTCTCTGAGACGTCCCATCACCTAGAACAACATGTGGCACATTTTAGATGCTCAATAATATCCATGGGATAAATGGATTGTGGAGCTAGAGTCAAGGTCATCATGGCAAATGAGGGCATTCTCCTGAAGTTGTGTTGCATTGGTTTAAGGAACAGATTTCTAATTCAAGATCCAGGAATTGGATTTGGGGGCCTTCTGAATCCCTGAAATAGGTGCAAAATGTTGTGTTCACCTATGTTTGTATGAGTGGAGGTGAGGGGGTTTTTTAGCTTTTATAAGCATCTCAAAGAGTCTTTTACATAGAGGTAAAGAGAATCACTGGCTTAGAATATTCCAGTTTGTTTTCATTTTACTAATTAGAGTACTTATCATTTTAAATACAGGAAAACTGATAGACCCAAAGATGCTAAAAGTTGTATTTTCACAAGTCCAAAACAACCTTAGTGAAAGTGAAAGTCGCTCAGTCGTGTCAGACTCTTTGCAACTCCATGGACCATACAGTCTATGGAATTCTCCAGGCCAGAATACTGGAGTGGGTAGGCTTTCCCTTCTCCAGGGGATCTTCCCAACCAAGGGATCAAACCAGAGTCTCCTGCATCTCAGGCAGATTTTTTTTTACCAACTGAGCTCTCAGGGAAGCCCAAAACAACCTTATCATTTGGCTAATTCTGTTGTTGTCAGCTTAAATGGAAGGATCAGATGTCAAAACCAGTCAGCCTGGCAGAGCCCCATAAGATCAATTCCTTTGAATTTCCTCAGCATTTTTACATGTGGTTTATATACTCTCTTGTCCATTCATCACCTTGAAACTGCTTTCTGCCTATTCCGTGCATGTATGTGTGTACAGAATGAGTATTTAATTGTTTGTTAATAAATTAATATTGAATGAATGAAGTCACAACTGAGATAACTACCTGTGGTGCTATATTAAATTAGTGGTAAAATCCATATTATTTGATTTCCGATCCAGTGTGTTTTCTGTTTGACTGTATAGGCTCTGTCTTGGTGCAGGATGACCTTTTATATAATTAGAAACATAAATAATGTGCCAAGAACTCTTGTATTGTAATCTTGGTCTTAGTAGGGGCCTAAATGGTGACCTTGGCACTTGCTCTGCTTTGATTAAATTTTTAAATGGGAATAGTATAATCATCTAGTTGGTCTTGACTAATTAAAAATATAAAATATAAGTCAACCTATGTTGTCCCAATCATCACCAGCTTATTTTAATTTCTGAGCAGAAAGCTGTAGGTATAAACATCATAGGTAAGACTACTCTTCAAAGTAGCCAGTGTATAGAAGGTTCTGATACAGTGGGGAATAAGTCTTTCCTTTACAGTTAGGGGAGCTACTACCCTGACCACTTGTGACAATAGGGATGAATTCCTTTGAAGAAGCTATGGGAGAGATGCGGCTGATTAAAGATGCAGAAGTGACTTAATGAAATTCTCTATTTCTGTTTTTTGTGAACCACCTGTATCCAGCAAGTTAGGTAACAAAGCAGGTGTTAGGACAAACTTCGCCTGAAGATACTGGAGCTTGCTAGCTGGCATCACTCCAAAGGCATGATGAAATAAGCTGTTAGATACATTGTCAAAGAGATTGATGGTATCAACTATTTTGAGGTTTCCTCTGATTAATTATATAGGCAACATAATTGTTTACCAAAGGCAATGCAAAATAATGATAGTCATGTCCTGGCTATAAAGAATGCTGCTGCTGCTAAGTCGCTTCAGTCATGTCCGACTCTGTGCGACCCCATAGACGGAAGCCCACCAGGCTCCCCCGTCCCTGGGATCCTCCAGGCAAGAACACCGGAGTGGGTTGCCATTTCCTTCTCCAGTGCATGAAAGTGAAAAGTGAAAGTGAAGTCACTCAGTTGTGTCCGACTCTTGGCGACCCCATGGACTGCAGCCTACCAGGCTCCTCCGTCCATGGGATTTTCCAGGCAAGAGTACTGGAGTGGGGTGCCATTGCCTTCTCCAGCTATAAAGAATAGGAAATAATAAAACAATATGAGAATCAGTGACATGTTTGATCCATCAAATATCCTATTGGAATCTACTTATACAAATAAACTTTCTTTTTCCACTTATTTCTACCTTCCATTTGTGGGCTTACAGACTTGTTAGAGAGTGATAGGATCTTAAATGTTTAATCAACGATAAAACAGAATCTTCAAAGATAAATTCATAGCCAAGATCACTTGACAGGGTACTAGCAAACTAAAACTACAGTAGGGGACTTTTAGTTCTTCCCTCTTTGCATGTATATACATTTTTTTATCAGGGTCTTTCTGACAGTTCTTTCTCTTTCATACTTTGTGTATGTGTAAGAGAGAGAGGGAGAAAGACAGAATGAGAATGAATATGAATCTGTAATCATTTAAGTATATTAAAGTTCCTTATTTATCTTAATGAAAGTATCAATAATAGTTGTATAGAATTTACTTGTGAAGAGGGGACTGTCTACAGTTACAATATTGAATTCCAGAAGTAGTCACTGCATTTCCCCAAATGTGCCTGCCTTTTTCAGATCATACGTATTATAAATATCTCAAATGTTGAATATATGAAAAGCAGTTCTTCTTGTACAAGATCTTATATAAGACTTAAGAATTCTCCAGTGATGTCTACCTCCCACTGTGTTTAAGGCAATTAATACTTCACACCTTTAGCAATATTCCCTAGAGTAATTATTAAACATAGACTATTGGGCCATCATTAACTTATTGGGAAAGATAGAATCAGAATTACAGAATGAAAACTGCGTTCAGTGCCTGCACTACCCTTTATTATGACAAGCAATACTATTCATTCATTAACAAGTATCTATTAAACAGCTGCTGTGTGACAGGCACCATTTAAACTGCTGAGGTTAATGCCAGTGAACAAATCAAAGCCTCCTACCTTCATGGAGTTTATATTCCAGTGAAGGGAAAGAGCAGAGAAGGCAATGGCACCCCACTCCAGTACTCTTGCCTGGAAAATCCCATGGATGGAGGAGCCTGGAGGGCTGCAGTCCATGGGGTCGTGAAGAGTCAGACACGACTGAACGACTTCCCTTTCACTTTTCACGTTCATGCATTGGAGAAGGAAATGGCAACCCACTCCAGTGTTCTTGCCTGGAGAATCCCAGGGACGGGGGAGCCTGGTGGGCTGCCGTCTATGGGGTCACACAGAGTCGGACATGACTGAAGCGACTGAGCAGCAGCAGCAGCAGCAGAAGGGAAATAGTGAACGGACAGTGCAATCAAGCAAGTTGATTATATGGCACTTAAGGTTATAAGTACAAAGGGGGAAAAAGTGAGAAGGTGAAGAGAGATTATGTATTGTAGTGAAGCTTCCAATATTAAATATTCATATGTTTGTTAACAGGAGAGTACTGCACTTACTCCTGAATCTAGATCATCTGCAATAGTATTTCCCTCAAGCTACAAGCAGAGCATCAAAGAACTAGGGAAAAAATATGTGTGTGTGTGTGTGTATACAGACATATTATTGTCACATATATATATATATATATATATATATTCAGAAGACTATGTGATTTATTATTCATAGAGGATAGAACTTAGTATAAAACAACATTTTTATCAAGGAGCAATTTTAATCAACAGTTTTTAAAAGATACATGCAGAGATCTTCACAGCATTATTGGAAAAACTGAACTAAGATAGCAAACATGAGATCCTGATGAAAATTCCTCACATACTACACAAAGAAAAGTTGCTTTTCTTTTTTATTCCATAGTGGCAGATGCTCTCGTCACTGCTTAGGTTTTACTTTTGTAAAATCCAAGAACCTTGGCAATTTTGGTTCCAGCTAAAATATTCTTCACCATGTCTGTATCAGAGAATACCTGAAAAAAATCAAACGTACAGTTTAGATAACAAAGATAATCCATGGACGATCTTATTCCCATGACTAAATTATATCAGTGATCTTGAGTTCATTGCCTATGCCCCAGTTCGGGCCTTCACATAACAGCGAAAAATGACTTTTCCGTTGGGATCAAATACTGTGTCCCCAACCCCACCCCACCCCCCCCGAGAGTAACAGCATCCTTATTCATGCTAGGCAGCTGATTCTCTCCATCTTCAAGGTTTTTCACTCGTGTAATTTTGCAGTTCCCTGCCAGACATCAACAACAACACAGGGATGGGGGGATTAAAGTAAAAAAAAAATTAGATATTAATTTGTGGACAATGGTGTTAATGAACACATCTCTGGGCTGTGTCCCCAAACTCCTTTTCGCAACACCGTGGAAACTAAGCACTGTTTGTACTTTATAGCTTGTATTTCTGATTGTATTTCATAGGAATACAATTGCTTTTCACAGCAATTCTGCTTAGTCACTTAAGAGTTTTCTTTTTAATCAAGAGATGTCCAAGTGTTAGTGTTAGTCGCTTAGTCATGCCGGATTCTTTGCGACCCCATGGACTGCAGCCCTCCAGGCCCCTCTGTCCATGAGATTTTCCAGGCAAGGATACTGGAGTGGGTTGCCATTTCCTTCTCCAGGGGGTCTTCCTAACCCAGGGATCGAACCCGGGTCTCCTGCACTGCAGGCAGATTCTTTACCAACTGAGCTACAAGGGAAGCCCCAGAGATGTCCAAAGAGCCATGTAAATGGACATTCAGAAAAAGGTTTTATTAAGTGTTTGTATGGGCCATCACAGTCTTAGCCCAAGGTTGCAAAAACAGTGAACAAAATTCCTTGACACCATACTGGACAAGGGTGATTTTAAAGTTCAACCTTTGGAAATAGAATTTTCTCCTTTGCCATAGAATTTCTCTCACAAGTTGTGTTATGAAACTAAGGGAAAAACAGCTTATCTCTTTTGTCTTAAAGAGATTCCTCTTTAAATGTTCAGCAGGATTTCTTGTTTGTTATGAAGAGCCGGTTATAAGCATTCAGGGGGCATACAGCTCAGGTTTTCAATAGGATATTTAGGATTCCGAGATCTATCAAAATGGCCTTCTTCGATGGATATTCAGGGTGTCAGATATTCAGTATGCCAGAACACAGGTTGGAGAACTGTGAAGGAAATATAAAGTCAATGAAGAAGGTAGCATTCAGGGGCTTCAGGGAGTACAAAGATAATTGTGGATCAATTGTGCCAGACAATTTGAAGCAACTTAAGACTGCCGTCAGTACTTTAATTGTTTCTGCTGCAGAGTTTGAAAGAGCATTTAGTTCAATGAATGATGTGTTAACACCTAGTTGCGATGTTCTGTCCATTAGTTGCATATCATCTTTGTCTTTTTATTAAGCTGGTTGGTCCACTGTTCCACATGCTTAAGCCTAAAGATTATGTCAAGAAGTGGCTTGTAAGTGGCGGCTTGAAAGCCAGAAATTGTAGAAATGTGACAAGAGAAGCTCTCAGCTCTTCTGTCTTACTTTTATTTTATTGGAAGAGTCTGAACTGTTTCCCCCTCCTTAAGCCTGGGCTCCTGGGCATTGAGCAAGTCAAAAACTACAATTTTCTCATGTAATGAAATAGGCTAAAACAAGATCATGTCAGTCCTAAGTTAGGTAACTTTTTCACTTTGGGAAAATCAATAATACCTCCTCTGTGAACACCCAATGTATAGTGGATGGAAAACTATATGCGGCCCTCTAAGGAGTTATTAAGGGTCCCCTTGAGCCTATCAGCTATATGTCTACATGGAATATACCTCGAAACAGGAGAAATGGGAAATAATTGAGGCTCATCATCGGAATTGCCCTTTCGCATTAGACTCTTTGGTGCCTATGCTTTAAACAGAATTTTGTTTTGGGTCCCTGGGTGTTCTTTCCTATAATGCAGATGTGAACTTGAAAACTTATGGACTGCAGAATCAACCGTGTTTGTCTTATAATAGCAATGGGGCTTGTACTCAATAACTTATTTTTAAGCACCTTCTCTCTAGTCTCTCATATATTCCCATTTTCTCTACTTGCCATTCATTTATTCTTACTTCTTCTCATCCAAAATTTAAAAGAGACAGCATTGTAAGCACAATATCTCCTCTCTGTCAGGTCCATAGCCATTTGGCTTTTTTGTGCTTTCCCCCCCCGCCTTTTCGTACCTTTTTTGGTTCTGGCAATAGACCTGAAAATGTATATCATGGGAGTCAGTAGCTTGTGACTTCAAACAACAGGCATTCAAATTCAAGAGATGATAGATAGCTCATGATTAAAATATCTCTCTTTTCTTTGTGCAATGAGCCAGCAAGATTCTTTGAGAGCATTTAAACTCTAATGCTATCATACTTAAACATTCTTCTCCAGAATTCTTCACATTCACAATTTCTCAGGAGAGGGTATTAGCTGTCCAAATTCTCATCAGTGCCATTGTGCTCAGCTATAACCTTGAACTGCGCCTGGCCTTTCTTTACTCCCTTCCAAGACACACTCCCGGAGTTACTATTTATTTTCTCTCCCCACGTATGTATCCACTGAGAAAAGGCACCACTTAAACCATTACCAATTTTGAGTTTAAATACTTTTCACTTGAAAGTCTGCACGAATTTGATCTGATTGGTACGGATAATTTGAGGGGGATTCTCTTTTGCAGCAACTTGGGAAGTAGCTCCGTCTTCTTGATGATAAGTTGCTGAGAGTAAAGGAAGAAAAGAGCATTTCAGTTATTGAATATTTAATTCTGGACAGCAGTTTAATCAGGACTGGGATTTGGGCAATGGCTCCAGCCCCCTCCTAACTTAGTATAGTTTCAGTTCTTAGTATTCCTTAATTATCCCACTGAGATGTTTGAGAAGCAACTAGTAGTAAATGAACTTGGCAAATCAGCTATTACCCAAGTAATGAAATACAAATACATATGTCTGACAATTCTGCAGGGAAATTTTTTAAGCCAGGATTCTCAATGGATTGTATTGGCCAAGAGAGGCAAAAACAGGTGTTGTTATCAAACCGTATCTACAAACAGTTTGACAGGAGTTTTAAAATAATGCACAGATTTTCCTTGCCATGAATTCCAAACATGTCAATTAACCTATGGAGAATCCTGATTGTCAAATAATGAATCAATAGACACCCCACAGGACAGCAGAGGGAGGGCTCGCTATGACGTCGGGTTAAATATTCAAGGCTTTCTCCCAAACAGTATATCTAAGGATGCATATCAACTTCACATCTAACCTCCAACAAAGCAGAGATCAGCTCTACTGAGAAAATTGATTTTATTCAACAGTAAGGCAAGGGAAATTAGTAAATTCAATATTTGTAGAAAGAAAATAAGCGAAGCCAGCTATTCCTGGTGGTCTGAGACTGTTCTTTGTTTTGGTAATTATGCCTTTATGTTTTAGGGCTCTTATTTACATTTTCAGAAGGGCTTGAAATAGTTCATGCACCGAGTGTTCCCCTGTGCATCCAGGTTCTTCTACTGTGCAACAATAAAGTTGTCCCTGGACCCATACAAATTAAAAATGAATCCGAACTTTATAGAAAGTGCTGCTTTGCTTCTCATTGTTCGGAGCTTCTTTAGAGCTGAATCACAAACTAATGATCTCCACTGCAGCCAAGTCCTTGGTGTGATAGTATCTCATTGTTGTGGAGCCCACATTTACATAATGCAGAGTCTAAAATACCTTTGAGTTCCAGAACAGAATGATGGAAAATAATTTTATCCCAGTTTCTGCTGCACCTGGATAAGGCACAGGCAGAAATAGAGCAACGGGATGAATTTACTAATGTTTGCTATTGGATGGTAAGCCATTCTAAAGCTATGAAAGCCTCCCAAACCCCATAGGTCTCCATTTTGCCATTAGCCGTACCAGTTTAAACATTCTGCTGCAAGAAATATTGACAGGTCAAGTACAGCTGGGAAGAGCACGTGTCCCAGTGGCCTTTACACTGACAGTTTCTCCCACATTAAAGAGTTAACTAGCAGCCAACCAGCTCGAAGTGGGAGCTAATGAATGAAATGGAGATTGATATAGACTCTCTTTGGAGGTGCATCGATCTGTATCTTGTGAACTCAGCTTAGGAATTCTGCAGGCAGCATTGCCTGAGTAACCCTGGCATGGTGCCCATTAGCAAATAACTCTTTTAATGTTGGTCTTCAATTGATATATTTATTGTATCACATATTACAGTGACCCTTCCCTCCACTGCTGTTGTATGTGATGGTTGTGCTATCAAGCTAAGGGAGAGTTCAACAGTGTGCATTTGAGTTTGGACAGCATCAATGAAATAATTAATTGCATCCTTCATTTGCATGTTATGTATCTTAAGAGGTCTTACCGGGGTACTGAATCTTCATCTTTGCTATCCCATCTAGCAACAATGAATCTAATTAGGATTTTAGACCTTGGCATAGACACAATCTCCTAGAATGATATCACAATGAAAATAGGGTTTAAAATAGTATAAGACTGATTAGTCTCACAATCTCTAATAAAGATAGAATCTGTGTAACTGATAAGTCTCAGAAACAAGCAAAGATAATGCCTGGTTAAAGAACCAAATGGTGACCTGCTAGGTATTGACGGAGTCCAGTATGTCATCTTTAAGCCATACTTCAGTGGGTCCTTTTTATTTTGCTGTGGTTCTCTAAGTTTAATAAGTTTAATATTCATCAGAATTACAGTGGGGCCTTGGTGGTTCAACAGGTCTGGAGTGGGGCCTAAAATATGTATTTTGATCCTTTCTCAGTTTTGATGTTGGTGATCTGTAGACTTTAACTATTTCAATGGTGATGTAAGACGTCAGAGACAATGGAATTAAGAGGCACTCAGAGGTCACTGTGCCAAAAATGTGAACTACTAATGTTAGCCTAAACATATATATAAGAAATAGCAATATTCATCACAGTAGCTTCACTTCGGTGACTGTTCTGTCTGTGGAGGTGACTTTTAGAATGACTTAGAATGATATCACAATGAAAATAGGGTTTAAAATAGCATAAGACTGATTAGTCTCACAATCTGTAATAAAGATAGAATTGGGCTTGGAACTGGGCTCCTTTCACCCCATTTCCAGAGTCTGGGGTTTGGACCTCTCCATGGACCAAGGATCCACGCCCACTTCCTCATACACAGGGATTTCTGCTTTGACTCCTCTTCTCTCCATTGCTTCTTAACTTCCCATGCAGTCATACGGGGCGGGGGAGGGGGAGCCCCTTTTCTTTCATCAACTCATGCTCAAAGGTATTTCATTATGCTAGCTTGAAATTGTCAATATGCTAAATGAACAGACTGAAAACTTCCCTAGTGAGATAACCTAGAAAAGCCAAGTGTCTCCTGTAGGGTAAGATCCTGAGTCTATGGAGTTTGGGCAGCTTGTACTAAGAACTAAAGTCCACATCTCCTTAAATCTGTCTCTACTGCTCAGGTTTACCAAAGAATATCTAGCTTACTGTCTGAATGCAAAATTATTTCAAAGAAATCCGCTGCCAACTCTCTCTCTTACTGGAACAAAAAGCACCTAGAATTATTTGTTAGTAACATAACCAAGCTCATCCAGAGAGAAACTCGTCCCATCAGAGCTAGTTTAGTTGCCAAAGAAAATGGAAGGGAATGGAACAATGCTTAAGATTTCAGAAGAAGTTTATTTCTTCCCAGGAAATGATTCAGGTCAAAATAACAAAATGTTGGTCATTTCAGGGTGCCTGGCACATGACTAAGCACTTCTTGTTCAGTCACTCAGTCATGTCTGACTCTGCAACTCCATGGACGACAGCATGCCAAGCTTCCCTGTTCTTAACTGTCTTTCAGAGTTTGCTCAGAATCATGTCCATTGAGTCAATGATGCCATCCAACCATCTCATCTTCTGCTGCCACATTTTCCTCCTGCCCTCAATCTTTCCCAGCATCAGGGTCTTTTCCAGTGAGTTGGCTGTCCCCACCAGGTGGCCAAAGGATTGGAGCTTCAGCTTCAGCATCAGTTCTTGCAATGAATATTCAGGGTTGATCTCCTTTAGGATGGACTGGTTGGATCTCCTTGCAGTCCAAGGGACTCTCAAGAGTCTTCTCCAACACCAATTCAAAAGCATCAATTCTTTGGCACTCAGCCTTCTTTACAGTCCAACTCTCTCATGCGTACATGACTACTGGAAATGTGTAACTTTGACTATATGGACCTTGGTCAGCAAAGTTGTCTCTGCTTTTTAGGTGGCTCAGACAGTAGAGAATCTGCCTGCAATGCGGGAGACCTGGGTTCTATCGCTGGGTTGGGAAGATCCCCTGGAGAAGGGAATGGCTACCCACTCTAGTATTCTTGCCTGGAGAATCCCCATGGACAGAGGAGCCTGGAGGGCTGCAGTCCATGGGGTCGCAAAGAGTCAGACACCAGTGAGCAACTTTCGCCTTCACTAGGTTTGTCATAGCTTTTCTTCCAAGGAGCAAGCATCTTTTAATTTCAAGGCTGTAGTGACCGTCCACAGTGACTTTGGGGCCCAAGCAAATAAAGTCTGTCACTATTTCTATTGTTTCCCCATCTATTTTCCATGAAATGATAAGACTGGATGCCATGATCTTAGTTTTTTGAATGCTGAGTTTTAAGCCATCTTTTCCACTCTCCTCTTTCACCTTCAAGAGGCTCTTCAGTTCCTCTTTGCTTTCTCCCATAAGGGTGGTGTCATCTATGTATCTGAGGTTATTGATATTTCTCCCAGCAATCTTGATTCCAGTTTGTGCTTCATCCAGCCTGGCATTTCACATGATGTCTCTGGATGGAAGTTAAATAAGCAGAGTGACAATATATAGCCTTGATATACTACTTTCCCAATTTTGAACCAGTCTGTTGTTCCATGTCCAGTTCTACCTGTTGCTTCTTGACCTGCATACAGGTTTCTCAGGAAGCCAGTAAAATGGTCTGGTATTCCCATTTCTTGAATTTTCCAGTTTGTTGTGATCCACACAAAGGCTTTAGCATAGTCAATGAAGCAGAAGTAGATGTTTTTCTGGAATTTCCTTGCTTTTTCTATGATCCAACAGATGTTGGCAATTTGATCTCTGGTTCCTCTGCCTTTTCTAAATCCAGCTTGTACATCTGGACATTCTCAGTTCACATACTGTTGAAGCCTAGCTTGAAGGATTTTGAGCGTTACCTTGCTAGCATGTGAAATGAGTGCAATTGTGTTGTAGTTTGAACATTCTTTGGCATCTCCCTTTCTTTGGGATTGGAATGAAAAACTGACCTTTTCCCATCCTGTGGTCACTGCTGAGTTTTCCAAATTTCCTGGCATGTTGAGTGCAGCAATCTGACAGCATCATCTTTTAGGATTTGAAATAGCTCAGCTGGAATTCCATCACCTCCACTAGCTTTGTTTGTAGTAATTCTTCCTAAGGCCCACTTGACTTCACACTCTAGGATATCTAGCTCTGGGTGAGTGGCACACCAGCACTGGTGCTACTCAAAACGTGGTGTTTCTAAAATGTCAACAGAGCATGTACCACCCCACCCGCATCTCCAACGTGATCTATTTGGACGTGAGGCCTTGGGGCGGACATGAGGGTGGAGCCTTCACAAATGAGAAGTACCCTTATGGGAGGAGAGAGATTCTCTCATTTTCCACTGTGGGAGGATACAGCAAGCGGGGGACCATCTGCAAACCAGGTCTCATCAGACCCTGAATCTGCTGGCAACCTCAGTCTTAGACTTCTAGCCTCCAGTACTGTGAGGAACAAAGCTTTGTTGTATAAGCCACCCAGTCCATGGTAATGTGTTAGAGCAGCCCAAGCTCACCCAGACAGTATGCATAATAAGTGCACAAGTGCATGAGGGGAGCAGCTAATCTTAAATTCATGCAGAAGGAACAGATCTGCTGTGGATAAAGCAGTGTGCCTGGAGATTAGGAGTTGTGTGAGAGCCCAGGCATGGGACTGAGCACGGGAGGCAGTGTGTGCACCAGGGAATGTTGAAGGCAGTGGTTCCTGGGAGGGTGTGACATGCGGAGACTGAGTTGGGGGGAGGCATCTTTCTCTAGCACGTGAATACGAGAAGAGCAGCAGATATTGGGGTGTGGAGAGGAAAGAGCAAGGGAGCTTTGACTCACTGCATTTAGGGGCAGATTAAGTTGCAGAGGCCTGGGTGATACTGGGATGGAGACGTAGAAAAAGGATGATCCAAGTCTGAGATCTCAGGAATGTCCATGGCAGCGAACCGTCCATGTGGCAGCTGAAGCTACGAGTATAGCAAAGACTGGCTAAAACTGTGGTTCTCAAACAATGGTCCCAAGCCAGCAGCAGCAGACTCCCCTGGAACTTGCTATGAAAGTTCCTATGAAACCAGGCCTATGAAATGAAAATGTCTGGGGGTTAGGACCCTGGTCATCAGAGTCCAGCCCTCCAGGGGATTCCCATGTACCCTCCAGTTTGAGAAGCACTGGTTTAAGGAAAGTATCACATGAGCACAGTTACAGGGCTGGGGGAGAAAGGGGGAGCCTTGTGCAGTTTTCTTAGATGTGAACAGACAGGAAAGGAAGCAGAGTGGGGAGAGGGGAGTGTTTGGAGAAGGATGAGCGGTTAGTAATGTTGACTGCTGCATAGGAAGAGGCCTAGGACCTGCCCATCAGATCTGACAGCTAGTAGGCTGGTGGAGATGTGGCCACGGCAGTTTCAGAGCATGCCATCTGGAGCCCAGTTTCCAGAGGCCGTTGAAGGAAGTCAGTGTGAGGAAGTGGGGATAAGGAGCTTAGATTACTTTTGCAACAAGCTTAGCTGGGAAGGGGAAGAGGAGAGAGGGGAGTTTTAAGCTGGAGGAGAGGTATCTTTTCAAGATGTACAAAAGCTGACATCTTGGCTTTGTTCCTGGACCCGGCAGCGGGAGCCAGGGAGGAGCAGAGGCTGCAGACACGGAGGTGACAAAGCAGAGTCTCACCTTAGACACGGTTCCCCTTCCCCAGACTCTCATGGCCTCAGTTTAAACATTTAATCACAGCCTTCTTCTAATTGTGACAGCAGCCTCATCGCCTAACATCAGACACAGCCCAGATGTAATATCCTGTATGAGGCAAAGAACTGTCACTGGACACTCGAGTGTTCATGCCCTGGACTGGTCCCACCTCTTGGCTTCTCTGTTGCTTCCTCCCACTGTCCTTCACCAGCTCCCCGTGGTCAGCTTGGAGAATCCCTTCTTCTGATCTGTAAAGACCCATCTTCTCTCTGAAAGTGTCCCTTCTGCCCTAGGCAGAGTGAATTGATTCTTTCCGCCTTTAGCCCTGTCTCACACTGCAGTGTGGCCATGCGCTCAGGTGTCTGCATCAGGAACTGGAAACCCATAAACTGGAAACACAACTGGACCCCACTTACTTTTGATTCCACTCTCCCGCGCAGTGTCTGCCCATCACAGGGGCTTCCTGGAAGTGTATGAAGGGCCGTGCATTAGAGATTCACTCTTCCATCTGTGTTGTTTGCCTGCCTCAAAGTTTGTCCGAATACAGATAGGTTTGGCACAACTGTAGCAGTTTTCTCTCTAGGATGAAGGCTTTCCTAGGGTGTGGGTTTCATTACTTGAGCTGGAGCTTCCTGGAGTTGCCTAAGTGACTCACCAGTGACATATGAGGACCTTTGCAAACTGCAGTTAGCCTGGGAGAGTTGCTAAGGAAGTCTAGGTTAAATCTTGAGAGTCAAGTAGCCATTACCAAGAGACCATAAGACATGGGTATTCTGACCAGGCACCAAGGCAGCACGGCCTCCAAGACTCATCAGCCAGACAGCTCTTCCTAGAGCCACATGATACTGGAATACTGGAATTCTGTAATGCCATTGCCTGGCACACCAGGCTCCTCAGTGTCAAAACCGGACACCATGATTAAACACTCAAAATGAAAGTCTCCTTGTCGGGAAATTTCCAGCATCTTCATTTCCCCCCTGCTACCAGGCTGTCAGCAGGAGACGAACATGCACAGATAACGCTATCGTGAGCACACACAGTAATTGCAGGTTTAAAGACTAAAGGGACTGGTCTCTTTGCTCTTCTTCTACTAGAACCGTTATATCTATATTTGTTTTCCTTTAGCATCAATGTAGATGGAGGCATTTTATTTTTTCATGATAAAAATAAGCTTTTTATTATAGGCTTGAGAAAAGCATTGCTAAAGTTGTGGTGAAATACACTGCTTTCTTAGGGGTCACTTTTGGTACTAGCAGTAAAGAATGAGTTCCCAATAATGATCTCAAGATACTGAGAAGTGAATCTTTTTCACTGAAAGTTACTCAGGAATCTATAATTATTTTTATATTTTCATCATCAGTACTGAAATCTCTAGTTAAAATGTGAAACACTCTATCACACCATGTCTAACTTTATAATAAAAATGACCAAGAATCATTTCCAGCTTGCAGGACTCAGCTGGTATGTTTATAAAGTGTCCTTGGGTTTAGATCTATTTAGCACCCCCTTAATGGGGTCAACTATAACAAATTTTTCTCCATATATGATGGTGAAGAAGTGGTCGGAAGAAACTTTTCCATGTAGTGTCAGCTTTGTTCACTACTTTAAAGAATTTTCAAGCTTATAAAGCCCTGCTTTTTCATTGTGGGGGAAAATAGATTATACATCGTTCAGGAAACAGAAAAAAAAATTATAAGGAGATTTTGCCTATTGAATGTAATGGATTGTCAGGAACCCTTGACATTATTCTACAGAGAGGCCGCATAAAATCAATACATCTTAGGCAAGCTTTAATTTATTTGTAGGTTCTTACAACAAATGACTTACCTTTTTTGTTTGCCATTTTTCTTTTTCACTTTTGCACTCATGAGTAGCTACAGTTTTCATCTGTCTCGTTATTAAGCACAAAACAAGATGATTGTGTCATTATTACCATCTATTTTTTAAGGAGAATGATTGCCACGCATGAAGGAAACATCCAAGAATCTAGAAGTCATGCATAGGTGCTGGTTGTGAAACATTGCCTTCTGCCCCCTTGCCTAGAATGCAGAATCTTCTCCACCAAGGAGCTGGACCCGACCCCAGATCATATACTGTGTTTTTCTTACGCCTGTGCCTCCTATGAAGAAATGGCTCCCCCCTATCCCCGCCCCCCATGCTGCCTAGTTTCTGTAAGGTTAGTAGCTTATTTGAAAGGAGGATGCTTTAAAATACACAACTTTATAAGAGGAAGGACAGGATATTAAGAGGACTTGTTTTGATGGTGTTGATTCTGTGCTGATGATGTGGACTATCAGAGAATTTGGAGTGAAAAGTATTGGGCATGTCCACCTACCAAACACTAGTGATTATGTGTATTCACTCTGGTAAACATTTCCTCTTTATATATTTCAGAAACTTTTCTTTTTGGTGTTAAATCAGTGTTAAAGATGATTAAAATGCAATTATTTAATGCTCATGGTCAAACAGATGAGCTGTGTCCTCCAGCTGCTCCTCCCAAACCAGGACTCTCGGTCAGCATGGCTGTGTTGAGAGGGTGGTGGGAGACACACCAGAGTCAACACCAAGCTGGGCCTGAACCCTGTTGTTCTACTTACCACCTCTGTCATATTGGGTAAACTCATAACATCTCTCCTTAGTGTTCTCATCTGGAAAATAGAGAAAATAATATTACTAGCCATGTCGCCCTATTCCATGGGTTAAATTTCAGGTGTATAATACATATCGGACATAGTAAACATAAGTACTCAGTAGACACTGGCTGTTATTATGTTTCACTGCCAATGGGAACTCTGCATTGGGTAGGCACTTAGCTTCTTCGGTGAAGACTGTCAGCCCAGGACTAGAAATGTCCAGCCTCAAACAAGGAAGTTTGAAGCTGTGTAACTGTGAGAGCAAGCATTTCAAAGCAATTCTTTACAGCGGTAATGGATGTGGTAAAGGTGTGGATTTTGTTAGGATTTCTTCTGACAGCCATGAACACAGATATATTTTAAAGTAATGTAACTGTCCTAAATCTCGAGCAGGGAATACAATGACTTCTAGTATTATTTTTCACTTCTCCAATGACACTCCAGAAGTTATATTTGATAAATTCCTTAGAAGTTATTTGACTTAGGGAGGGCCCTGTACCATTTAACCTTGGTTTTGTTCTACTCAGACCTGTGTCCAAGGCTCATCTAATGTAATATATCACAAAGGTTAATACGCAAGGCCTTCCCAGAGCATGATTCCCTGGGACCGCTTTTAGGGAAAACTACCTTAAAGTGAGGCTTTTGGCAACACTGGTAACCATTCCAGTCTAGGTTTAAGTATGCCCCTTTTAAGCCCATTTCTCCTGTATAAAAATGTGTAAGAGAAAAAGCCTAGTGCGTCAAGAATCAGCAAAGGTGGATAAATATACATAATCTTCTTTGGCTTGGCCAATCTCAAGAAATAGAAGCTGGAAACAAATATCAAATATCAAGAATTGTGCTGCTCTTAAAAATGATTAGTTCTGCTTTATATTCATGATCACTGAAACTGCCATGTATGATATAATCTGGGAAAGAAGTTGGCTAAATTTTTTTTTAAAGAAAGTTATAATTTACTTAGCTTTTCTTGAAATGCTAAGAACTTGCTGGTAGTTGATATAACCTGGTGTCTAGAAGGGAATTCATGCCAAAGACAATGATAACAGATTGAAGGGTTGGAGGTTGTATATTCTCCTCTTTGTTCCTGATCAAGAATATGGCCTTTTCTTTCTGAGCTCAGATACATGAGTCACAGTTTTGGGCTATCCCCAAACTAAATCCGTGAGTCACCAGATGAGTGTTATACAAGAATATAAAGTTTTTCATGTCAATAATTATCCTTTCAGAATCCATCTCACATGATGCTCAAAAACCAGCTGTAAAGTGGCATTTTTAAAAGAGGAAAGTAGAAAGGGTACCTAACTTCACCGAGGTCCCTTAGGAATTTAAGGGTGAAATGTACACCAAGGCCTCCCCATCTTTGGTTCTATTTGTCATTGCTTATTATGTTCTCAAAATGCCACTATGATTTTTACAAACATGACTCTTGTTTGCTGCTTCATCCTCATTCCCCGGGGAAAACAATATCAATCAAACCTGCACAAGTGCTAAGTTGCTTCAGTCTGACTCCATAGTGTCTGACTCTTTGCAACTCTATGGACTGTAGCCTGCCGGGCTGCTCTGTCCATGGGATTCTCCATGCAAGAATACTGGAGTGAGTTGCTATTTCTTCTTCCAGGGGATCTTCCTGACATAGGGATCGAACCCATGTCTCTGACATCTTCTGCGTTGGCCAGCAGGTTCTTTACCACTAATGCCATCAGGCAAACAGGATTTACTAGATTCTAAATGCAAATTATATCACCCCTATCAGGCAAGTGGCCTGTAATAATTTCCTGGAAGGTCTACTTGAAGGCTACGTAGTACTCACCTTTGTAATATGGTCTGGCATTTCCTAGACCTAGTTTGTCTGTTGGCATAGTTTAAAGAATCTCTACAAAAATGTTTACAATGCTGATTTTTAAATAATTGAAACTCAAAATTCTTAAATTTAAGAAATGGTTCCCAAGAGAAAAAAGTTTATAAAAATATTTAAAACTCCATTTGATTTCAACCATAATATTTTATGGGTAAATCAGTCATGAAAA
The DNA here is from genome assembly GCF_023091745.1 of Budorcas taxicolor. Lineage (NCBI taxonomy): Eukaryota > Metazoa > Chordata > Mammalia > Artiodactyla > Bovidae > Budorcas > Budorcas taxicolor. The sequence continues at coordinate 47,996,059 of NC_068930.1, forward strand.
ATTAATCTGCTAATCAAGGGCAGAGTCTCATTCATTCATGTATTCGATGAGCAGTAACAGAGGCCTACGAAGTATAAAAACAATACCCTTACTTAACCTCCAACTAAAATAAACAAATTTATATTTTAAAAAATAAATAAAAATAAAAACAATACCCTGTATACTTTGGGATTAATGGGGAGAGGGAAGTATCATCAGAGGAATAACATGAAGAACAAAGTTCCTGCTCTAGGTGTTGAAAATCTAGTTGTACAAATACTCAGACGTGAGACAGCCACATTTTGTAGATAAGGGTTTATCTGTAGAAAAGATTCCTGGAAGAAATGGACCAAAAAGTTATTAGTGGTTCTCTCTAGGTTATAGGATCACAAGTGATGCTGAAGTATCTTTTTATAATTTTTCAGTTTCTACGTTTTCTAGACATACTTCTTTAGTAGGGCTTCCCAGATGGCGCTAGTGGTAAAGAACCTG